>NW_004443960.1:16509848-16527357 GCF_000243295.1 Trichechus manatus latirostris | reverse complement strand
TAACCACTGCAGTTTCCATCGCCAGCTGTGAGAGATCATTCAGCAATTTAAAACTAATTGCCACAGGCGCTATTTTCCGGAGATACACCGCTGTCTGGAGCAGAACATGTCAGTGGAGGGAACAGCTCCGTGATGGACAGAAGACTGGGCCTGGAGGTGCGCAGCCTTCAGCATGGGGATGATTAGGTGGTCACACAGTAGTTTGCTGTGGCTTGCAAAAATGAAACGAGAGAATACAAGTGAGAAAAAAACGTGAAATTTCAAGTCCGTGAGCACTTAAAAGTGGTTGGCTTTTAATGCCTTACAAATAGAGGGGAGAGAACGCTCTATCCCTCTTTTCTTGAATGTTTAGAGAATGTGGCCCAAGAGATGGATTAGCTAAGAGAGAAGATTTTGGAAAATACATTAATAATGATTTTATTATGGGAAATTTCCAATGTATATGAAAGTAGAGAGCATAGTATAATAACGAATCCCCAGGTACCTATCACCTAGCTTCAATAATTATCAAGTCACAGCCACTCTGGTTGTACTTACAACCTCACCTACTCCCGCTACTCACATTATCTTGAAGTCAATTCCAGTTATTAAAATTTCATTTTTAAACAATACCAAACCAAAACCAAACCCATTGCCGTCGAGTCAATTCCGACTCATAGTGACCCTATAGGGCTCCAGTATTATAATGTGTATTTCTAAAAGACAAAGACTCTTAAAAACATAACCACAATATCATCCAGGCATGTAGAACATCAACAGTACTTCCTTTTAGCATCAAATAGCTAGTTAGTGTTCAAATTTCCTAGCCTAATACATTTTTTTTACAGTTTCTTTGAATCAGAACTCAACTATAGTCCTACGCCTTGGGACTGGTTGGGATATCTCTTATAAACTTTGGCTTCTTCCTCAGTTCTTTTATTACCAGACAATAATGGGTTATTTATCCGCTAGAGCCTTGATACTCAAAATACAGTCCATGGCCAGCAACGTCAGCATCACCTGGAAGCTCTTCAGAAATGCAGACTCTCGGGCCCCACCCCAGAGCTACTGGATTAGAATCTGCATTTAAACAAGTTCCCCAGGTGTTTCGTGTGCCCATGAAAGCACAGACTGAGCAGCACTGCTGTAGTTTCCCACAGTCAAGATACTGCTGATGGCATCTCCGTGGTATCATTTGACCTGTTCCTCTGTCTCCCATATTTCCTGCAAATTGATGGATGGATCTAGACATTTCATCAAGTTTAGATCTGATTTTTTTTTTTTTGCAAGACCACTTCATGTGTGTGGTGTGTTTGCCCATCAGGGGGCACATGATATCTGGTTATCTCCCTTTTTGTGATATTAAACCTATTGTCGTCAAGTTGATTCTGACTCGTAGCAACCCTATAGGACAGAGTAGAACTGCCTCATAGGGTTTCCAAGGGGCAGCTGGTGGATTTGAACTGCCGGCCTTTTGGTTAGCAGCCGAGCTCTTAACCACTGTGCCACCTATTAGCTGCTGCATTATTAATACTAGGATCCATGAATTCATTAGGGATTGAAAAACAGGGCAGGCCTTTGGCCTGAATGGACTTGGTTTGTTTTGGAAGTGGTTGATTTCTCTAACTTCTATTTACCAGCTCTATAACATTAATGCAGTCCCTGGGTGGTACAAACAGTTCGTGTGCTTGGCTGCTAACCAAAATGCTGGAAGTTCGAGTCCACCCAGAGGCACCTTGGAAGACCGGAGTAACGATCGTCTTCTGAAAAATCAGTCATTGAAAACCCTACGGAGCACAGTTCTACTCTGACACACATGGGGTCACCATGAGTCAGAGTCGATTTGACAGTAATTGGTTATAACATTAATAATATATGGAACCAATTATGTGCCAGGCACTGTTCTAAGGGCTTCACATAAATTAACTTATTTAATCCTCACTGAAGCTCTATGAAGTAGTATATTAGTTTCCTATTGCTCCTGTAACAAATTTTCACAAATTTAGTGGCCTAAAACAACCCATTTTTTTTTTTCTCTTCCTCTTACAGTTTTGGAGGTCAGAAGTCCAAAATAGGTCTCACGTGGCTAAAATCCAAGTGTTCGTAGGGCTGTGTTCCTTCTAGGGGAGGATCCTTGCCTTTTCCAGCTTCTAGACATCACCTGTATTCCTTAGCTCATGGCTTCTTCCTCCATCTTCAAATCTCCCTCCGAGTTTCTTCTTCTGCCTCCCTCTCCTGCACTAAAGCCCCTTTGCGATTGCACGGGGCCCACCAGGATAATCCAGGATATTTCCCCTATTTTAAGGTCAGCTGACTAGCAACCTTAATTCCATCTGTAAACTTAAATTCCCTTTGCCATGTAATCCAAAATATTCACAGTTTCCAAGGATTGGGATGTGGCCATTTTGACCGCACAACTTTGAATGTTTGGGGAGCCTGATGCGGGAGGTTGGATTATTGGCAGGACTGGAGAGCGACACGTGTTCAGAGCTGCGTGGTTAGCCACCATCTTTGAGAGGGGCACCACTGTTCGTTTGCTGCTTGGGTCAAAATCCAACGGGCAACAGAGTTGGTTGGTATGAATGCGTACACTGCGCTTGTTTACAATGGCCATGACTGAACCATTTTGAATCCGTTCGAAGTCCTGGTTTGAACCCCCGACCTCTCAGTTAGTAGCTGAGTGCTTAACCACTGTGCCACTTGGGCTCCTTTTAGGGGGGCATTATTCTGCCTACCACAAATAGGTACTGTGTCTTCTGTTTTATAGATGAGGAAACTGAGGTACGTGGAGGTGAAATAACTTACTCGAGGTCACACAGCTCATAACTGGGAAAGCTGGGATACAAACTCAGGCAGCTGGGCTCCAGAGTCTGTGGCTTTAAGTTTCCAAAAGTAATTCCACTTTGTTTTTCCTCAGCCTCAGACATTCTGTGAGTCCTTGATCTTGCCAACCAGCGTACGTTTTAGGAACATGGAGCCCCGTGGTTATCCGGGGATTCCTGTACACAGCTGTTAAATGGCCAGTTTGTTGCTCTGCTGTGACGGTGGTTTGTGTTTCCCTCCTAAAAGGTGACAATGGGCTCATGCTTTGTTCAGTCTATTTCTCTTCCATCCTAGTCAGTTGTCAGCTACACTGGGGAAACTGAGTCAACCCAACAGTGGGTCCAAACCTGTTTTTTCTTTCTTTTTTTTGGTGCCATGGACCCTCTCATGGATTGAATTGTGTCCCCAAAAAATACGTGTATCAATTTGGCTGGGCCATGATTCCCAGTATTGTGTGGTTGTCCTCCATTTTGTGATTGATATAATATTCCTGTGTGCTGTAAATCCTAATCTCTGCCTATGGTTAATGAGGCAAGATTAGATTTTGTTAAAGAGGATTAGGGTGAGATGTAACACTCTTGCTTAGGTCACATCCCTGATCCAATGTAAAAGGTTATTTCCCTGGTGTGTGGCCTGCACCACCTTTTATCTTATAAGAGATAAAAGGAAAGGGAAGTGAGCAGTGAGATATGGGGACCTCACACCACCAAGGAGCAGAGTGTGTCCTTTGGACCCGGAGTTTCTGCACAGAGAAGCTCCTAGTCCAGGGAAAGATTGATGACAAGGACCTTCCTCCAGAGCTGACAGAGACAGAAAGCCTTCCCCTGGAGCTGATGCCCTGAATTTGGACTTCTAGCCTACTAGACTGTGAGAGAATAAACTTCTCTTTGTTAAAGCCATCCACTTGTGGTATTTCTGTTATAGCAGCGCTAGATGACTGAGACAGACCCCTTCACCATCTGGTGCAGCCTGTGAACTTCTCAGAACAACATCTCCAAATGCAGAAAATACAGCGAACCGAGTTGCAAGGGAAACTAATTATATGAAAATGTGGTTATCAAAATATACATTGAAAAAAAAAAAACAACCAAATTTGTGTCACAGTAATATGTGCTTCTTTACTAACGCATAAAATAACAAGATTTAGTGGCGGGTCTAATGACTACTGAAATTTCAATTAGTGATGCATGTAAACAGTATATCAAGATTTCTGCAACAATGGCAATGAGATATGAAAATATCTGTGATTTATGCTGGTAACAAAGTCCCAGATACTGCTAATACTACTGTGGTTTGTTGCCTCCATTTAGAACAGGAGAACAAGCTAAATTTCAGTTCAAGGTTAGAGACAATGAGGATGTAATATTTTCCCATTCAGGTTCATGGACCTTCTGAATTCTATCCGTAAACCCCGGGTTAGGACCCTAGTCTAGTATAGCTCATTGGTCTGTGCAGCTTATTCAGCGTTTAGTTCAGTTTGATGCAATCCAGTCAATATCCATGGAGACTCCACTATGGGCAAGACACGTTCTAGGCACTGGGGGTGAAGCACTGGCGGAAACGAATCCAGCCCCCGCGGAACAGACACATTTCTTTTGAGCTTTTTTTTTACCCCCTCCCAGTGGGCGTGGGTCTTAACTGTTCAACTGGGCTATAAGCTTCTTGGTGGCAGGGGCTGATTCTGAGCCCTTTTTTCTCGCTGGATGTCAGCCTCTGCATTTAAGAAATAGGGGGTTGAAAAGATCGGTGTTTCCCAAAGTGTGGTGTGTCCCCATGGGTGGTACACAAAATGATTTTCGGTGCTGCTTGGAAAAAACATTTTCTTATTCCGACAATTATGAATTTATTTTAGCGTGTGTAAGAAAATACCTATAACTAGCCACGTGGACATACGATATGGGTTATTATGGCTTAGGGTGAGGATATTTTTAAAAATTAAATGAAAATTTTAAAAATTAGATTAAAAACTTAAATAATATTAAATACAACTTAAGTAATTAAATATTAAGTAAATAATAGTGGAGATGCTACACAGATACGGCATTAATGAAGGTGTAGCAACACATGCCCTTTGGGAAACATAGCCTCTGAGATGCTCAAAGGGTGGGCCATGGACAGCACTGGTTCAAGAGCTCTTTGTCGCCTGTCTGTGACCAGATAATTTGGAAATTGGAAATAAGTACTTAGAAACTTTTATACAGTGTAACCTGTGAGAGCTGGAACTCGATGGGACGGCCTGGTTTTTCCGGGTCTCGCAAGTTTTCCGCCTTTGACAGGGCGCAGTCTTACCACTTTTCTATCCTTCTCTGTTAGTGGAAAATATTTAAGTTTTCCCTCTCGGACAGGTTTCCGCCTTACACAGGTCCGGGCTTTTGCAGATTTTACTGTAGTAATTTGACACTGCTGCAACATCCAATACGGGATCATTTTTCTAGCAATTCATTTGTGTCGTGTTTTGTGACTATCAGGAGGTGGCACTCTTTGGGAGCAGTCTTGAAAGTTGGTTACCCCAGATGGCCTCCTTGTTCCGAGGCCCTCCAACTTTTTACTCTTGGCCTCAGCTCTAATTCAGTCCAAGAAGATGTCTCCACTCTCTCTGAATGGACTTTGAGACACACATAAACAAGAAATGGGTGTGAGTGAAAATGGGGGCAGGAGGGACCTCCAGGTGTTCGAGAAGCAGGTTTCATTCTGTCTGTTGACATTTGTCAAGGCCTCTCTGGGGCAGGCTCCTGGGATATTTGGCAGTCAGCTGCACTTCCCGAGAGGGAGGAGGGCCTCTCTCTTTCTCTCTCTCTCCCCCTCCCTGCAGCAAGAGCTCTGCGTCTCTCTGATTGACAATGACAGATTGTCTTATCAAAACCCAGGCTCAGGGCCACACTGTGATTGGCTGTGCAGAACCATTGTGGGGCTGGAGAATTCTCTGTTGAGAGAAATGATCATAAGGCATTTTAAGAACAGCAAGCTGAATGCTTCTCATAGCTGGCAGTTCTTGTTTATGACAAGTAATAATTGCCTGAGGTGCAAGGGAAGGGGGGACAGGCTGGGGAGTTTATTTTGAGAGGACGCTTAGTGCACCAGGGTTGGGGTCTGAATAAAAAAGTGCAGGCAGGAGCTCAGACTAACTGGATTTGGTGCTGGGGGAACATCCTGGGTGGCCTACCATAGACTGACCATGTACTTCCTTCTGTGCCCCTGGGAATTTCTTCTGCTGTCCAAGGGTCAGAAATGGGGTGACTTGCAATTGCGGGAAGGCCTAGATGTTCTGAGCAGACTACCCAAAAAGCAGCAACTGTCCTGCGTTTGGACCTAGTGACACAAGTTTTGTTCTAGTTGCCCTGGAAGCCCCACACCCTGCTAGACTCTTGCTACCCAAAGGGTAGTCTTTGGACCAGCAGCATCAGCATCACATGGGAGCTCATTAGAAATGCAGAGTTCCAGGCCCTACCTGGATCTACGGAATCAGAATCTGCATTTTGACAGGATCGCCAGGTGAGTTGTGTGCACATAAACGTTTGAGAGCCTGGCTCTAAAGGCAAGGTGAATACGGGTGAGGAGCTGTTTGCCTCTTTCCTCCCAGACAGTGATTCTCAAGCTTGGCTTGTTGTTAGTTGCCATTGAGTTGATCCTGACTCATGGCGACCGCGTGGGTGCAGAGTAGAACTGCTCCATAGGGTTTTCAAGGCTGTGACCTTTTGGAAGAAGATCACCAGCCCTGTCTTTCGAGGCGCCTCTGGGTGGGTTCGAACTGCCAACCTTTCCGCTAGTAGTTGAGCCCTTAACTACCTTGGCAGCACCTGTGAATCATACCGATTACATAGAATTGTTTGAGAATTTAAAGCATTAACACACCTAAAGGGTTTCGACAGTGTCTGGCACAGAGTAAATCTTCAACAAAAGTAGGTTGTTATTATTATTACCCTAGTTTCTTCCAGTTAATTCCCCTTTTTGTTTAACTGGAAACCCTATGGAGCACAGTTCTACTGTAACACGTGGGGTTGATGGCAACTGGCTGTTTCAGTTTGTTGATGAGAAACCTGAGACCTGCTGAGGTTGCATGATTTGCACATTGTCACATGTCTGGGAATGGACCCAGGATTTAAACTCAGTGACTGTGGTTCCACAGGGTTTAAAGGTGCTTAATCTCTATGCTGGAAACCCTGGTGGTGTAGTGGTTAAGAGCAATGGGTGCTAACCAAAAGGTCGGCAGTTTGAATCCACCAGGCCCTCCTTGGAAACCTAATGGGGAAGTTCTATTCTGTCCTATAGGGTCACTATGAGTCATAATCAACTCAACAGCAGTGGGGTAGGGGGTAACCTCTATGCTCCATCACCGTTTTTAGCAGTAAGAAAAGCACCTTGGTGAGACAGGTCAGGGGTTCTAGGTAGTAGGAGCTTATCTTCTGTCTCGTCAGGATGCTGGAAGGCAAGAGTCTGTTTTGAGTCTTTCATCTCTCTGCTTGAGATTCAGTTCCCAGGAGGGAGCTCAGGCCCCTCCCTTCGCTCTGGGGTGTGGGATGGGGGTGGGAAACCTGATTTACAGTTCCACCAAATGGGCTCCCATGGGGAGAATAAAGCCCCTAAAAGGAAATGGGGACGTCAAAGGGACAGCCCAAGAGAGTATTTTAGGGAGATGGAACTCTCTGTATCTTGATTATGGTTGTGGACACCCATCCAACTGTACACCACTAAAAGCGAATGTTATTGAATGTAAATTTAAAATATTTATATAGCCTCAAAAAAGAAAATGGGACGTAGTTATCAAGAGGAGATGCTGGAACAGATGCCGGGCAGACAACCTCCAGCAAGTGTTGGTCACAGAGGGAATCTCCTTTACTCTGAGTGGCTTCGTGTGTATTTGGTGATATTCAACAAGGACATGGGGTTTCAATTCAACTTTGCATTGCCTCCCTTTCAGTTTTTACTAGTTTGACGCTTGCTCTATTCGTGTGTCTTGGCTCACAGAGGCAGACACACATCCTGGGAAGACTTTTGTGGGGCTTGGGGACCCTCTAGATAAAGTCCTATGACTGGAAGGAGAAAGGATTCTGTCCAGTCCTGGACTGTCCCATCAGAGTGACATGTGATGGAGAACCTATGGACCTTGAGTCCAGCCAAGCTAGGTATAAAGCCAGGTTCTGCCACTCACCAGCTGTGTGACCTCAGGCACGGTGCCATCCGCCCTGAGAATGACCACATCTGCCCAGCCTGCCTTATTGACCTGTCACAGTGACAGTAAGACATGTGTAAAGTGATCCGCACAGGGCTTGACACATTATAGCAAGTACTGAAGACAGGCTAGCTATTAATATTATCTGCCACCTGTCTGTCAGTTGTCGAACTACAGTGTCTTGTGTGTTATGATGCTGGAAGCTCTGCTGCCAGTATTCCAAATACTAGCAGGTCACCCATGGCGGACAGGTTTCAGTGGAGCTTCCAGAGAAAGACAGACTAAGAAAAAATGCCTGGTGATCTATTTCTAAAAATTAGCCAATGAAAACCTTATGGATCACAACAGAACATTGTCCAACTCGCTTGCTTTAGGTGCGTCTTCAGGAAGGATTAATCGCTGGAGGAGGAGATCATGTTTGCTGAAGTAGAGGGCCAGCGAGGGTGAGGGAGACCCTTGGTGAGATGGATTGTCACAATAGCTGCAACAATGGACTCAAACATGCTGGCAGTCATGAAGATGATGCAGGACTCTGGGCAGTGTTTCATTCTGTTGTACATTTGATTGCCATGAGTCAGAGTCAACTCAACGGCAGCTAATTATCTATCTGTTCGTCCGTCTGTCTGTTCATCAGTCCATCCTTCTATCCATCCATCCATCAAGCCTTCTATCCATCCATCCATCTATCATTATGTTGGCCAATTATTTTATTTTATATTATTTTAAAGATATGCTTTGAGGTGATGTCAGGGGGAGATGCGGTTGGGAAATCTGATGATTGCGAATTCAAGGAAAAAATTCTTACGAAGAGGTTGGTAATAACATCGGCAAGATCTACAGGGCTGTACAGAGGTTTCCACGTGGTTCTTCACTCAGTTCCAGGGCACTCTTGCCAGGCCAGCTGGCCTCCTCTGGAAGACAATAACCCCTAGAACTAAGGTGAGGGCAATAGAGGATGTTTGCAAAAGGATTGACTATTTCAGGAGAAAACTGCCAGCTTTGCCTTGGGAAAAACAAATAAACAAACGTGACCTCAGGTCAATACTATTCCTCTCTAGCCTCAATTTCCTCATCTCTAAAATGAGGGAATGGATTCTTTCCCCTCTGAGCCGAGAACTAGGCATTTGATAGGCATCACAATAAGAATTTTCTCCTGGTGCCCCCGCATTGGAGACCACATAAATGGAACTATAACAAACTGTGATGTAGTTTGAAGAGAAAGTACTGTGAGACACACAGCAAATTAGAATTAGACAGGGGAGCCAGGGAAACAATAGTTCAGCTGACCTGAAGGATTGGCTGGAGGTGACAGCATTCTGGGCAGAGGGATTGGCATGTGCAAAGGTCCTGTGGCAGGGTGGAAAGCAGCATGTCTGAGGCACTGAAAGTCAATGTGGCTGAAGGGTAGTGAGGCATGGAGAGCAGGTATGGACCACCTTACATCAGACCTTATCGGTTCTCTCTATTTTTTAAAAATGTTATTTATTTTGTTGTTGAGAATATACACAGCAAAACAGACATCAATTCAACCATTCCTACCTGTACAATTCAGTGACATTGATTATGTTCTTTGAGTTGTGCAACCATTCTCACCCTCCTTTTCTGAATTGTTCCTCCCCATTAACATAAACACACTGCCTCTACTTACTGCTTCTCTTAAAGATTGTACGTTTTGTCCCGAGACTGAAGAGTTTTAAGCAGAGGAGTGATGTCAGCAGTTTGCCGATGCTCAATCTGGCTGCAGTGTGGAGAATGGATGGAGCCTTTCCTTTTCGGGAAGGACTGCATTGTAACCCTCCCCTTTGCCAAGTCTTCCTTCCCACTTAGGACCACTGTTGTTTGTAGGATGGAAAAAAGGAAGTACAGTGCAGTGGCAGGAGGGGGCGTGTAGCAGTTCTAACGTGGATGGCAGGGAATTTGAGATCAGAGTGGAGAATGCATGTAATTAAAAGAAAAAAAAAAAAGGTAGAAAGACCTGTCTCAGTTCCTCTTTCCAGTAATGATTAGACCACACATTCCTGGTGTAATACCCGCCTGGAGTGAAAGGTATATTGGTCCCCAGTCTGACTTCTCAGCCCGGGGGTGGTAAGAGAATGTGAGAAGCCAATACTCTCTCCGGGAGATAAAATTCTAGTGGACTTTTAACGTACTGTCTCTGGTCCCTTGACATGAATTGGCTTTGTCCAGCTGTCAGAGAAAAACCCAATGCAACCGTTAACTTGTAGTAGACTTGGCTGATGGATGGAGGTATTTGTAGCTTAAACCTGAACAACTATGTCCTTCCGCCTGCAAAGTGGTAATTAGACATAATTAGATGTGACTTTCCCCAGGTTGAGTTATGCTGAGGGAGGTTTCTAAATTTTTTAGAAAGTGATTGCAAAATTTTTGTAGGATAGAAGTCCTATCTTGGGTATAAAACACCAGTTGCCCTCGAGTTGATTCCGACTCATGGCGACCCCATGTGTGTCAGAGTAGAACTGCACTCCACACGGTTTTCAATGGCTGATTTTTTTGGAAGCAGACTGCCAGGACTTTCTTCCAAGGTGCCTCTGGGTGACTTGAACCTCCAACCTATTGGTTTGTAGCCAAGCTTGTTAACCATTTGCACCACCCAGGGACCTCAATGCCTTCGAGAGGGATCTGATTTTCCATACCTTAGCCTTGTAATTTTGAGAAGTCGCTGAAGCTCTGCCAGCCCCCAGTTTCCCGTGGGATGGAGGTAACAGTGCTTGCCTTGTCTGAAAGGATTGAGCAACAGCAGCGGGAGGAAGAATAGCTTTAGCCCCGACAAGTGCTCAATCAGCTGCCCTCCCCCTAGCTGATTAGACAAGAGTCCTGGCTTCTGCTTCCAACTAGATTGCTGCTCCTAAACCCCTTCTGTATAGGAATTCTGAATCCTCTACTGGGAATATTAGATGTCACTTTGCTACGTTCTACCGAGGTGTTTGTTGAATGAATGAATGATAGTATAAGTAACAACAGTGTTATCATTTAAGTAGCCATATACCTAGCCCTTTCTATATACCAGATACTGGGATAGGCACTTTATCACCCCCATTTTATAGATAAGGAGGAGCCCCTGGATGGTGCAAACGATTAATCTGCTCAGGTGCTAACCAAAAGGTTGGAGATTCGAGTCCACCCAGAAGTGCCTTGGAAGAAAGCCTGGTGATCTACTTTTGAAAAATCAGCCATTGGAAACCCTGTGGAGCAGTTATACTCTGATGCACACGGGGTCGCAGTGATTGGCATTGACTCCGCGGCAACTGTTTACAGATAAGGCACCGGAGACAGGAAACGCCAAAGAAATACAGAATATGACCGCAATTTGAAAACTATGTCAAATACAGACATAGACGTCGAGTATCAAAAGAGAGGGCTTCGGGTGAACAGATGAATCACTCTACTGGCTTTTCCCTAGCAAACTGCTGGAAGGAATTTTTGTTTGAATGTGTTTTTGTATTCATTTCATATGTGGACAGATCTTTTAACACATTGTTCAAAGTTATGAATGCTGTTTTTAAACCTTTGAACCAAGCACTTTGAGATGATTCCTCTAAGGATGGAAATAAGGAAACAGGAAAGAAAAGAAGAAAATCATGACTACCTGCTAGTATTACAAAAAAAAAACTTCTTACAACTGTAAGAAGTTGTGGATCTGTATGACCGCTCACGTTTGAGGGAAGGAAAAAATGATGCTGTTAAATGAAAATTCATTTGGTTGTTAAACTTTGATGGAACTTCAGCATAAGGAATTGTATAAATGTATGAACAGTAAAAACCAAATACCAAACCCGTTGCCATCGACTCGATGCTGACTATAGCGACCATATAAGACAGAGTAGAACTGCCCCATACGGTTTCCAAGGAGCGCCTGGTGGATTCGAACTGCCGACCTTTTGATTAGCATCCATAGCTCTTAACCACTACGCCACCAACAGTAGAGTCCCTGCTTTTATGATCTATGTTTTATTTGTCATTCCAGGGTGGGAGTAGATTAGTTTGGTTTCATGACTTTTTTTCATGCTTGTTCTAAAATCAATGAGACTTGGCAGGAATTCTTGGCTCGACCATTTACTGTGTGGATTTGGTCAAGTTGGTAACCTTTTTGAGCCTAGTTTTCTTATCTCTAAAATGGAGATAACAATAATTACCTCCCATAACTGCTCGAAGATTGAATAAATGCACTTAACACAGCAGCTTGGATGTAGTATTTTTAGCTGTTGTGGAGTCAGCTCCAACCCATGGTGACCTTATGTACAACAGAACAAAACGTTGCCCGGCCCTGCGCCATCTTCACAGTCTTTGGTGTGCTCAAGTCCATTGTTGCAGCCACTGTGTATGCTGAGTTCCTTCCAGTCTAGGGGGCTCATTTTCCAGCACTACGTTGGACAATGTTCTGTTGTGATCCATAGGGTTTTCCTTGACTAATTTTCAGAAGTAGGTTGCCAGGCCTTGCTTCTTAGTCTGACTTAGCCTGGAAGCTGTGCCGAAATCTGCCCACTATGGGTGACCCTACCGATATTTGAAACACTGGTGGCATAGCTTCCAGCATCACAGCAACACGCAAGCCACCACAGTGTGACAAACTGACAGAAGGGTGGGAGTGGATGTAGTAAGTTCTTGATAAAAGGTAGCTACTAATATTCATACCATCTTCATCTGAAAAGGGCTTGGTGTTTGTCATATTGAGTGGTCTTCCCTGCAGTGTGGCCACACGGTCAGCTGGACCCCTCTGCACTGGGTGGTGTCTGTTTCTTAAGCTGTCATTCCTGCTGCCTGGGCCTCTGTCAAGTGGTGATGGAATTCCTCACTGCAGTCCTGAATTTTCTCCCTTTGAATGTGTAAAGAGGGAAACTTACTTCTGGTGAAGAGATGTTTGAGGTTTGGACGCTACAGCTACTCAGTGAATCAAAGATATTAAAACTAAGGTAGGACTGTGGTTGTTAGTTAGTTAGCTGCCATCAAGTCAGCCCCCAAGTCATGACGACCCCATGCACAACGAGATTGGATCATTGTAATCCATAGGGTTTTCACTGGCTGACTTTCGGAAGTAGATCACCAGGCCTTTCTTCTTAGTCCCTCTTAATCTGGAAGCTGCTGAAACCTGTTCAAGCATCATAACAACAAGCAAGCCTCCACTGACAGATGAGTAATGACTGCACTTGAGGTACATCGGTACATCAAACCTAGGTCTCCCGTATGGAAGGCGAGAACTTTACCACTGAACCACCACTGCCATCAAAGTCAGGTTGGATGACTAAAATAAAGATGGTCACTGGTTTTTGCATAGTACTTTACAGTTTACAGGCCACTTTTACACATAGATCTTGTTTGGTAGTAGTCATGACAATCCTGATCTGTAGGCCGCTGTCTTAGTCATCTGGTGTGCTCTAACAGAAATACCACAAGTGGAAGGCTTTCACAGAGAGAAATTTATTTTCTCACAGTCTAGTAGGCTAGAAATCCAAATTCAGGGCGTCAGCTCCAGGGAAAGTTTTCTCTCTCTGTCGGCTCTGGAGGAAGGTCCTCGTCATCATCAGTCTTCCCCCAGACTAAGAGCTTCTCTGCACAGGAACCTCGGTTCCAAAGGACGCACTCTGCTCCTGGTGCTTCTTTCTTGGTGGTATGAGGTCCCCAACTCTCTGCTTGCTTCCCTTTGCTTTTATCTCTTGAGAGATAAAAGGTGGTGCAGGCCACACCCCAGGGAAACTCCGTTTACATTGGGTCAGGGATGTGACCTGGGTAAGGGCGGTGTTACAATCCCATCCTAATCCTCTTTAATGTAAAATTACAATCACAAAATAGAGGACAACCACATAACACTGGCAAACATGGCCTAGCCAAATTGATACACACATTTTTGGGGGGACATAATTCAATCTACGACAGCGTCCAATATATGACTGTGATTTTCATCTCTGTCTTATCAAGGCTCTCTTGGTTGCAAGTAACAGAAACCCATGAAATGGTTTAAGACCCACAGTGGGTTTTTGTAAGAAAGCATGGGATCAAATGGGAGTCCATGGGCAGAAAGTGCTGCTGGAGCTCAGATTGGATGGGCAGGGACCAAGGCAGGCTCTCCTTGTCTCTTTCTCTGCTATGACACATTTACTGTCTCTGCTTCTTTCTTAGCATACCTACTTGATACACTCTTGGCAATATTTTGGGTGGACATGGCTAAGGATGCTCAACTGAGTCCTGGCAGGTTGCTCTGGTTCAAGGGTCAACAGAGATGCCTGGTGTCTCTGAGTTTCAATTCCCAAATCCTGGGAATTTGCTCAGTTTAGGTCAGTGTCCATATCTGGTCTACCTGGCTAGGGATTGGGCTCACCTTATTTCTGGAAAGCTCTTCTCAGAGCAGAGGGCATGTGGTATGGGAAGGGATTTCTCAATTTGCAGAAAGGAAAACTGAGGCAGAGTGGCATCTCTTCTCTGAACTCCAGGCTTGCATAGCTGACTGCCTACTTGACACCTCCACTTGGTACCTTACAGGCATCTCAAGCTTTACATGTTGAGAAGGGAACTCTTCTTTCTCTTCTTTAAACCTGTTTATATTCCACTTCTCTCCCTCTCAGTAAATGGTACCACCATCCACACAGTTTCTCAAGACTGAATCCTAGAATTCATCCTTGATTCTTTCCTCTACCTCATCATTCAACCTATCTCTAAATCAAAAACACCAAACCAGTGGTGTCAAGTCCATTCCAACTCATGGAGACCCATGAGCTTCAGAGCAGAACTGTGTTGCACAGGGTTTTCAATGGTGTGATCTTTCAGAAGCAGATCCTTTCTTTTGAGGACATTTTGGGCGGCTTCAAACATCCAACCTTTTGGTTAGTAGCCAAGTGCTTAACCATTTGCGCCGCCTAGGCACTCTTAATCCATCTCTGAAAGCCATCATTTCAATCTCCAAAATATATTTGAAATTTACCCATTTCTCTCTACCCTTACCATTCCTATCCTGGTCTAAGTCACTGTATTAGTTATCTATAACTGCGTAACAAATTACTCCAAAACTTAGTGGCTTAAAATAACACAGCTTCCCATGGATCAGGAGTCTGGTTGCAGGTTAGCAGGGTCATCTGGCTCAAGGTCTCTCACAGGCTGCCACCAAGGTGTTGGCCTGGACTGGGGTCATCTCAGGCTCAGCCAGGGATGGATCTTCTTCCTCATCACTCACGTGGTTGTTGGCAGGATTCAGTTCCTTGAGCGTTGGGCTGAGGGACTCAGCTCCTAGCTGGCTGTTGACTAGAGTATTCTCTCATTTCCCTGCTATATGGCCCTCTCCAAACAGCAGCTCACAACATGGCGGCTCATTTCATCAAAGCAAGCAGGCAAAAAGAGCGAGAGCGAGAGTGAGGTGTGCCCATGAGAGAGCTCAGCAAGATAGAAGTCACAGTCTTTTATAACCTAATCTTGGAAACAATATCCACCACTTCGGCTGCATTCTGTTCATTTCACTCTATCCAGCCCCCACTCAAGGGGAGGGGATTGTATAAAGGTGTGAATAACAAGAGGTGGGGATCATTGGGAGTCATTTCAGAAGGTTGCCTGCCTATTACAGTCACTATCATCTCCTTTAAGGAGCCTTGGTGGCGCAGTGGTTTAAGCGCTTGGCTGCTAACCGAAAGATCAGTGGTTCGAACCCACCAGCTGCTCTGTGGGAGAAAGACGTGGCAGTCTGCTTCCGTGAAGATTATAACCTTGGAAACACTATGGGGCAGTTCTACTCTGTTGAATAGGGTCATTATGAGTCTGAATCGACCCAATGGCAATGGGTTTGGATTTGGTTTGGTATCATCTCTTGTTAAGAGGACTGAAAAAAAATCTAAAATTTATCTAGCATTTACTATATGCCAGGCACCGATAATTTACCTAATTCTTACAAGAGCCCTATGTCATAATCCCAGTTTTACAGGTGAGAAGACTGAGTCTCCGAGAGGTTAAGTAACTTGCTCAAGGTCATATGACAAATAAGTGGCAAGAATAGTATTTGAACATAGGTCTTTGGCTCAGAAGTCTCCCAACCTCTGATCTTGTGTCCCTCCAATCTGTCGTCCACACAATAGCCAGAACATTCATTTAAATCAGACACACAATCCTGTTTAAAACCTCCCAATCCCGTTATACTTCAAATAGATCGAACCCCTTTACTATGACCCGCAAAACCCCTGTGTGACCTGCCACCCCCCCACAATGATTCACCAGAGGCCACTCTCTTTAGTCATGGTGACCTCCTTTCACTTCCTGGAACACACTGTCCGACCTCAGGGACTTTGCACATGCTGTTTCTTCTGCCTGGCATGCTCTTCCTTCCTGTTTTCAACATCTCACTGCCTCTCACCCGTCTGTTCTCAGCTTCATTCAACATCACCTCCTCAGTGAAGCGTCCTCTTCCTTCCTTATCTAAAGAAGTCCCCCTGTTATTCTCTACCATGTCACACTACAGATACTTCATGCTACTTACCACAACGTGTAATTAGATGTGTATTTGTTTATTTACCTTTCCCACTACACCGAAAACCCTGTAAGGACAGGAACCATGTCTGTTTTATTTACCAAAGCATCCCAGCATGCAGCACAGTGCCTGAAGCCCACTACATGCCCAATAATTATCAACTGAATGACTTTGAGCATCGATTCTCAACCCCAGCTGCACATTGGATCCATTTAGGGGTGCTTTTAAAAGCAACGATCCTTGATTTCCATCCCTGAGATTCTGATTCAATCCTGTGCACCCAGATTGAGAAGAATGTGACGAGACCAACCATTTCTTCTCCAACCCACAAGGGTTTTTACATTTATGGAAAACATAAACTTAGCAATGATCTCATAGAAAGTACAAACCTGAGCCTTGACTTTCTTTCTCAGCTGCCCAACCTCACTGGCCCACCATTGTATAACCCAGAGTAACAGAGAAGAGCTCTGGGGTTGGAAAAGAACTGGGGCAGTTTCAAGCAGCTCTGAGCTCTGGCACCTTGGGCCCATCTCACCCTGTTCTGTTCACCTCCATGGTGTCAGGAGTCTCTCTGCCTCAGAGCATTATGCAGGAGGGACCCTCGAAGGCCTGATTCTGTGTGTATGTATGGAGTGGGAGGTGCATGGATATTTTTGCAGTTGTTGGGATTCTGTTTGCATGGCTGTATCCTCTAGGTCCAAGGACTTTTGTTCTTAAGCTTTTTGGCCAAGGGAGAGAGAGAGCTTTGAGTTCATCAGGACAATGCTCTGACCCAGCAGTGATGACCAGTGTCATGCCCTCCAGCCAAAGACCTCCAGGGGTACCTGTAGTTGAAGAAATCGGGTTTCTTGCTCATGGTAGTGAGGGAGAGTGCACAGCACGGGAACTGTGGAGAGTGTTAGAAAGGACTTAATGGGACTTGGCTGGGTGATTTGGGGGAAGGTTCAGGCACGTTGAGGTTTACTCTGGATTGGGTGCTGCCGAAAAGCAGAGGCAGTTTTATGTTTGAGTATCTCAGTGTTAGGGGCCCTTGTGGTGCAGTGGTTAAGTGCTCGGCAGCTAACCATATAGGTAGC
>NW_004443960.1:16507924-16509129 GCF_000243295.1 Trichechus manatus latirostris | reverse complement strand
AAGATGTGATTGCTAAAGAACAGCAATCGCTCATATTAGCTGGGAGAGGGAGATGTTTGGTATTTTGTGGCTTGGACCATGTTCGTGTTTTGTCTATGTTCACGTATGATTATGGAGTGGTTTTCTTTTTGTCTGGATTCATCCGAGCCACAGAGTAGCTTTGTCTAATGTTGATGTTCTGTGAAATTTTCTTTGTTCGACAGGAGAACACAAGGCCTAGCTGAGAGTGCCAGGCCAGCTTCTGACTGCCAGGAGGTGCTTTTGTTGTTCTCACCAGCTTTGCAGGTATCCCTTCCCATGTCATTCCTCAGGTGAAGTATGATAACCCAGCATGTTCACACAACTCGAAGAGCACTTACTGTGTTTGCCAGGGATGATAACAAAGGGACTGTAGTGTGGTGTGTGGCAGTATGATGGCTAAGAGCCAGGGCTCTTTAGTTGAACATCCTTTTTAGTCATGTGACCTTGAGCAAGTTACTTGACCTCTCTGAGCCTCAGTTTCCTCACCAGTAAAATGGGAATAATAGTGCCTAACTTATAGAGTGGTGATGAGGCTTAAATGAAATAATACATGAAAAAGCTTTTAGCCCAGCATTTGGCCTGTAGTCAGCACATACTATCCATTAGCAATTATTAAGTAGAACTAGAAAGCTCTTTACCTGCCTTCTCAGAGAGTCTGATAAGTGAACAGTGGACTACGGAAACTTGGGTCAGGAGCTCTGAACCAAGCTGGGAACAATTATATTATTTCTCTTGGAAAATGGAATTGGATACCAAGGTTTGTTATTCAGAGTTGGACACGTGGATTGGGAAGTGATGTCAGATCACACTGGGTGGCCATTTTCTACCCTGTTGGCTTATTATAACCTGGAGATTAAAAAAAAAGTCATAGGAAACCATGTTTTCTTGAATGCTTGTTGTAGAAGGCAGAAAAGGAAGGGAAGACTTTATGGAGCTCCAAGTTGTTCTGTGGCGTCTGCTCTGAATTCATTTGAAGAATACTGTACTGTACCAATTGCCATTGAGTCAGTTCTGACTCATGGCGACCCGATATGTGTCAGAGTAGAAGTGTGCTCCATAGGGCTTTCGATGGCTGATTTTTTAGAAGTAGATTGCCAGGCCTTTCTTCTGAGGCACCTCTGGGTGGACCTGAACCTCCAACCTTTTGGTTAGCAGCCAAGCACATCAACTATTTGCAACACCCA
>NW_004443960.1:16497669-16505012 GCF_000243295.1 Trichechus manatus latirostris | reverse complement strand
CTGATCTTTCAAGTTGCTGTTGTCAGTTTGATCCTATATAGATAAAAAAGGCATAATGCTCAAGGCCAACAACATTCTTTCTTTACTAGTTAAGCTAAACTATTGTTTGGAAGGAAGACTCATTAACAACCTGCAATATGCAGATGACACAACTTGCTTACTGAAAGTGAAGAGGACTTGAAGCACTTAGTGATGAAGATCAAAGACTACAGCCTTCAGTGTGGATTACACGTCAACATAAAGAAAACAGAAATCCTCACAACTGGACCAATAAGCAATATCATGATAAATGGAGAAAAGATTGAAGTTGTTAAAGATTTCATTTTACTTGGATCCAAAATCAATGCCCATGAAAGCAGCAGTCAAGAAATTAAAGGACGTATTGTGTTGGGCAAATTTGCTGCAAAAGATCTCTTTAAAGTTTTAAAAAGCAAAGATATCACCTTGAGGACTAAGGTGCACCTGACCTAAGCCATGGTGTTTTCAATGGTCTCGTATGCATGTGAAAGCTGGACAAAGAATAAGGAAGATCGGGGAAGAATTGATGCGTTTGAATTCTGGTATTGGCGGAGAATATTGAATATACCATGGACTGCCAAAAGAACTAGCAAATTTGTTTTGGAAGAAGTATAGTCAGAATACTGCTTGGAAGTGAGGATGGCAGACTTCGCCTCACGTACTTTGGACATGTTATCAGGAGAGATCAGTCCCTAGAGAAGGACATCATGCTTGGTAAAGGGTCAGCAAAAAAGAGGAAGACCCTCAGTGAGATGGACTGACATGGCTGCAACAATGGGCTCAAGTGCAGCAACAATTGTGAGGATGGCACAGGAGTGGCCAGTGTTCCCTTCTGTTGTGTACAGGGTCACTATGAGTCGGAACTGACTTGACAAAGCACCGAACAACAACACTGTTTGGTTTTAAGAAGACTTCAGGGGATAGGTTTGGTTTAAGGTTTAAAGATTATCTCAGGGTAATAGTTTCAGTGATTAATCCACCTTCCATGGCTCTAGAAAATCTGGAGTCGATGGGAATTTGAAATTCTGTTCTGTATTTCACCCCTTTTGATCAAGATTCTGCTATAGAATCTTTGATCAAAATAGTCCATGATGGTAGCCAGGCACCATCCAGTTCTTCTGGACTCATGGCAAACAAGGCAGTTGTTCATGGAGGCAATTAGCCACACATTCCATTCCTCCTCTTGTTCCTGACTCTCCTTCTTCCTCTGTTGTTCCAGCACATTGCCTTTTTAGAGATATAATTCACAGGTCATAAAGTTTGTCATTTTAAAATGTACAATTCAGTGATTTTCATATATTCAAAAGGTTTTGCAACTATTACCACGATCTAATTCTGGGACATTTCCGTTACCTCAAAAAGAAACCTTGGGTCTGTGAGTAGTTACTTCCCATTTCCCTATGCCCCAATACCCTGGTAACACTCATCTACTTTCTATCTCTGTATCTGTTCTGGACATTTCATATAAATGAAATCATACAATAAGTGGCCTTTTGTGTCTGACTCTTTCATTAAGCATAATGTTATATGTTACATGTTGTAACATCATCAGTACTTCATTCCTTTTTATGACTGAATAATATTCCATTGTATGGATATACCACATTTTGTTTATCCATTCATTAGTTAATGGACATTTGGGTGGTTTCCACTTTGGGACTATTATGAGACACACTGTCTTTTGATTAAAATTCTGTCATAGGGGTCTTGTGCTCAAATTAGACAGAGGATAGATCCTGTTTCACGTGCTCCTTTGTATTATTCTGTGGGGGCTGTTCTCATTGCTATTGTTGTGTAACAAATGACTCCAATATTTAGAGCATGAAACAACCATTCTGATTATGCTTATGGATCCCGTGGGTCAGGAATTCAGACCAGATGCAGAGGGAATGGCTTGCTTCTGCCTCATGATGTCTGGCGGCTCAACTGGGAACACTCAAAAGTTGAGGGTGACTTGATGGCTGGAGACTGGAGTCATCTGGCACCATCTTCTGTCACATGTCTGTGTTTGATGCTGACTGTTAGCTGGGACTTCAGCTGGCTGGTTTACTAAAGCATCTACACGTGGCCTCTCCATGTGATCTCTCCGCATGGGCTAGTCTGGGCTTCCTCACAACATGGTGGCTGGGTTCCAAGAGCGAGTATCCTAAGAGAGCAAGGAGGACTTGCCTGGCATTTTTATAGTCTAGCCCAGGAAGTCAAATAGCTGTAGTCCATTGGTTGAGGCAGTCGCTAAGGTTCAAAGGAAAGGATCACAGACTCTATCACTCAATATGAGGAATATCAAGGTCAAACTATAAGAACTGGGGATATTATTGTAGACGACTTTGGAAAAAACATTCTGCCTCAGGGGCCTTGTACTGTGCTGGCCCTGTAGCAGGTATCCGGTTGATCCTGACTGAACTGAATGGGATTTACACTGATCAGCACAATACACCTAGGTATATCCCACTGATGTGTTCGTAATCTACTACCTCCCTCAGAAGCGACTCCTTTCTGGGGGTCATTGTAAAGCTTTACTTTATTAACTCTAGTTTAGAGCCCTTTTCTGCAATTTTCTAGCTGAGTGGACTTGGGTGACTCACTTCACTTCTCTGAGCCTCAGTTGTCCCTCATAAAATGGGGGAACGTAATTATTTCCACTGTACAAAATTATTTTGGAAATTCAATGGGCTAAGGCATAAGGAGTGCTTATTACAGAGTCTGGCTGGAAGTAAAGTTTCAATACCCAGCCTGTTGCCGTCAAGTCGATTCCAACTCATAGCAACCCTATAGGACAGAGTAGAACTGCCCCACTGGGTTTCCAAGGAGCGGCTGGTGGATTCGAACTGACGATCTTTTGGTTAGCGGCTGAGCTCTTAACCACTGTGCCACCAGGGCTCCTAAAGTTTCAATAAATGATAGCTATTATTATTGCTGCTGTTATTACCCAAATGTAAGCCCCATTTTCTTATGCTTTCCAGGATCCAGTCTGGACCTTTAGGATTAGGGTCAAATCCTGTTTGAGAAGAAATGACAGAATCAGAACTCCTCTGCTACTCGTATTTCCCATCCTCTTTCTGTTTCTCTTATTACTATTTCCTGTCCTGCAGATAACTTCCTATGGAACTCAGGCATGCCATGGTGGATGCTGTCTATTTGAAGTAATAAAAACACTAAGACTCCAGTCTCAGCGAAGTTTCCGTCCTAAAGTCAAAACTTCTGCTCTCGCTTTGTGCTTGAATTATCCTCAATTAGAATCCCCAGCTTCCCTGCTGCTGTTGCTTGTTGCTATAATTATCCTGACATCATTAATTCAATGAAAACTAATAACCCACATCAGATAGTGTATTTATCTACAAGGCATGTTACCTGCTCCTCGAGGCTGTCATACTTCAAGCCTCCTGTCTCTTCATGGAGGTCCAATATTGTCAGTTTGCAAGTGTTTCATATATATTACAGAATGTGCATTATAACAGTGTTCTTATAACCTCCCAAAGACAGGAAGTGTTGCCTGCGTGGTGAGATCCCGCCTTGGAGGGAGCAGTAAAATGCTCCATCCTGCCTCTAGTGGGAATCTTCTGCCCTCCTCCCTCTTTCTCTTCTTCCCTTTCCTTCCTTCCTGCTAGGGGCAGATAGCATGGGCTCTGGAAGCAGACTGCCTGGGTTGGCCTGGTGACCTTGGGCAAGTTGCTTAGTCTTGCCGAGCCTCTGTTTCCTCATCTGTAAAGCGTACCTGTTTTGAGGAGTCCCTGGGAGGTGCAAATGGTTGACACATTTGGCTGCTAACCGAAAGGTTGGAGATTCTAGTCCACCCAGAGGTGCCTTGGAAGAAAGGCGTGGCAATCTATTTCCAGAAAATCAGCTATTGAAAACCCTGTGGAGCACCGTTCTACTCTGACACATGTGAGGTGGCCGTGAGTTGGCGTTAACTGATGAATACCTGTTGTGAAGATGCAATGTGTTAATGTGTGTAAAGCACTTAGCCCAGTGCCTGGGTCCCAGTGGGTCCACAGTCAATGTTGCTGTTGTTATTATTCCTTTCTTTCTTCCTCACTCCCCTCCGAAGGAAGAAAGTCTCTTATAAGCATGTCTGCTGTGGCAGACACTCTCTCAGTGAGGGAGATTCACTGGTCAACTAGGCTGACACAGCCCCGGTGGCAGTTGCAGTGAGAGAGAAGGCTATTAAATAGTTACTAATTGACAACAGCTTTGATAAATGCCGCGGAGAATGAATGTAGCAGAGATAGTTCACTCCCTACAGGGGAGAGAGGGGTGGTCAGGGAAACGTCCTTGAGGAAGTGACATCTGAACCCAGAGCTGAAGTAGGGAGGCGCCTCTGCTAATTTTTTGAATAGATAATGCTTTTACCTGGTTCAAATTTCAAAATATATGGGAGGATAAACAGTAAAATGTCTCTCTCTTATCGGTTTATATTCCCCTAACACCTGAGGCAACAAATGAACCGATTTCTTGGGTATTCTCGCCGAGATATTCTACGCATACATAAGCAAAGTGTATGTGTGCATATATATATATTTATATATATACCTCCAAATAGGTAGATGACTATATAGATATATATTCTCTTTTTCTTTTAACATAAAAGATGCCCACTTTTCTGTTACTGCTTATTTTCTCTTAAATTTGTATCTTGGAGCTCCTTCCACATAGTTATATATATAACTTTCTTATTCCTTTTTTCTGCAGCTGCGGAGTACACTATACAGTACGTATAGTTTATCCTGGCAGTCTTCCACTGATGGGTATTTGGGTTGTTTCCACAATTTGCTATTATAAACAAGTTGCAGCCAATAACCTGATACCTGTATAATTTTGCTCATGTGTGAATACATCTGTGGGAAGCATTCCTAAAAGTGGGATAGTTGGGGCAAATGGTATACTTTTTCATAGATATTGTCAAAATGTTCTTCATAGAGATTGTAACGATTTCTACCCTCACCAGTAATACATGAGAATGTGTCTTTCACCACAGTTGCATCCGCTACAGCGTATTATCCAGTTCTTTTTTACTTTTGCCAATCTGGTGGGTGAAAATTGATATTGCAGCATAGTTTTAATTTGTATTTCTCTTGTGGTTCTCTTACTATGCATAACATACAGCATTTTTCATTTGTTGAGAATCCCTTTTCTTTCTTTTCTCAGCAACTGTCCTTATCTTTTGCCCATTTTTCTATTGGTCAGCTCTTTTTCCTATTGATTTTATACATTAGGGAAATTAGTCCTTTTCTATGCTACGCTTCACAAACATTAGATCCTGGTTTGTCATTTGCGTTTTGACTTTGCTTAGGGTAGTTTTGGCTCTGTAGAATTTTTTTTTTTTTTAACTTTTATGTAATCAAATGCATATGTATATATTTTTTTTATAGCTCCTGGGTTTGGGATATGCTAGAAAAACCTTCCTCATTTCAAGATTTTAAGATGACTCTAGCCTTTAAAAAATACCTTTAGAAAAGGCGATGCCAGCCCTGACTTTAGTTACCCTGCTTGTGTACACTGCCAGTCCTGGCGGAAATGCCTTCCTTAGAGCCAACAATCCCTGATGCTGTAGCTTAAGCACATACTGGTAATCCTTTTTCCCCCCATCAACCGATATTTCCCGAGCACCTACTGTGTGGCGGTGTGGAACTGGGCACTGGAGCTACAAAGATTAATAAAGACAATAAAAATCACTTAAAATCCTACCACCTAGAGATTACCACTGTAAACATTTGGGACTTATTATTAATGATTTTTTAAAGTCTATGTACAGATTTTAAAAATTAAAATGGGATTATCATATACACAGTATTTTATGACCTGATTTATAAACATATCCTGGACATCTTTCCATGTTGTTAACTGCAGATCTACATTTTTAACATTTAATATCTATGGCCATAATTTACATAGGATTTTCTGACCAACTCCTTATCGATGGCTATTTAGAGTATTTTCCTTGCTTTTCTACTCTGTACAATGCTACAGTGAATATCTTCGTACTTCCATCTTCACCTGCTTGTCCTGGACATAGAATTGCTGGGTCATATTGCTAAACTGCTTTCTAGAAAGATTGTACTGATTTGTACTCCTACCAGCAACTTAAGAGTATGCTGGAGAGAGACAGAGAGAGAGAGAGAGGCAGGGGGAAGATGACTTTTAAAGCTTTATTTCAGGGGTTGTCAAACTATGGCTCTAGAGCCAAATTTGTTGTTTGTTTTTGTAAATAAAGTTTTATTAGAACACAGCCACACCCATATTGTCTATGGCTGCTTCTATGCTTCAATGGCAGAATTTAGTAGTTACAACAGAGAACCTCTGGCCCACAAAGCCTAAAATATTTACTATCTGACCCTTTATAGAAAAAGTTTGCTGACTCCTGCCTTATTTCATTAAAGTCATTTTGCCTTTTGGGTGTCTTCATTGACTTTACTAAGGTTGTAGAAGATGCTTTTATGTCGAAAGGAACAGGCTTTGAAGCAAGAAAGACTGGAGTTTCAGTCTATTACTTATTGGCATCATAAACCTGGTCAAATTCTTTAATTACTCAGAGACTCGTCTGTTCATATTAAAAGGAGAATAAGGACAGAAGCCTGGCAGAGACACATATGTAAGGCACACAGCCCAGTCCCTAGCTCCTGTGTGTGTGTGCTGGCTGCTGTCTAGTTGATTTCAACTCATGGCAACTCCACGTGTGTTGAGTACAACTGCTCCATAGGGTTTTCAAGGCTGTGACCTTTCCAAAGCAGATCTCCAAGCCTTTCTTCTGAGGCTCCTCTGGGTGTGTTTGAACTGCCAGCCTTTTGGTGAGTAGTCGAGCCCCTAACCCAACAAAACTTCACTTTCACCTTGTCAAGGACTTCTGCTTCCAGAAAGGAGAACTGGAAAATATTGGCAGGGAAGAGGTATTGGGTTGGTGATAGCTGTTTCCTGCTTTTGTTCCTCATTTTCTAATCCAGAGTTTGGGGAATTCAATCATTTTTCCTTGAGTAACTTCCAAACATTTTCATGGCAAAATCCTCTAAGTCATAGGAATTGTGCCAAGGCTACAAAATGCCTGTATTTTTCTGCTACTTTAAAGCATTTCAGGGAAACAGGATTTCTGTTATATACCTGGTCTGAACAATCTTCACAACTATTTAAAAAAATGTAGAGAGTGTTTTGGATTGATGGGATGAAGGAATGTGGGTCTCCAGCTATAATTCACACTTGTTATGTTGTTAGGTGCCATTGAGTTGCTTCCAACTCACAGCAACCCTATGTACAACACAGCGAAACACTGCCCGGTCCATAATTCACACTAAGGAGTGGTATTAGGTTAAGGTATGTGGAAGACCTACCTGCAC
>NW_004443960.1:16485607-16487622 GCF_000243295.1 Trichechus manatus latirostris | reverse complement strand
TCCAGAAACAGTCCCTGGGGAATCTTAGATAATTCTGTGACAGGACCGGAGGCACCTTCTCTTGCACTCTGCCGTGGTGTAAGAGGAAAGGATAGTGTACAAGTGCAGAGCATGGCCTCTGCTGTCAGGGAAACTGGTTTTGAACTCTAGCTCTTCCACTTGTTGTTAACTGTAAGACCTTGGGCAAATTACCGTCATCACTAGCCTTGTTGGTGAAATGAGGATAATAATTGTTCCAGTGTGATGGCATCGTGGTGAAGATTAATTGAGATAATTTGTCATCGTTGTTAATTGTCGTCAAGTTGGCCCCGACGCTCGGGGACCTTATGTATAACAGAATGAAATGTTGCTCAGTCCTGTGCCATCTTCATGATCATTGGTATGTTTGAGATAGTTGTCATTGTTGTGTGCCACTGAGTCAACTCTGACTCACGGTGACTCTGTAGGACAGAGTATAACTACCCCATAGGGTTTCCTAGGCTGTAATCTTTATGGGAGTAGATCGCTGGGTCTTTTCTCCCACGGGGAGAAAAGATGGGTTCAAACTGCCCACCTTTTTGTTAGCAGCCAGGTACTTAACTATCACGCCACTACGGCTCCTTTTGAGCTAGTTAATGGACGTAAGATGCTTAATATGGTGCCGGTACACAGTGATCACCCAATACATGCAAGCTCTTACTATTAATTTTGTATGAGTTGATGGAGGATGCCGAGGCATGGGAGCAGCTCCCCCCACAACCGCTGAAGTCCAGGTATTTCATCTTAAACATTTTGGAAGCTCCTGCAGGGATTTCACCCTCCTGCCTTGTTTTGGACAGCAGTGGCCCATTTGGCTCAGCAAGAAAGCTCTCCTCCCTCCCCCTTGTCCTTCCTTCCTGGGGTTTGCTTTTGCGTGTTGGACTTCTATTCATGGATCTTCTTCCAGAGACGTGGACCAAGAATTCTTACTCTCAACGGATTTTCTTCCTTTAATGGTCCTGTTCTGTACTGTCACCCCAATGCCTTCCCTTCTCTCCAGCTCTCAGCAGCTGGCAGAAAATGTTTATAGAAGAAGATTTTCTCTTTTTAATAGCCTCCTAGGCTGCAACCTCCCAAATGAGAACCTCGTTAACCAGAAGGACTCTAGGCTACTGATTTAGATTCCAGTCATACCGAGAGGGAAAAAAATTACAAAAAGAAAATGCCAACATATCCATGGACTAGTTCCAACACCCTCTCTTTTAAGGAGTATATATAATCTATTCACAACCCAAACGCTAAGGGATTCCTTCCAGATTTTAGTATTTGACCTACTATCATTGAATCACGTGGATTCTTTTTCACCTCTTGTGGGTTTGCTGAAAGCAAGGGTAACAATTCTATACTCCTGCCATTTAAACAAAAAGGTCATTACTTTCACATAAAAAAGGTACTTGTTTCAACAGAAATGTTCGTGCCAAGCGAAGATGGGGCTCAATAATGGTATGGCTAAGGGCTTGCCTCCCATCATCCCGCAGAGCCACTGAGAGGCCAACGTCCCTCATGTGTAGTTATGCAAGGGCCATAAAGCACACGGACAAAAATCTTTGATGGTTGGAATTCTAGCTCAGTGGATCAAGAAAGACTTCCAGGAGGAGGAAGTGTATTTTGTACTGGGCTTTGAAAGTTGGTGTCACAGAGAATACAAGTTGTCCCCCAATATCCTTTCCCTCCCTCCTCCATAGTAATGTTGCTGTTGGTGCCATCAAGTCAGTTCTGATTCGTGGTGACCTTATGATTAACAGAACGAAACACTGCCTGGTCCTGCGCCATCCTCATAATCATTGCTGTTTGAGCCCGTCGTTGCAGCTACTGTGTCAATCCATCTTGTTGAGGGTCTTCCTCTTTTTCACTGACCCTCTACTTTACCAAGCATGATGTCCTTCTCCAGGGATTGGTCCCTCCTGATAACATGCCCATAGTAATAGAATCTCTAATATTTAGCTGAGTCCCAGAATAAAGACTACAGTGCTATGGAATATTGCTTGCCACGATGG
>NW_004443960.1:16482933-16485316 GCF_000243295.1 Trichechus manatus latirostris | reverse complement strand
CCCAGCTGAACCCAGCACAAATGCCCAATCTACAGAATTGTGTGCTCAATAAATTTTTATTGTTTTAAGCTGCTAAGTTGTGAGGTGGTGGTTTGTTACACAGCAAAAACTAACTAATACAATTTCTCATGCAATTAGCTGTGTCCTTGTGACTAAGTTCTTTTGAATGCCATGTAAGCAAAATGGTGTGTGTGATTTCGGGGGAGTTTCCTTAAAGGGCGGAGGCATGTTCTTCCAGTTTTGTTTCTTCTCTCTGGCTGGAATGAGAATGTAAAAGCTGGAGCTGCAGCAGCCATTGTGGGCCATGAAGGGAGCCTAGAAATGGAAGAGACATAGCAGAACAACAAGCTGGGAGGATCCTGGTTCTCTGAACCCATGGCTTACCTTTCCAGTCTTATTCTGATTACCTCTAAGCTTACTGATAAAAGAGAGATATAAACTTTTATCTTGTTCAGGCCACCGCTGTTTTGAGTTTTACAGTTACTCATACATGAACTAAAACCAAACCTATTGCCATCAAGTGGATTCCAACTCGTAGCGAACCTATGGGACAGAGTCGAACTGCCCCATAGCGTTTCCAAGGCTGTAATCTTTACAGAAGCCGACTACCACATCTTTCTTCCACTGAGCAGCTGGTGAGTTCAAACTGCCAACCTTTTGGTTAGCAACCGGGAGCTTAATCACTGTGCCACCAGGGCTCCTTACTCATACATAGCTGAACCTAGTCTAAAATAATCCAGATGGGCAGGATTTAAACAAGCAGAGATGGGAGCCCTGGTGGCGCAATGGGTAAGAGCTGGGCTGCTAACCAAAAGGTCGGCCGTTCAAATCCACCAGGCGCTCCTTGGAAACCCTACGGGTCTGTTCTCCTCTGTCCTATTGGGTCACTATGAGTCGGAATCGACTTGACGGGACACAGCAACAACAATAAGAGATGGTGGTAAGGGCGGCCATGTAAGAGGGAAGATCGTGGACGATGTTGCAGAAAGAGGAAAAGTGTGTGTAGTGAGCGGAGGACACTGAATAATTCCACGTGACTGGCTAAGTGTTAAAACCAGGACGAGTCTGGGGCCAGTTTTTGAAAGGTTGTGGATGGCAAGCTGAGATGTTTGGAGAGTTTGGTAACACAGATGCCCAAGTACTTTTGCAAATCAGAAGAAAGTCATATGTTCAGTTTTTTTTTTTTTTTTTAATCCACTGATTCATTTCCCCTGAGGAGTTTATATTTTAGTGAGGGAGACAAGATAATAAAATAACGGAAAAAGGACAGATTGTAATTAATGATCTGAAGTAAATAAACTGCGTGATCTGGTAGAGTTTGACTGTTGGGTGGAGGCCACTGGCTTTGGACAGGGTGGTCAGGGAACAGTTTGTTGAATACTGTGCCAGGCACTGTGGAGAATTCTAGGGACACAGGGATGAATAACACACAGTTCCTGCCATCGAATGATCACAGTCTAGCGTGGAGTAAAGCTATCAAAACTTGTTGCTGTCAAGTGCATCCCAACTCATAGTGACCCTACAGAGTTGAACTGCCCCATAGGGTTTCTAAGGCTGTAATCTTTATGGAAGCAGACTGCCACATCTTTCTCCTGAGGATCAGTTGGTGGGTTAGAAATGCCGAACTTTCGGGTTGACAGCTTAACCACCGTGCCACCAAGGCTCCTTTGGGGTAAAGTTAATCAGGAACATTTTTCTAGTGGACGTCGGAGAGAGCCAAAGGAAGTAATTTTGTATTCCCGCCTGTATCAGCCGGATATGGCTGCAATAGGGCTGCATAACAAACATTTCCAAAAATCTCTGCTTATAAAAAAGCTTTCTTTTGTGCTCAGAGGTCTGTGGTTCTTCTGGGCTCTGCTGGGTTAACTTCAGGCTATGGGTTGGTTCAGGTCTGTTCCATACATCTCCTCATTCTGGAACCGATGGCTATCTAGGATTTGCTCTTGTCATAGTGCATGGCAGAAGTGCAGGTGATGAAGCAAAATCACAGAGGCACATTTAAAGCCTCTACTTGTCTCACATCCACTAACACTATTGGCCATAGCAAGTCACATAGCCAAGCCTGACAACAGTGGGGCAGGAAATGCACTTCCCACACGGTGGGAAGATCACAAAGCCGTATCGATGTACAGGTAGTTCCCAGCTTACGACATGGTCGAGTTACGACGAACCACACTTAAGACAGTCTTTTTTTTTGTACATCTTATTGTTAGTAATATGTACTACAATATTGCAGCACGTCATTTGCTGATGTTATCATTCTCAGACGTTCACTGGCAGATGTTTATATGTAATGTTTCCAGTTCCCAAAGACAAATGAAGTTTGGATTTATAAAGATACTGATAATAAAAGGCATTAATACTGAAAACTAAAAAAAAAAAA
>NW_004443960.1:16480082-16482536 GCF_000243295.1 Trichechus manatus latirostris | reverse complement strand
TTATACTTATTCTTCTGCACCTTCCCTTTTCTTTTCTACCTAACAACTTATGTTAGAGGTAGTTCCATTTCCATTCAGCTAGACCCATCTCATTCTGTTTAATGGCTGTATTGTGCTCCATTGTGAGGCGGTGACATAATTTGCTTAATTAGCTCCATACTGAAAGGCATTTGGATTGTTTCTAATCTTTTGGTGCTATAGTGAAGGCTGCATTAAATACCCTGGTGCATCTATCTTCATGCACATGTGTGAGTATATCAGCAGGATAAACCCCTAAAACAGAAATTGCTAGGTCAACAGATATGTATCTTAATGTTTGGTAGATATTTACTGTATTTTTACACAAATAACATGCACATTATATGTGTTTTTGCCAACTAGGCAACCCCTTGCACATTATTTTCCTACACGTGATATGCGTGTTATATGTACAGGTGTGTTATTTGCGAAAAATACGGTACCCTCTGTTTCTAGAAAGAAAGAATTCACTCCAGCATGCCTAAAAGATCTTTGTTTACACCTCCTGTCTTCTTCTGATTCTTGTCTCATGGCACCATTCAGGGCTGAAACACTGGAATAAAGTGACTCAAGACTTATTCCTCTAGGATTTCTGGAGAAACTTTAAGTAGCATCCTTTGAACCTTGGCATGTGGTCCCCAATTTGAAGATGGGAAAGACTGGGCACTGCTGTTTGTACCCAAGTAATTCCTTTAATGAGAGCGCTGAAGGAGCATCGAATGTTGTTCCAGAAAACATGTTTACTGGCAAACTCCATACTGCAAACGGAATGATTGATATTCCTGGGAGATCCCAGTAAAAAATGTGCATGTTACCCTTTAATTTGATCTGCTTTCCCTGTAGCACCTAAATATTTAGGACAAATACAAAATAGTTCTGATTTACAATCTCTATAAAAATTTCAAACAACGTAATAGGACATTTGATCATGAAATTGCCTGAACTAATGTTGCCACTAGTCAGCCATATTTTTTTGAAATGGCCTGTAACTTCAGTGCAAACCTCCAAACACGGATTTTTTTCCCCCTGCCAATAACAGTCTTATTAATAAAAGAATGATTTTCTTTACTGATCCTTGGCAGCTGAGTTCCGGGTGCCTGTGTTCAGTGACGGTGGAGATAATAACTGTCAGTGGAAGGAAAATGTGCTGAGGTTCCCCAGAGAAGAGGTGGAAGCAAATCTTCTATTAAATCATATCAAATTGTGTTTCTTGTTTACTTTTTTCATTTTGTAAGTCACCGTCTTATCTGCTAGTTTTTGTAAACCTTGCCTCACATTTGTTATAAAGAAACCCAACAACAACAAACCTCAGAGGCTTGATGTTCTTGAGGTTAAATGCTGAGTGATCCATCAGGGTGATAAATTTGACACAGTTAACTTCCTTAATGGCATTACCCCTCCTGGAATCATCTGAGATTGGTTAACTTCTGAACATGTTCTCAGATCTTATATGGATGCCTAGAAAAAAGAGCAGTAGGAAGGTGTGGTTGATTATTTGGGGTTTTTGCCTGCCCACAGATTCGTGTCCCCCTCTTTGGGGAATGTTGTGGTTGTAAGCTACCCTCCAGTTGATACCTGACTCATGGGGACCCCATGCACAATGAGATCAGACTGTTGGGATCCATAGGGTTTTTCTTGATTGATTTTCAGAAGTAGATCACCAGGCCTTTCTTCTGAGTCCCTCTTGGTCTGGAAGCTCCACTGAAACCTGCTCAGCATCATAGCAACACCCAAGCCTCCACGGACAGACAGGTGGTAGCTGCACGTGAGGTGCACTGGCCAGAACAAGGACCAACACTTACAGTGTGTCTACTGCATATCTGACACAGTGCTTGGTTGATGTGCTCTCATACCATGCACTGTTTCTCATAACACTTAATGGCTACAATCTGTTTAATGGAGCCCTGGTGGTGCAGTGGTTAAGAGCTTGGCTGCTAACCAGAAGGCTGGCAGTTCAAATCCACCAGCCGCTCCTTGGAAACCCCACGGGGCAGTTCTACTTGTCCTATAGGGTCACTATGTGTCGGACTCAACAGCAGTTTTTTTTCTTTATGTATTTAATGTCCTTTGATATGCTAGACATTGCACTCAGTGTCTTATCAAACAATATCTAATTTAACCCTTACAAAAGCAGGATAAAAGTATTACTATCTTCATTTATAAACTGAGGCTAAGAGAGGTTAATTTCCCCAGTGTCATATAATGAGGAAGTGGTGGAAGCAGGACTACAACCCAGGATTGAGTGACTCTGAGTCCAGCTTTCTTAACTTTTTATATCAGCACGTAGTACAGTGTATTGCAGTGTGAATTATGCACTCCGTCTTCTCTTTGGATCTCAGTGTCCAGTCTACAATTTTACTTACATGGAGTCATTGTTGTTAGGTGCCGTCAAGTCCGTTCCGACTCATAGCAACCCTGTGTACAACAGAATGAAAC
>NW_004443960.1:16477103-16478707 GCF_000243295.1 Trichechus manatus latirostris | reverse complement strand
TTGGTATTCCATCAGTTCCTGGAGCCTTGTTTTTCACCAGTGCCTTCAGTGCAGCTTGGACTTCTTCCTTTGGTACTATTGGTTCCTGATCATATGCTACCTCCTAAAATGGTTGAACATTGATCAGTTCTTTTTGGTACAGTGACTCTGTGTATTCCTTCCATCTTCTTTTGATGTTTCCTGCATGGTTTAATATTTTCCCCATAGAATCCTTTAATACTGCAACTCGAGGCTTGAATTTTTTCTTCAGTTCTTTCAGCTTGAGAAATGCCAAGCATGTTCTCCCTCTTGGTTTTTTAACTCCAGGTCTTTTCACATGTCCCTATAACAGTTTACTTTGTTTTCTTGAGCTGCCCTTTGAAATCTCTTTTACTTTATCATTTCTTCCTTTCACTGTAGCTACTCTACGTTCAAGAGCAAGTTTCAGAGTCTCTTCTGACATTCATTTTGGTCTTTTCTTTCTTTCTGTCTCTTTAATGACCTCTTGCTTTCTTCATGTATGATGTCCTTGATGTCATTCCACAACTCATCTAGTCTTTGTTCAACTTGTCAAATCTATTCTTGAGATGGTCTCTAAATTCAGGTGGGATATACTCAAGGTCGTACTTTGGCTCTGTGGACTTGTTCTAATTTTCTTCAGTTTCAACTTGAACTTGCATAAGAGCAATTGATGGCCTGTTCCCCAGCCGGCCCCTGGCCTTGTTCTGACTGATGATATTGAGCTTTTCCATCATGTCTTTACACAAATGTAGTCAATTTGATTCCTGTGTATTCCATCTGATGAGGTCTACATGTATGGTTGCTGTTTATGTTGGTGAAAAAAGGTATTTGCAATGAAGAAGTCACTGGTCTTGCAAAATTCTATCACAGGATCTCCGGCATTGTTTCTATCACAAAGGCCATATTTTCCAACTACCAATCTTTCTTTGTTTCCAACTTTCACATTCCAATCTCCAGTAATTATCAGTGCATCCCGATTGCATGTTTGATCAATTTCAGACTGCGCAAGTTGGTAAAAATCTTCAATTTCTTCATCTTTGGCCCTAGTGGTTGGTGTGTAGATTTGAATAATAGTCGTATTGACTGGTCTTCTTTGTAGGTGTATGGATATTATCTTATCACCATCAGTGTTGTACTTCAGGATAGATCTTGAAATGTTCTTTTTGACAATGAATGTAACACCATTCTTCTTCATGTTGTCATTCCCGGCATAGTAGACCATATGCTTGTTTGATTCAAAACGGCCAATACCAGTCCACTTCAGCTCACTAATGCCTAGGATATCAATGTTTATGCGTCCCATTTCATTTTTGATGATTTCCATTTTCTAGATTCATACTTTGTACATTCCACGCTTCAATTATTAATAGATTTTTGCAGCTGTTTCTTGTCATTTTGAGTCGTGCCACATCAGCAAATGAAGATCCTGACAGCTTTACTCCATCCACGTCATTAAGGTGGACTCTACTTTGAGGAGGCAGCTCTTTCCCAGTCGTATTTTGAGTACCTTCCAACCTGAGGGGCTCATCTGCCAGCACTATATCGGACAATGTTTTGCGGCTATTCATAAAGTTTTCACTGGCTAATTCTTTTCAGAAGTAGAC
>NW_004443960.1:16470892-16476298 GCF_000243295.1 Trichechus manatus latirostris | reverse complement strand
TTCTTCATTCTCCCTTGCTCCCAAAGGGGTGAGACCAGTGGAGTATCTTAGATGGCTGCTCACAGGCGTTTAAGACCCCAGATGCTACTCATCAAGGTAAAATGTAGAACATTTTCTTTATAAACTGTGTTATGCCAGTTGAGCTAGATATTCCCCAAGATCATGATCCCCACAGCCCTCCGCCCAGCAATTCAGTCCCTCAGGGAATTTGGATGTGTCTGTGGAGCTTCCATGACCTTGCCTTGTACAAGTTGTGCTGGCTTCCCCAGTATTGTGTACTGTCTTACTGTAAGGTGAGTATTTTCATTCCCATTTTACTAGAAAATTTAGGCTTGGGAAGGTTAAGGAGTTTGCCCAAGGCCAGGAACTAACATTCATAAAATATAATCCTATAGTCCTGAATTACCTTCTTCAACTGAGAAAAGAGAAAGATATTATATAAGCTAAAGAGAAGGGTATTTGGTATTTTCATACATTTAATTATAGCTATGTTATATGGAAAGGTGGAAGTAATTTGACTCTTTTTTGTTGTTGTTGAGAATATACACAGCAGACATATACCAATTCGACAGTTTCTACATGTACAATTCAGTGACGTTGATTACATTCTGCGAGTTGTACAACCATTCTCACCTTCCTTACTGAGTTGTTCCTCCCCCTCTAACATAAACTCACTGCCCCCTAAGGTTCCTATCTAATCTTTCGAGTTGCTGTTGTCACTTTGATCCCATACAGATAGTTCTTAAAAGCATTAATGCTCAAGGCAGAGATTCTTTGCTAGTTAAGCTAAACTATTGTTTGATTTTAAGAAGACTTCAGGGAATATTTTTGGTTTAAGGTTTAAAGATTATCTCAGGGCAATAGTTTCAGGGGTTCGTTCAGCCTCCATGGCTCCAGAAAGTCTGGAATTCATGAGAATTTGAAATTCTGGTCTGCATTTTCCCCCTTTTGATCAGGATTCTTAAAAAGGGCCATACGAGGCTGTGCTAGCATGTAGAAAACAGCAGAGACATTTTCATGGAAGAAAGCTGCATTTATGTTACAGCATCTGTATCTGAGCTCCTTATAACTTGTGAGCAGGCAGAACATTGCTTAATTGCACTGGACAAAGCTCAAGTGAAAACTATTTCAGCGGGGAAATCTTTTATGGAAACTGAAATGATTATTTTAGGAATCTGACTTGTAATTTTTCACATCTTAGTCTTTGGTCTCTTGGGTACCTGTGTATATCATAGACAAATTTGAAACAAAATCCTGATGACTTTGCTCTGCATGAGGCACACTGTAAAGGAAGGCAGACATGCTCAATGTATAGAGAGAGACAGAGAGCTAGGTATGTATCAAAGGGAGCTGGGACTCTGTTAGATGGAACTGACATCTCAAAAGGGCACCTCAAGGAAACACGTCTCCCATGGCATTTATGAATATGAGAGTGAGCCAGAGTCAGACGTAGCTTTCTCTACTTGCAAGTGCTGACGTTCCTTAAGCTAATGATGAGTTTGCTCTTCACCTTTCCTCCTAACACCAAGACTAGGCAAAAAATGCAAAGGAAGAAAGAGCAAGAAGCAGTTTCTAGAGTCTTCAGGGTCCCTGGGATGTTCTTTTGAATTAAGCCACACCGCAGTCATCCTCCAGGCTGCTTGAACTTTCGGAGTAGTTATTGACAGATTAATAAATTTCCTGAAAGTTAAGAGAAAGTACTAGCTTAAAACAGCATTAAACGTTTCAAGGAGACTTTTTGGTAGAGGCTGAAATACACTTATTCCTCCTCAGTTATCGACTATCTCGTTATAGACATTTCGCATTTACGACAATAGTAAAAAATCTACTATCTGACTATTTTGCACATTAACAACATATGTCTGGCAGTGACAAATGCCAAGGTGTGAGGCGAGAGTCACACTGGCTTTGATGGTTAAGGTTATGTGTCAGCTTGGCTGGGCCATGATTTTCAGTGGTTTGGCAGTTACGTAATGATGTAGTCATCCTCCATTTTGTGATCTGATGTGGTCATCCTCTATTTTTGCATAACGCCACTTTTTGCATAACGACCTGGTCTTTGGAACATAACCATGTCAATAAGTGAGGAGTGGGTGTACTATAATTACCCTGATGTACTCACAGAAGCATCTAGGTTATGTAGTTACGTAAAAATCTCAGCCATGGAGCCAAGACTACATATAATTTACCACCCACTCACCAATCTTTCACCCATCCCACACCCACCCACCTATCCACACATCCATCCACTTATCTACCTACCCACTCATCCATCCACCCACCCACACAATATTTATCAAGCATAGTCCATGTGCCAGGCATTCTCTGAGGCTACCAATACTCTGTTGTCAGGAAGTTCCAAGACTGCATTTTCTGCTATAATATAATTTTGAAAGGCAAATTTTCTCTTGATGTTTTTGTTAAGGTGAAGCAAAATGTTGTATTGAGTTTAGATAGATTTTGACTGTTACATAACTGTTCACTTGACATTGAAAATCTTATGCAACTTATTTGAGAAAAGATGGTCTATGGTACAAGTTGCTGCATCTTGCAAAAAGATGGGCCACAAGAAACAGTTTTTGTTTAGGCTTTGTTTTTCATTAGAAGCTGTGAAATTGTTGAGCTCAAGTTGTTATTTTGTTTGGTCAGGTGTTGCTAGTCAACTAAAAATAAGTCTGTATCAGTGAACATCTTAGATTCTAAGAAAACTCAGATGTGAGTGAAATAATTGAATACACTTGCACCACAATGAACTCTAGTAGAGTTCTTCTTTTGGACAGAGGTGGGAGAATGTGACGGTAAGAGTGCAGACTCAGGAGTCCCCCAGCCCTGGGTTCAAATGCCTCTCCTACCACGTACTTTTTCTATGAACTTTGGGAAGTTCCTTACCCTCTTTGAGACTTAGTTTCCTCAACTGTAAAATGGGATGAATCATGATACTTACCTCCTAACGTTGGTGTGAGGATTAAATGACCTAACACACATAAAGCAATTTCCCCACCTTTTCTGGGGAGTGGAGTTGGTACTTTAGGGGCACAGAGTAGATTTACTCATAGCTCTCAGTTCACTGGTCAGAGCAAGTTCCTCATATTTTTATTCCCTTTTATTATGTTTCCCCTTTCATCTTTAATCTTCCCCATTAGTTCTTCTCCCATATTGTAGGCATGCATGCTAATATATATAAAATATATTTTCCCGGTTCTCCTTTCATATGTTTATTTAGATATACATAAAATAATTGGTAAAATATGTAGAGTTGTTTCTATGTGGTTTTGATTGATTTATATAAATGGTTTTGGGCTGAAAACCTCATTTTTTGTCTGACTTTATTTTTGGAATCTCTTCATGTTGCTCTATGTACACCTAATTCATTGAATTCTGACTATGACCTAGCTACCAATGTATTCCATACACCACAGTTTGCTTATCCATTCTTCTAGTGATGGATGTATAAAACCAAACCAAACCTGTTGCCGTCGAGTCAATTCCAACTCATGACGACTCCATGTGTAACAGAGTAGAACTGCCCCATAGTTTTCTTGGCGTAATCGTTATGGAAGCAGATCACAGGACTTTCTTCTGTGGTGCTGCTGGGTGGATTCTAATGCCAACATTTAGATTAGCAGTTGAGCACAAATTGTTTGCACCTCCCAAGTACCTTGATGGACGTATCCAAAAACAAAAACAAAAAAACCCAAACCTGTTGCCGTTGAGTTGATGCCAACTCATAGCAACCCTATAGAACAGAGTAGAACTGCTCCATAGGATTTTCTTGGCTATAATCTTAATGGAAGCAGATCACCAGGTCTTTCTTCTGTGGCACCATTGGGTGGGTTTGAACTGCCAACCTGTAGATTAGCGGTCAAGTGCAAACCATTTGTGCCACCCACGGACCTTGATGGATGTATAACCCATAACCTATTGCTGTTGAGTGGATTTTGACTCACAGTGACCCTGTAGGACAGACTAGAACTGCCCCATAGGGTTTCCAAGGAATGGCTGGTGGATTCGAACTGCCAAGCTTTTGGTTAGCAGCTGAGCTCTTAACCACTATGCCACCAGGGCTCCTGATCAAATTCTTTGCTGTCACAAACAAACTATGGTGAATATCCTTACATATCTGTCCTTCTTGTTTTGCAGGAGGATTTCTCTGGGGCACATACCCAGGTGTGGGACTGTTGGGTGGATGAATAGTTAATTTCACTAAGTGCTGAGCGATTGCTACTTGGAAGGGCTGCTCAGTTTATTTATGCTTCTTCCTAGCACTTGATGCTCTCTGACTTTGTAATTTTTGCCAATCTGATGGGTGGAAAGAGGTATATCATTGTTGTTTTAATTTGCTTTTCTCTGATTACTAGTGAGGCTGAGTATCTCTTCATATACTTACTAACCATTAGAGTTTCCTCTTCTATTAATTTTCTTTTCATAGGCTTTGCCATTTTTCTATTGGGTCCCTGAAAACTTCTTGCTATTTTGCAGGAGTTTCTCGAGATAGAAATCCCAGCTCAGTTTTAGACGTTTTGCAGATATCTTTTCCCAGGCTACCAATCTGTTAATGGTATATAGGATGTCCTTTTCTGAGTAGAAATCTCAGTTTTAATATAGTCAAACATTTCCTTTTTTCCCTTACGACTTGTTCTTTTTAGCTCTTGCTTGATTAAGAACCTGCTCAATTCTAAAGTCACAAAGATATTTCCCACTTTTTTTTTAAATCACTTTCATAGTTTTCCTTTTACATCTAATTGTGTAGGAGGGAATCCAACTTTATTTTCTCCTTACAGGGAACCAATTTTCCCAACAAAACCTACAAAATAATTTGTTGTTTTCCGTCCGTGTATGACACTAAGCCTCCTGTATATATGGGAATGTTTCTGGAATCTCTGTGTTGCTTCACTGATCTTTTTATTGTTTCCTAGACTATGTTACACTTTTATTTTCTATGACTATGACTTAGTAATATGTCTGAATATTTGGCAGAGTGAATTCTTCCTCTTCTCCTATTTCTCGAAATTGCCTGAGCCGTTCATGTCTTTTACATTTCCACATACATTTTAGAATCAGTGTGTCAAATTCCTCAAGAAAAAATTCTGCTGGAATTTTGGTTGGAATTGCATTGAATTCATGGATTAATGTTGGGGGAAATTAATACCCTTACAATGTTAAGTTATTCTAGTAATAAACAGTGTTTGTTTTAATTTATTCAGGTCTACTTTTATGCTCTTTATAAGCGCTTTATTTTTCTCCATGAAGCGCTAGTGTATTCATTTTTAGGTTAATTCCTAGATGTTGTTGTTGGGTACCATCAGCCTGATTTTGACTTATAGTGACCCCATATGACAGAGTAGAACTGCCTCATAGGGTTTTCTTGGCTGTAATCTTTACGGAAGCGGATCGCCAGGTTCTTCT
>NW_004443960.1:16466844-16469075 GCF_000243295.1 Trichechus manatus latirostris | reverse complement strand
CTTCCTGCCTTCTCATCGTTGCTTTCGGGCAGGTGTTGCCCATTTGGTCTCGCATACTTGATTGAACTAAGAAGCACATTCTTCAGGTGTGTTATTGTTTGTTTTCTAGGCCTGTCTAATCTTTGGCTGAAAGGTGGACTTGGGGAGTGGCTTCAGTTCAGAGTTAACAGGGTGTCTGGGGCCGTAGTCTCGGGGGTTCCTCCAGTCTCTTTCAGACTAGTAAAATCTGGTATTTTTCTGTGAATTTGAATTTTGTTCTACATTTTTCTCCCACTCTGTCCAGGACCCTCTACTGTGACCCCTGTCAAAGCGGTTGGCAGTGGTAGCTGGTTCTGGGCTCAGGCTGGTAGAGGCTGTGGTTTATGTGGTCCATTCGTCCTTTGGACTAAAATTTTCTTTGTGTCTTTGGTTTTCTTCATTCTGCCTTGCTCCAGATGGGGTGAGACTAGTGTTTAATTTTTAGGAGCTCCCAGTTATCTAGTTTCTCTTCTGATGTTTGTGCATTGTTAGTTATGGTTGTACCCTGTTTATGCCATATATAAGGGCCCTAGTGTTTCCCTATTTTTTCTTCCATGATCTTTATCATTTTAGATTTTATATTTAGGTCTTTGATCCATTTTGAGTTAGTTTTTTTTTTAATGTTCAAATCCAGTTTTATTAAAATTATTTGGCTATTTTGGTACCAGTACAAAGTCTTTGACTGTGACCACTGGATACTTTAGATATGAGTTTATTTTGGTTTGTTGTGTGTTTAGACAATTGTACTTTCCTAAATCCCTTACACTTTGTTTTATTACCAAATGGCAAAATGCTTAAGTTTGTCTATCCACAACAATCTATTATCCATAGAAAAGGAATTTGTATAATAAGATTGAAAAAATAAAATCCACAGATTCAAAATATTCTCTTCAAATATTAAGAATGTATGAAGTATATTAAAGACATTTAGTCCTCCAGGTAGCAAGGCAGGCTATTTGATGTCCATAGTTTCTTGTTTTTAGTTATTGCTAATTACAGTTCAGAGACCACAGAGTTTCCGAAACCTATAAAAACCCTTACTGACATTCCCAGTATGGTTCCATTGGAATTAGAGGATAGAATCAGGAGAGCAGTTAATTCTGGTCTTTAAAACCACAAAGACTTTTTCCTTTAATGGGATTTTTCTTCTGCAGTAGCTCAGGACTGTTTGTACACTTACTGCCTTCTAATTAGCACCTGCCCTACGGTAGATCTAAGTATTGGCTTATTTAAGTGTATTACTGGGCAGCATATGAGAGGAGACCTTCCTGCTCAAGGAAGAAGATTCAGTGGACCTTAAAGTAAAGCCTCACAGTGTCTGGTGCTCCTTAGTTGTTCTCCAGTGAGCCTGAAGTTGTAAATGGAGTCCTGATTCCAAATTTGCTATGAAACGTCGTGGTGACTTTGTTTTTATGTCCTGTTCTTTGATCAAAGGCATGGCATGTATCAAAAGGTGGAGTGTAGAGGGGAAGACTCACAGCAGGTTCCGTGTGGATGATATTCTCTACCCGATGTAAGCACACTGGTTTTGCCTCAAGATTCTTTCAGACTTCTTGATTGTCTCGTTGGACTTTTTGTCAGGCCAGGCGAACAGTGTCTCATTTAGATTTCCCTCTAGCATCTTCAGAAAGCAGTGGGAGTTGGTGTGATCATGGATACTGCTGCATGTCCTTTACCCCATCACAGAATCATCAGATTAAATTTTCCATTTCCTTCATCCATGAAATTTCGGGTATAACTGTACTGGTTGAATTTAGCGTACACTATCCTCTTGGTGGAGTCACTCTTGTAGGCTTCCGTGACCGCGTCCACATTGACCTCATCGCCGGCGAACAGCTGGTGTAGGATGCGGATCAGATCTGCCAGGGTTTGTGGCTTTAGCACGTTGGTCTGCTCCATCCCGCGCAGAGCTGGCGGTGTGCATGTCTCACTGCTGGGTTGTGGTGGAGGGGCTGAGCGAGCGGAGGGGCTGGAGCAAGGGACCCTACCTGCCAGCTAGACAGCTACAGATACACACACACAAATCCCACTGACACTGGAGTACCGAAACGTAGAGAATCCCTCGCAAAGATATCAAGAGCCCACCACAGCATGGTGGGTCTGGGCTAGCTACGGACATGCAGCACACACAAATCAAGACCAAATCCTCTTTGAGTTAGTTTTCATGTATGGCGTGAGGTATGGGTCCTGTTTCATTATTTTACAGATGGACA
>NW_004443960.1:16442126-16466109 GCF_000243295.1 Trichechus manatus latirostris | reverse complement strand
GGGTCTAGTTAATAACAAAGCCTTTACTGCCCTTTGCTTCCCAGGCAGCATACTGAATTCTGACACATGGTCATTGGGTTTATCAATAACATGCCCCATAAATCTAGTTAGCATTTTCTTCTGGGTGCTGGACCCTGGGAAGCTGCTTAAGTACCTTGAAGGTCCTTACCTAGCTCTGGCCTTGAATCTCAGAGAAGGTCTGAGTCTCTTCCAACTCTCTCCTGACTATACCTTGGTCACTTTGTGGTTGGCTGGAAACTTCCAGTGATAGATCGTAAAGCTTAAATGAGGAAGCCCTCTCCCACCAAGATCTGCCACTGATAGAAGGAGTCCTGGTGCCATGGGAGTAGCTGTCTTTGTCTTTGGTTGTTTCTGTCTGCCCAGTGTCACTTCCTTTGGGGAACTGCCCCTTGCCTCTGCTGCATGGCTCTGGTGGGGCTACCAGACATGAACTCCACACCCCTGGTTACACAGGTGGCTCCATGATCCAAGATGGCCAATCAAAGCTCTCTCTCCTGTGACTCTGAGTCTTGAGCGAAGACACACAGGGGTGGGAGGTGACAGAAGCAAAGTCATTTACTTTGGAGACTGTCAGATGAGTTTCTGACCCCAGGGTCCCCTTCGCTTCTGAGTCCCTCCAAGTATCCTCTCAATGAACATTCGTTCTTCCTTGAGCGTGTTAGGGTAGCTTTCTGCTGCTTGCTTTCAAATATCGTTTAAGTGATACAGTTCTAAGATGTAGATAGCACATGATGGTTCATTTTCTATTTTTATTTCCAAAAATGAAAATACTTCTATTTAATCTTCTGATAATGACGGTGGTGTTGTTAATAATATCTCTCAGTTATTAATATCTTCCTATTAGCATAGAGAAATAGTAATAACAGCTAATGTTATTGGGCACTTACTATTTGCCAGGCTCCATACTAAAACCAAAAAAAAACCCAAACCCATTGCTGTTGAGTCGATTCCACCTCATAGCGACCCTATAGCACAGAGTAGAACTGCCCAGTAGGGTTTCCAAGGATTGCCTGGTGGATTCAAACTGCTGACCTTTTGATTAGCAGCTGAACTCTTAAACACTACGCCACCAGGGTTTCTGGCTCCATACTAAGCACCTTTTAATTGGGAGGCAATATAGAGTAGAGTTCAAGAGCTTGGACTTTTCCTGGGTTCAAATCTTGGCCCTGCCATTTCCTGGTTGTGTGACCTTGGGCAAGTTACTTAACTCCTCTGAACCTCAGTTTTCTCATCTATAAAATAAAAATAATAATAGTACTTCATAGGTCTATTATGAGGTTTAAGTGAGTTAACACATGTAAAAACATGCCTGGCATATAGTAAATACTCAATAAATGTTACCTCCTTATTAGTTACATGTCTTATCTAAAACAAAGAAATGGTTCTGACAAAGCCGGCATAACTTGCTCAAGGCTACGCAATGGAGCTGATAGTAAATGAAATCACATTCATGAAGTGCCTAGCTCGGAGCCTGGCACACGGGGAATACTCTCTAAATTGCAGCTGCTACTACTCTTTTAAGTGGCCCTGCATCACAGATTTGGGAGGGAGGCATATGGAAATTGTGCCTGGGAAAAATTAAAAGCAGAAGTTAAGCACACTTTTCTCTCCCTGCTATCACTTTATAGTGGGGAGCATTGGTGGTTCAATGGTAGAATTCTCCTTCCATGCTGGAGATCCAGGTTTGGCCAATGCACGTTATGCGCAGCCACTACCCATCTCTCAATGGAGGCTTGCGTGTTGCCATGTGCTGAACAGGTTTCAGCAGAGCTTTCAGACTGAGATGGACTAGAAAGAAAGGCCTGGTGATCCACTTTTGAAAATGAGCCACCGAAAACCCTATGGATCACGACGGTCTGATCCCAGTGTGCATGGGGTCTCCATAAACTTACTTTATATGCCTTCCTTTCTCTCCTCCCTGCAGAGTCCCCATCAGTTACCATTCCAGATAGTCCTGCTGCTGTGCTAAGGGATAACTGAGCCAGTAGCTGGTTTTTAAGATAATGTCCTTCCTAGGTCCATTTGCATTTCAGTGGGAAATTCCTGTGACCCTTGTTGCTTCCTCATTCCAATTACTTATGAAACATAGCTCTGCCCTGGTGACACAGTGGTTAAGTGCTCAGCTGCTAACTGAAAGATTTGAAATCCACCAGCCGCTCCTTGGGAGAAAGATGTGGCAGTCTGCTTCCGTAAAGATTACAGCCTTGGATACCCTATGGGGCAGTTCTGCTCTGTCCTATAGGGTTGCTGTGAGTCGGGATTGACTCAACAGCAATGGTTTTTCGCTTTTGTTTTTATTTTACTCTGCTCCTCTGGGAAGACCCTGAAGATGTCCTTGTGGAAGTGGTGCTTACCCTTGCTGAGTGTCGTTAATTAACGTATTGCCTCAGGAGGGCTAGTATGCCTGAACAATGTTTTCAGAGGTCATTTCTACTGTGAGTTACGGGGGATGTATGACGGCCACTGTAGTGGGAGCAAGAGTGTCAAAGGCAGGCCTCGTGGAATTGGAATATTGGAATACAGGTGTGTGTGTGTGTAATGAATAGTTTTGAGTCCCAGGTAGTACCATGCATTATTATATTAACACATATTATCTAATCCTGTTTTCACAGCATTCTGAAAGTTCCATATAATTTCCCCATTTTACAGGTTAAGAAATTGAAACTCTGTAGTGAGCACCTACTGGTTTTCCTTATCCAACATTTCTTTCCCTTTCTTTTGTTATCAGCGCATAGCTCAAGTGGGGACGACCCTGTCTTGGCAACTTGTGCCTGAGACCTGGCCGATCAAAAGATTCTACCCCTCTGGATGCTGTGCCTCAGAGATGGACTCGTAAGGGTAGTGAGAGTCATTAAAAATAAAAAACAAAAAACACCAAGCCAGTTACCGTTGAGTCGATTCTGACTCACGGCAGCCCCATGTGCTGTAGAATAGAACTGTGCTCCATAGGGTTTTCAAGGCTGTGAACTTTTGGAAGCAGACCACCAGGCCTTTCTTCCGAGGCACCTCTGGGTGGGTTGAACCACCAACCTTTCCGTTAGTAGTCAGTGCTTAACCATTCGTGCCAACCAGGGACTCCAGTGAGAGCCATACTTGAGGCTTTTACTGGACATTCAGGAAGTGCTGTCTTTTTCCTGGTTAGGGTTGCTGAGGCAGTAGACTATAAGCCTGGAGGCAATGGGGATTATCTTTGCCCGTCTGAGAATAAAGCCAGCCCTAAGGAAAGAGACGTGGAAAAAGAGAGAATGATTCCAATTGTCATGTTTGAACCTCTGAATCAGGGCAGATTAACCAGTAAGCAAGGTATGCGCCTGTTTACGTTAAGCAGTGTATGCACCGGCTTACTTGTGTTTACTTACCAATCTGTAATGAATGACTTCACGTGGGTTTCACCGCGTCTTTGAGGTGGTGAAAAGCAGGTGAAATTATTCACTACACATGAGTAAATATGCACCAGTAAGCCCGTGTGTACCTTGCTTATTGGGTAATCTGGCCCTGCTCTGAATCCAGACGTGCCCAAAGCCAGAATATCCTTGGGTTTTTCAGTTTGTGAATCAACAAATTTAATTTTGTGCTTGTCCCTGTCATTTGCAGCCAAAAGAATCTAATGAGGATTTTTGTTTTGCTCAGAGAGGATAAGTGCCATGTGTAATGTCACACAGCTAGTAAATGGCAGAGCTGGGATTTGAACCTGCTCTCAGTAACTGCAAAGTCCATGTTTAAACAAAAATCCCAACTAGTTGCCATTGAGTTGATACCGACGTATGGCGACCCTGTATATGCAGAGTAGAACTGAGCTCCATAGGGTTTTCAAGGCGTGACTTTTTGGAAGCAGATCACCAGGTCTTTCTTCCGAGGTACCCCTTGGTGGTTTGGAACTGCCAACCTTTTGGTTAGTAGTTGAGCACTTAACCATTTGCACCAACAAGAACTCCTCTTACCTCTGTGGAAATATAAGCTCTGCTGGAAGAAGAGTGGATAGAGTGGATGCTACCATCAGTTTCAGCCTGGAGAAGAAAGGCCAGGTTCACAGAGGGTTCTGTAGTAAAACTAGGGGGCAGGGGAGGCTACCCTGGGAGGAAATAAGTGGCCCTCAGAATACAACCTAATTTACCTCCCGACTTGGCCAAATCCAGTGTTGCCTGAACTTCCGTTGCCAGACTTACCCATCAGCCCATGAAAATAAAAACAGCCACTTTTTAGTGCTTACTACAGGTGAGGCACTGTGCTAGTCATTTTACAAGCATCACCTCTTTGAATTGTCAAAACAACCCCAGGAATTAGATACTATTATCTCCATTGACAAGATGAGGAAACAGGCCCAGAGAGGCTGAATTACTTTCCCAAAGTCACACAGATACTCAGTGGTGGAGCTGGGGCCCGAACCCAAGCCTGTCCGAAGCCCTTGTTGTTAACTGCCGTGCCATGTTGCTGACATCCAGCGTATTCCCCACCTACTGATGTGCACTCACTTAGCCTATGATGAAAGGACCTTTACAGAAAGTGGCCTATGTGTGGAGCCCTGGTGGTGCAGTGGTTAAACGTTCAGCTGCTAACCAAACGGTCAGCAGTTCAAATCCAGCAGCCGCTCCTTGGAAACCCTATAGGGCAGTTCTACCCTGTCGTATACGGTCACTACGTGTCAAAATTGACTTGACGGCAATGGATTTTTTTTTTTTTTGGCTTACGGGTGGGCTGCCTCCTCACTATGGCTAGAATTAATCCTGGAGTCATACAGCTAGAAGGGTAAGTACAAGGCCATGTCTACTTGGCACAATGAATCCAAAACCTTCCAGCAGGTGCAAACTAATGGTTTAGACCCTGTCATCCTTTCTGTCCCATGGGCTAGAATCCAGCATGGCTCAGTCTCGTCCAGAGAACACAATAAAACCCTGCTCTGAGACAGAGAGCTTTATTTCTGTCTAAAAGGCCGCATTGAGAACCTCAGTAGCAACTCTCTTTGCAGGTAAAGGGAAGAAAAACGGAGTGATGAATTAGTTCTTTACATCTCAGTGACAGGCTGATGGATAAACGTAGTGACAGATCCCAAATTTTATCTTTCTGCTAGTCTCCCCCAAAGAGAACATTTTTGTTCATATGGACACTGCATGAAAACGGGATTCAAACGTGGCAGAAAGCCCCATTGTCTTGGTGACGTTTATTGTTATTATTGCTATTAAGTAGGAGCCAGGATCCAGGTGCTAAAACCCAAATATGGAGTAATTATGGTGCCACTGAGGCTTGGCATAATATTCTTTCTCCTTCTCTCCTGTTTTGATAGCTGGCTGCATTGGCAAGAGGCATGTGTTACTGGTGATTTAATAAGGCCTAGGGTTGTCCTGTTCTGACTAACTCCCTTTGTGGCCCAAATAAACAACATTATAGAAATCAATATAGGAAACTTCTCCCCCCACCCCCAGAGACCCCTGCGCAATCTGTGGAGTAGAAACCACATGGTGGCGCAAACCACGTGTGTTCAACTGCTAACTTAAAGGTTGGCTTTTCTAACCTACCCCGCAGCACTGCAGAAGAAAGGCCTGTCAATCTGCTTCTGTAAAGATTACAGCCAAGAAAACCCTATGGGGCAGTTCTGCTCTGTAACATATGGGGGCGCCATGAGTCTACTCAACGGCAACAATAACAGCCACCACATTTCTGTACTTTTGGTTATGGTGCGGGAAATGGGGTGTGGGAGGTACAGGTGGTGCCGTCGGTGGTAATGACACATCTAAACCTTTGATTCAAGGGCTCTCAACCTTGGCTGCGCATTGGGAATTGCCTAGGGAGCTTTACAAAACCCTGATGCCTGGATCCTAACCTGTAGATTTTGATTTGGTGGGACAGGAGCGTGGCTTGAGCAGTGGGATTGCTTGTAAAGTTTCCCACGTGATACTAACGTTCAGCCACAGCTGAAAACCACTGCTTTAAAGCATTTTCGAGTTCAGTTTCCCCCTTGAACAGCTTAAAGTATAGCAAGTAAACAAATGGTGGTTGTTAGCTGAGGTCCAGTCGATTCCGACTCAAGGCTACCCCATGTGCAGAGCAGAACTGCTCCAAAGAGTTTTTAAGGCCGTGACCTTTCGGAAGCAGATTGACGGGCCCGTCTTCCGAGCTGCCTCTGGGTGGGTTCAAACTGTCAAACTTTTGGCTAGTAGTTGAACATTTAACCATTCTCACCACCCAGGAACTCCAAACAAATGATAACTATGGGTATAGAGATAAGCACACTAACTGTGTGGCCTTGAACAAGTTACTTGACCTTTCCACGCCTCATTTTTCTCATCTGTAATATTTGGATAAAAGTAATACCTACCTGATAGGGTTATGGTGAGGATTAAATGAGGTAAATAGGTAAAAAGAGTAAGCATTTTGTAAATATTAGCTGTCGTTATTACTCAGGGACAGTGGTGGTTCAGTGGCAGAATTCTCACCTTCCATGCAGGAGACCCAGGTTCAACTCCCGGCCAATGCACTTCAAGTGCAGCCACCACTTGTCTGTCTTGGAGGCTTGTGTGTTGCTATAATGCTGAACAGGTTTCAGTGGAACTTCCAGACTAAGACAGACTAGGAAGAAAGGCTTGGCAATCTACTTCCAAAAATCAGCCAGTGAAAACCCTATGGAGCACACCAGTTCAATCCTCTTGTACACAGGGTCACCATGAGTCATGGACTGACTTGACAGCAGCTAACAACAACATGTTGTCAGCAGGAACCAGCCCTGGAGAAGGACATCATGCTTGGTAAAGTAGAGGGTCAGCGAAAAAGAGGAAGACCCTCAACGAGATGGATTGACACAGTGGCTGCACAATGGGATCAAATATGGTAGTGATTGTGAGGGCGGCGCAGGACTGGGCAATACCTAACAACAACAACATTATTATTTCTGTTATTGTTATCACTGTTGTTCAGAACTCTTTGGAGGCAGGTGACAGAAAGTAGTTTGGTTAGAAAAGGAAGGTATTTGCTGACTCCTATAACCAAATCTAGGAAAAGGCAAAGGTGGATCTGGCCTCAGGACAACTGGGTCTAGGGACTCAACACCATCTCTTCTCTCTCGCTGTCTCACATTTCTGCTTCTCCCTCTCATGCCAGCTTCATCTCTTGGACTAGCTTCTCTGCATGCGAGCAGGCATTGCTTCTGGCTGACCTGGCATACGTCCTATGACCAGAAAGGAAAAGGGACTTTTCTCACTAGTTTCAGTTGGAGAAAATCCTGAGGAAAGACTCTGATTGACCAGATGTGTGTCATATGCTCATGACTGGCCCAATCACTGTGGCCAGGGAAGTGGGTCCATTACCAGGAATAGAAGAGGGTGGGATGAGGTGCTGAGCAGATAAAAATAATAGCCATGACAATGATTAAAAGTCAGTTGTAATAATAATGACTGTATCTTTTCAACAAATATGAGCATCTATTATGGGTCAGGCGTGGATCTATATACTCTATATAATAAGATGAGAGATGGTGTTATGGATTGAATTGTGTCCCCCAAAACTGTGTGTCAACTTGGCTAGGCCATGATTCCCAGTATTGTGTGGTTGTCGTCCATTTTGTGATCTGATAATCCTATGTGTTGTAAATCCTAACTTCTATGATGTTAATGAGGCAGGACACAATCTATAGGATTAGATTGTATTTTGAGTCAATTTCTTTTGAGATATAAAAGAGAAGCAAACGGAGAAGAGAGGGACCTCATTACTACCAAGTAAGAAGAGCCAGGACTGGAGCATGTCCTATGGTCCTGGGGTCTCTGTGCTGAAAAGCTCCCAGACCAAGGGAAGATTGATGACAAGGACCTTCCCCAAGGTGCTGGTGCCCTGAATTTGGGCTTTCTAGCCTCCTAAATTGTGAGAGAATAAATTTCTCTTTGTTAAAACCATCCACTTGTGGTATTTCTCTGTTCTCGCAGCACTAGATAACTAAGACAGATGGGCATCAAATTTTTTAAACATATACTGAGGTATAATTCATATAGAGTAAATTTCACTCTTTTTAAGATATGTATTTCATGTCTTTCAAAGCTATTGTAAATGGTAGTAAGTTTTGAAGTCAAGAACTTTGTTCTTCTGTGAATTTTGACAAATACGTGCCAGTTATGTAACCACCACCACAATCAAGATATAGAACATCTCAAAGCCCCAAAATTTGTCTCATGCACTTTTGTAGTCAATACCTGCCTCCACCTTCTGCCTTTGGCAACCACTAATCGGTTATCTGTCTCTGTAGTTTTGCCTTTTCCAGAATGCCACTTAAATGGAATCATATAGCATTTGAGTCTGGCTTCTTCAGCATAGTGTTGAAATTGTTGATTTTTCTATTTCTCCTTTCAGTTCAATCAGTTTTTGCTTCATGTGTTTTGAAGCTCTTTTGTTAAATACATTCATGATTTGGAAAGTTACGCCTTCTTAGTGGATTGACCCATTTATCATGATATAAGTCTCTCTGAATGAATAAGCAACATCATGATAAATGGAGAAAATATTGAAGTTGTCAAGGATTTCATTTTATGTGACTCCACAATCAACACTCCTGGAAGCAGCAGTCAGGAAATCAAATAGCCTATTGCGCTGGGCAAATCTGCTGCAAAAGACCTCTTCAAAGTGTTAAAAAACAAAGATTTCACTTTGAGGACTAAGGTGCGCCTGCCCAAGCCATAGTATTTTCAAAAGCCTTATATGCATAAAAAAACTGGACAGTGAATAAGGAAGACCAAAGAAAAATTGATTTGTTTATGGTGTTGGTGAAGAATATTGAATATACCATGGACTGCCAGAAGAACAAACAAGTCTGTCTTGGAAGAAGTACAGCCGGAATGCTCCTTAGAAGTGAGGATGGCAAGACTTTGTCTCATGTTCTTTGGACACGTTATCAGGAGGGACCAGTCCCTGGAGAAGGACATCATGCTTCATAAAGTAGAGGGTCAGCGAAAAAAAAGGAAGACCCTCAACAAGATAGATTGATATAGTGGTTGCAACGATGGGCTCAAACATAGCAACAATTGCGAGGATGAAGGACCAGGCAGCGTTTCGTTCTGTTGTACATAGGGGTCACTATGAGTTGGAACCAACTTGATGGCACCTAAGAGCAACAACAAGTCCCTCTGATAATATCCTTGTTCTGATGTCTACCTTGATGTTAATATAGACACTCAGCTTTCTTTTTATCTTTTCTTAATTTTATTTTTTAATACATGATTTTGAATAGTGTTTTTATGGTATATATTTTTCCATTCTTTTATTTTTAACCTATCTATGTCTTTATATTTGAAGGGGGTGCCTTGTGGACAGCATAGAGTTCAGTCTTGCTTTTTAAATCTGATGTGTCAATCTCTGTCTTTTAATGTATGTGTTTAGACCATTTACACTTAATGTCATTTTTGATGTGCTTGGATTCAAATATAACATCTTGCTAGTTGGGAGTTATTCTTGTATTGTGCTTTCTTTCCGTTATACCAGAATCTTCTGCAGATTCTCAAAATTGTCTCTGATGAGCTGTAGTGAACCAAGGGGAAGGACCTATTCCATTCCTGGAGAGTAGTGGTGCCAGTGGGGTGCCCAGATCATTGCAATTTCACCTGAGTCCCAAGTAGCAGAAACAGTTGCGTGGCAGAATGACAAGGTGGTTAGTTATTCAACAACACCCTTGATAAGCGTTAACTCATTAATGTGGTGGATACAATTATTACACCTCCCAGTGTGCAGATGAGACCATTGAAGCTCAGAGAGACTAATTGACCTGTCCAAGACTGCTCATTGGTGGAGCCAAGATTTGAACTCAAGTCTGTTTGGATTCAGATTTAAAGTCTTAATCACTACATGGAAAAAGTGATAAGTAAATAACTGGAAGGTGTACACTTTTGATCTCAATTCAAATTATTGCCAATATAGAGGTTGAAGAAAGTAATCAAATTTTCAGCCTTGCAAGGGTCTGTCCCTTCAAGGTAAAACAGTAAGAATTTGATATTCTTTTGTTTGCCTTCATTAGAAACCCAATAATTTATGGGAGACAAGGAAACACAGTGGAGTTGAAGACTATTAACTAGTGCTGATGAGCTGGCCAGAAGCTGTGCCTGCTAATTTGCCCATTTCTTAGGTTTGTCAAGAGGCAGAGTACAAATGAGTGCTTTGGTGAAGAGAGAAGCTCTCTAAATGAAGATAGCAAATAGTGAAGCAGAGTGATTTTGACATCTGCTAACTGGATAAGTACACCAACTCCACCAGCTCATTGCTGCATTCTTGTTCTACCCTGTGGAATCCCCCTTTAGCCAAACGTTGATCAAATAATGAACCCATTGCGGAAATAAATTATGGGGAAGCACGTCCATTGCTACCTCCCTAACTCAGAAAAAAATCAAGCTTTTTCCTGTTCAATGCTGTTTCTTGTCATGCATAATATAGCAAATTAATTAGTAGATCTGGCGGCATTTTGCTAATACAATTTCTCTCCCTTGCTCGAGGTGAATTAATGTTCATGCTTCAGTCACTTGAATATTACTCTTCCACGTCTGACGGAATTATGCTATCAGGTGATGATTATATTGCACGCTATCTGATTCTAATTAAACGAGAAAATAGCGACATTGTAAAAGGGGAGAAGGTATCACAGTCTACACTCTGCAACCCCTGTGCTGCTACATCCCCTTTTTAAAGCTGTCCGGGCTGTGCTAGGGTTGTTTTCTGATGCTTACGTCCTCTTACTCTTCTCCAGACACAATGCCTTCCTGGGCCTGCTTCGTCTAATATGTAATTTGTGTAAATTGAGCCTTGAAAAGACATAATGTTTACGCTTGCCTTTTTTATCAAAAGCACAATGCACAGTAGCAACTGTGATTATTTCAGATGATACCAAAGAAGAAATGTGTTGTTTTGTCAAGACCATCCACATAATTTGGGGGGAAAAAAAGAAATTTCCCTTGCCCTAGAGAAGAGAAACTAACATTTGAGAAGGGGAAGGGAGAACAGGGGTATAAAGATGAAGGGGAAAACAACGTAATGCAGAGGTTAAGATCACAGGCTTTGGGGGTTTTGAGACGTGGATTTGAATTCTGGTTCTGATTTCAGTTGCTATTACTTCTCTTTCCTTACTACAATAATAAGTGCTCAGCGAAACTGAGGTCCAGTGAGGTTAATTGACTTGCAAAAGGCCTAATGACAAGGTAGTGAAAAAGACAGGACTGGGACCCCCCCCACTCCAGTTCTCTGTCTACTGCCCCAAAATAAATGGCGAGCCTTCATTCCACCAGGCAGAGAATGAAGGAGAGGCCCTGGAGGCTCCAATTAGCGTAGGTCACTGGGTCTCTTTTCTTATGAGGATAAAGATGTCCTTTTGCGTTAGACTGCTCTCACCTCCTGTGAACCTTGGGGACACTGATGACGGGGAGAGGTTTCTAAAGCCTTAGACAACTCCAAGGGGAAGTAGGCACCATGCTGCAAGTGAAAGGCACTTTTGTGGTTGGCTGAAAAAAGAAATAGAGTGCACTGCTTTCAACTTAGAAAGCCCAAGTGTAAGATGCAGTCTGATGTGGTCTGCGGGCTTTGGTCTTTTGTCCCTGTTCAACAGGTGGTGAAGCCGGGAGAGCTAATCGCTGCACGGGATCCGCGCCCATTGGGGTAGTCCTCCTCAACCATGGGCCTGCTCGTTTTCCAGACTGTTTTTCTCTTGCAGAAACAGACTCATACCTGGCAGTAACAAATTGTGTAATTCAGGTTGAGACTAAGCTGACTTTTTCACTGATTTTTATCTTCCTCATTGAAAGCCACTTGGGCCCCACCGACTCGTCAGACATTATTCCTGGCCTGTGTGTGCAGTTGAAAGCCTGACTTTGCCCTGTGGGGAAGATGGTCTGCTTGCTACCTTCTGGGATGGTTAGTACTGTTAGCTGCCATCAAGTCAGCCTCCAACTCATGGCGACCCCATGTGTTAAGGAGCAGAACTGCTTCCATAGGCTTTCTTGGCTGTAATCTTTACAGAAGCAGATCGCCAGGCCTTTCCTCTGTGGCATTGTTGGGTGGGTTAGAACCACCAACCTTTAGGCTAGCAACTGATGGCAAACCGCTTTTGCCACCCAGGCTCCCTCTGGGATGGTAGAAAACCAAACACTAAACTCGTTGCCATCAAGTTGATTTCAACTGGTCACACCATGTGTTACAGAGTAGAACTGTACTCCATAGCATTTTCTTTCTTTTTCTCCCATAGGGTTTTCTTGGCTGTAATCTTTATAGGAACAGATGACCAGGCCTTTCTTCCATGGCACCACTGGGTGGGTTCGAACCACCACTTAGCAGCTGAGGAAAGGGCTACTTCTTTGGGCTGCTTCTAGGATCCAGAAAGTGCAAGAGAAACCATGTTTTCCTTTGCAGAATATCTGCTGTGAGAAGAGGTAATGCTGAGCAGAGGACAGAGATACTGACCATATACTAATTGAGCACCTACTGTATTCCAGGTTGTATTCTGGTGCTGGAGAGAGAACAGTGAACAATACAGACCAAAGTCCCTGCCTGGGGGAATCAGGAGTCAGCATTTAATAGGGCGTGGTAGAAAGAGCACTGGAGTACGAGTCCCAGTCCTGGCTTTTTTGTTTGTTTGTTTTACTAGTTCACATGCTAGTGGGGAGAGACAGACATTAAACAAAATGAAAAAGGCAAGGATATAGTATATTGGAAGATGATAAGTGCAATGGAGAAAATTAAGGAAGGCTGGGAGATAAGGAAAGCAGAGAGGGGATGGATGAGGTTTTATTTTACTTAGGGTGGTCTGAGAAGGCCTCCTGAGAAAGGGGACTTTTGGGCAAGGAGTTGAAAAGGCAAGAGAGTGAGCCATGTGAGCATCTGTGGAAAGGACACTCCAGGAAGCAAAACCAGCAAGTGGAAAAGCCTTGAGGTGGGAGTGTGCCTAATTTAAAAAAAAAATTTTTTTTAAATTGTACTTCAGATGAAGGTTTACAGAACAAACTAGTTTCTCATCAAACAATATTCATCCTGTTTTGTGACGTTGGTTACCAACCCCACGACATGTCAACGCTCTCCCTTTCTCGACCTTGGGTTCCCTATTACCAGCTTTCCTGTCCCCTCTTGCCTTCTTGTCCTTGCTCCTGAGCGGGGGTGCCCATTTAGTCTCCTTTTGTTTTATGGGCCTGTCTAATCTTTGGCTGAAGGGTGAATGTCAGGAGTGACTTCGTTACTGAGCTATAAGGGTGTCTGGGGGCCATATTCTTGGGGTTTCTCCATTCTCTGTCAGACCAGTGAGTCTGGCCTTTTTTATTTTAGTTAGAATTTTGTCCTACATTTTTCTCCTGCTCTGTCCGGGACCTTTTATTGTGATCGCTGTCAGAGCGGTTGGTATTGGTGGTGGTAGCCGGGCACCATCTAGTTGCACTGGACTCAGTCTGGTGGAGGCTGTGGTAGTTGTGGTCCATTAGTCCTTTGGACTAATCTCTCCCTTGTGTCTTTGGTTTTCTTCGTTCTCCCTTGCTCCAGGCAGGGTGCCTGATGTGTTTGAGGGTGGATTTTAAATAAGGCAAGTTCAATTCTGCCATCATATTGTTGGTCAAAGCAATTTTCTTCACTTAGTCAGTGGATCAGCATTTTCCATCAGTGGTTCTGGGATGGTGAAGACAGTAGAAATAATGTTCCAGAAAACGTTAGGTGTTGGGAATCTTGGACACTTCCTGAAGACAGGAAGTTTTAAATTCAGAACCAGAAGCTCCCGGACCATATGTTGTGCCCTTAAGTCGATTCCTATTCATAGTGACCCTATATGACAGAGTAGAACTGTCCCTCAGGTTTGCTAGGCTGTATCTTTACAGGAGCAGATCACCAGGTCTTCCCTCTGACAGAGTGGCTGGTGGGTTCGAACCATCGACCTGTTAGCAGCTGAGCACTTAACCATTGTGCCACCAGGGCTCCTTGTAGATGGGCTGAGCTTGACGAACATGATTAGGTCGGGAGGGGGGTATGGATTATCTGGACGCAGCGGTGGGAAGACTACTGATGCCATCTTACTTTCGGGCGACTCTCGTGTTTCCCATAAAAGGCTCTTCCTGTCCCAAGTGTTACATTGTGAGCTCTATGAGGGAGGGTTCGTGAACCTCTTGCTCACTGCTGTGTCTTCAGAGCTTAGCACTTCAGAGCTTCAGTGTCTTCTCTGTCTGGCCCATAGAAGCAAACAAACAAAATACCCAAACCTATTGCCGTTGCGTCGATTCTGACTCATGGCGACTGCAGGTGTTACGGGGTAGAACTGCTCCGTAGGGTTTCCTTGGCTGTAATCTTTACAGAAGCAGATCACCAGGCCTTTCTTCTGCAGTGCTGCTGGATGGGTTCCGACTGCCAACATTTAGGTTAGTAGTGAAGCACAAACCATTCACACCACCCAGGGACCTTGGCACATTGAAGGTATTTAGTCAATAAAGCAGTTGGACCATATATTCTAGAATAAATCTTCAGACAGACGAAAGGAATTCACCAATGTTTGTAACCTTTGGTAGCTCCCTATACCTCAGTTTCTTCATTTGGGAAACGACAGAGTTGGTCTGTATCAAGGTTCTACGTTTTTGTGATCTAGGTAAGACACCTTAAATTTACCTTGCTATCAACTTCTTGGCTAATTTATTGGAAACTTTATTATTGTTTTATAAATTTAATAAATTCCACTATCAAAAGAGAAAGAACTGCACAGAGAAAAAAGCTTTAACTTATCAGAAATAGAATGCTTATCAATGAACTTATCAGTAACCTTATATAAAGAGCCACTAAAATAAACGGAAGCCAAAACAATCTAGACATAAAACAAAACTGCAGGTACTTGAATTTTCTGTACTAAGATGACTAATATGATCACGAATCTGAATTGCAATTCACCGATATCTTTGGCTGTAGTTATTTTCCTTTCAAAATTTAATGCCAAATAAGTTTTCATGCTCTAAAGAATGAATGCACTCATTTTATATATGTATTTGTAATGGAAATATCTTTTTTGGATAAATGATCCCTTTACTGAAAAAGTTAGTGGCCCAGTTTACTATTACACGATCAGGCTGTGTAAATGTCAGTGTTGACGTCTGTTGACTGAAAATACTGTTCCCTGTTTCTCTTGGTTAGTACATTCTTGGTTACCAACCTCAAAATGACATTTTACGTGTTTTCAAAATTCACAAAATTGTTGATTATATCTTCTTTATTGTTAGTAACAGCAACTTTCTCTTTACATCAGTTGGAAAGATTAACCATGAAATTCCTAGAGAGTAGTGTTAGTTTTCAGGGTCTCTGGAAATCCTGAGTTTGAATCCTGATCTTGCACTTAGTACTTGTATGGACTTTAGCAAGCCACTTAATTTATATGAGGCTCAGTTTCATCATCTGTAAATTGGGAATAATAATAAAATCTACCTCATAGGTTGCTGACGGAATGAACTGAAATAATACATGAAAAGTGCTTAGCTTATTGACTGAAAACTTATTAACCAAACCCGTTGCTGTCGAGTTGATTCAGGTATTATCCACAGTGTCTACAACAATGCCTGGCACCAAGTAGACAGTAAATTTTTGTGAGTGAATGACTGTACAGCCTTTTTGTCTCATGAATTACTGTCGCAGAAAGGTGGCATAAGTGCTGGGCGAAGGTAACCCAATCAAAGCTCGCCTGCCTTCTGCTGTAAGCAGTCAGCAAAGTGGTTGTCCTGTGTGGGTGGTGGTTATGGGTAGTAACGGAAAGGAGGCTCCAGGTGGGTTTCTCAGGAGCTGGGGATGCTCTGTGTTTTGACCCAGGTTCTGGTAACACTGCTGTGTTCAGTTTATGACAATTCATTGAGCTGTATGCATATGATATATGCACTTCTCAGTATGAATGTTATAGTTTTCAATAAAAAGTACGAAAGTAAATGTTAACCCATTGAGTTTACAATGAAGTAGGGACTCCTTTGCCTTTAAAACAGCAGTTCCCAGCTGTCTTAGTTCCCTAGTGCAGCTTTAACACAGATAGGACAGTGGGTGGCTTTGAAAAACAGAAATCTATTTTCTTTCAGTTCAGAGGCCAGAAGTCTGGATTTAGGACGTGCTTCTAGGGGGAGGTCCTTCTTTGTCTATTTCAGCTTCTAGCGAGGTTGGCAATCCTTGGAGTTCCTGGGTTTATGGATTCATCTGCCTCCACCATTGTCAAATAGAGGTTGTCTTCCCTCTGCATGTGTGCATATGCTGCTCTTTATATAACTTAGAAGTGATTAGGCTTAGGATCTACCCTGCACTGATATGACCTCAACTGATTGATTATATTACATTAGATTGCATCATGGAAGGTGAGTACATTATATTAGATTAGATTACATCCACAGGTGTGAAAATATATATATATATATATATATATAAAAGAGTTGCCATCCATTTGATTCCGACTCATAGTGACCCCATGTGTACAGAGTAGAATTGCTCCATAAGGTTTTCAAGGCTATGACCTTTCAGAAACACATGACCAGGCCTTTCTTCCAAGGTACCTCTGGGAGGATTTAAATCACCAACCTTTCAGTTAGTAGTCAAATGCTTAACCGTTTGCACTACCAGGGACTCCTCCACAGGAATCGGATCTAGGATTTCAACACATATTTTGGAGGGACACAATTCAATTCATAACATCAACTAAGGGAGATTCTGCCCTCCCCACCTCCCTGGGGATATTTGGTAATGATGTCTGGAAACATTTTTGATTGTCACAACTATGCGTGGGAGGAATATGCTACTGGCATCTAGTGGGTAGAGGCCAAGGATGATGCTGAGCATCCTACAATGCACAAGACAGACTTCCACAATAAAGAATTATCCATCCCCAAATGTCAATAGTTCTGAGATTGAGAAACCTTGCTTTAACAGAACTGATCTGAGAAACTTCAAGATCACTTGAACAGTCACTTCATCCACCACAGCTTTTGCTGACACAGAGGGCATGATTTACTGGATTCGGACAATGTTTCCTTTCTCAGGGGGGCGTCTGAGAATGGGAGCGAATTTCATCTGCTGCCTCGTAAATCTCTGAAATGGAAAACAGGTCTGAATATTCCCTTCTCTCTCCCAGTCTTTGAAGCCCTCTGAAGTGGGCCATGGCAGTTAGCTCACAACAAATTCCCCAGGCACAATTTAAATGTCATTTCAGGGCTAGGGCGAGGGCATGAATATTTAAGATGTAAATTGTTTGGTTCATGCCTAAATCTTTTACGGATTTTACTGAATGAGAAAAATGAATCACTACTTTTTGATCAAGTTTGTTCGCCCTCCATATTATTAACAAACCCAGCCAAGTGAACCAGCCTGCATCTGCCAGGGAGAATAGGGATGCTTGTTTGGGGGATGATATTAGATTCTGTTTCCAGCAGAACGGGTAGGAGATTTGTCTTAGGTCACTGTGTCCTTGTCAACAAAAATACCATCACACACCAGGTATGTCTGGGAGGGTCTGTGGGTGGTGGAAGTGAAATGAAAGACTCTAAGCCTAGGTAGGAGAATCCCTGTTGGCAAAGTGGTTAAGTGGTCAGCTGCTAACCAGAGGGTTGGCGGTTCAAACTCACCAGCTGCTCCATAGGAGAAAGATGTAGCAGTCGGCTTCCGTAAAGATTACAGCTTTGGAAACCCTACTGGCAGTTCTACTCTGTCCTATAGGGCTGAGTTGGAATCGAATTGACGGCAATGGATTTTTGAACCCTAGGTGGAGAGTTAGACACCCTGATCATTGATTATATAGAAATATTACGATTGCCAAACCCTAACTCCAGAGATTAATCCTTTTTCCTGTTCTCAGCATGCATCCCAGGGGATGGGTGGATGCCAGAGACAAAGAGAAAAGCATAAATCAAGGCAAAATAAAATAAACACAAGAGAGAAATGTTTAACAATTTTAAATTTCATGGACTCAAAGAACATCTATTTTAATCTGTTTGGAAGAAATTATGCCTGCTATGTCTCACTCCCAGCCCCTACCCAGAAATTAATTTTGAACATTAATATGAAAGCCGTCTTCCTCTTCTCTGAAGGCTGCTTTTGATCTTGACAGGGTACCTAAAAGCCTGCTATTAGACACATTTTCATTAACTAATAAGCTAGTTCCTGGGCAAAACATGCATTTTTTGTCATCTCATGTGAAAATTGAAAAAAAGCCATAATTAGGAGGAAAATCACTAATTGTAAGGCACAGAATTTGTTTGCTAAGAATAGTCATTAAGGGACAACGAAAGCATTAGTAACTCCAATATCAGAAAACAACAATTAAAATGCAAGTGGAATGGAGGCATTTGCCCAGACATAATAATGGCTTTACATTTACAGATCTATAATTGTAGTTTGATTTGAGCATTGTTGGTACATTTTAAGGAATGATATACCGTAGGGCTAAATACTTAAAGTACCGTAGCCTTTGGACTCCAAATTACAGACTCCGGTTTTAATTTTTAGAGAACATTACCGTGGGGAGACTTACTTAACTATACTGTCAGTGCTGTTATTGCTTTAGGATCGTGATGAATTGGGCAAAACTAGGACAAAGAGTAATGTTTCTGTGGCCCAGACAGTTTGTGATACCAGTTTTGCATGCAAAGTGCCTGGCGTCTGACATAAGGGCGAAGTTTGCACATCACCCCGTGATATATTCCCCTTCTTAAGAGTAGCTTTTTATTGTTTTTGCTTTCAGACAAATATACTCTTTGGAGAAAATCTGGAAAACACAGAAAAATGTAAGGAAGGAAATTAAAACTCTCCTTAATCTCATCAGCAAGGGATACTCACTGTTCATATTTTGGTGTATTTTCTTCCTCCCTTTTTTATTTAATTAAAAATTTTTATTGAGATATAACAATCATATGGTAAAGTATGCAGATTTTAAGTGTCCAGCTTAAAGTGAATTTTTACTTATACATCCATGTAAGCACCGCCTAGATCAAGATAAACAAAACGTCTCCAGCACACCCAGAGGCCCCTTCCTGCCTTTTCTAGTCAATACTCAACACCCTCTCCACACCCGCTCTCACGGTATCATTAGGTCCCTTTTGCTTGCTTTTGAACTTCATATAATGGACTCATACAGAATATCCTCTCTGCATCTAGCTTCTTTTAGTCAATATTGTATTTGTGAGATTCATCTGTCTTGCTGCATATAGCTAGATTCTTCTTTTTTATTGCTGTGTAATATTCCATATATTCCTATACCACAATTTTTTTTATCATTGGTGAACATTCAGGTTGTTTCCAGTTTTGGTCCATTATAAATAATGCTGCTGCAAACATTTTTTTTAAATGTCCTTTGGTGAGTATGTACTCATTTCTCTTGGATTCCTGTCCTTTTTCTTGTCTATATAAGTGTAGATTGTATTTTATGAGAAATGAACTCACATTATATCTTTATATCTCTGAATATCTCTGTCTTAGATTGGGTTCTCTAGAGAAGCAAAACCAGTAAAGCACATAAATATACACACATATATATATATATATATATATATATATATATATATAGAGAGAGAGAGAGAGAGAGAGAGATTTGTATCAAGGAAATGGCTCACACAGTTATAGAGGTTGTTTAATGTCCCAAGTCCGTGGGTCAGGAAAGAGGCTTCTCCTGATTCACGTGACTACAGGGGCTGGCGAACCCAAGATCAGCAGGCCAGAGAGCAGGGCTGTTGCTTACAGGTTGTGAAGATCGGCAAATCCCAAGACTGGCAGGCAAGATCACAGGTAAACTGCTGGCTCAAGTCCCAAGAACCAGAGGTCAGACAAACAGGAGCCAGCTGCAGGATCCAGAATGAGCAAAAGCCCCCCCACCCCCACCCCCACCCAGCGCTGCCTGAACATCCACCCACACTTAATGCAGGACACACATCCAAGGAAACTCCCCTTCAGCTGACTGGCTACTCACAGTAGATCCCATCATGAAGCTAATCATGTATTAAATCTCAACAGGGAAATGATCACAACATTATACAGCTGCCAAAACACTGCGAATCATGGCCCAGTCAAGTTGACACCATCTTAATCATGACAATATCTCTCTGTCTCAGATTCCTAGTGCAGCTATAATCGAAATACCACAAGTGGATGGTTTTAAAGAACAGAAATGTACTTACTCACAGTTCTGGAGGCCAAAAGTCCAAATCAGGGTCTCGGCCATGTCACTTCCTTTCTTGTCAGTAGCCCCAGGCATTCCTTGGTTCCTTGATGATTGTGATCATTAAGTTTGTGTGTCAGCTTGGCTGGGCTGTGATTCTCAGTGGTTTGGCAGTTGTGATGTAGTTTGGTAGTTGTATAATGATGTGATCACCTCCATGATGAGATTTGATGTAATGTGATCACCTCCATGATAGCATCTGCTGTGAGTAAACAATCAGTTGAAAGGGAGTTTCTTGGGGGAGTGGCCTGCATCCAATAGGTGGACTTTCTGGCAAGGCTTTTGCTCACTCTGGATCCTGCAGCTGGCTCCTGTTCATCTGACCTCGGGTTCTTGGGACTTGAACTAGCAGTTTACGTGCTGTCTTGCCTGCCGATCTTGGGATTCATCGGTCTTCACAGCCTGTGAGCCAGAGCCCTGCTGTCTGACCTGCCAATCTTGGATTCATCAGCCCCTGTGGCTACATGAATCAGGAGAAGTCTCCAGCCTGACCCATGGACTTGGGATGTTCCAGCCTCTACAACCATGTGAGCTATTTCCTTAATATAAATCTCTCTCTGTATATATTTATACACTTTACTGATTTTGCTTCTCTAGAGAACTCAGACTAAGACAGTGATCCTCACATAGCATCAGTCTTCCCTTGTGTGTGTCTGTGTCTGTGTCTAATCTGCTCTTTTTATAACTCAGAAGTGATTAGATGTAGAACCCACCCTACTCAAGTATGATCTAATTAACATAACAGAGAACTATTTCCAAACAGGATCACATCCAAGGTATAGAGGTTAGGATTCCAACACATATGTTGGGGGGGGGGGTGCATTATGTAATCTATGACATTATCTTATGTATTTCTATATTTATATCCTTATTGATCATAAGAGTGCAATCATAGTATCTCTGCTTACTTGTCTTAGTATTCCTGCTTAGTGGAGAATGAGATAAGGCTGGAGAGGTTGGCAGGGGCCAGCTGTATGGGGCATTGAATGCCACCTTCAGGATTTTGAAAGCAATGAGAAGGTCATTATAGGGATAGTGCCAGGGGATGACATGATGACATGTGACGTTTAGAATAAAAACACAAGTTGTTCCCCCTTCAGCATGTCTTCCTGAAGGTGGTAATTTTGGTGTTAGAGGATTGGTGGCTTGAGTTGCTGCAGCTGCTTGTTGGAGAACTGGGAGTGAAAGAGGTGCTCAGTGGGATGGTGTTCCAGATAGAATTGTGTTCCTCCCAAATATGTGTGGGAATCCTAACCCCTATCTATACCTGTGGATGTAATCCTGTCTGGAAATAGGGTTTCTTTGTTGTGTTAATAAAGCCATATCAGTGTCGGGTGTGTCCTAAACCTCATCACTTCTGAGATACAGCAGCATAGACAGAGAGACAAGCAGGCGCTAATGAGGGGAAGATAGATGCCGCGTGGTGATCACCAAGGAACTGAGGAGCGCTGGGGCTGCAGAAGCTGAAAGAGACAAGGACCTTCCCCAAAGCTGACAGAGAGCCTTCCGCTAGAGCTGGCACCCCGAATTCAGACTTCTAGCCTTCTGAACTGTGAAAAAATACATTTCTGTTTTTCAAAGCCACACCCTCGTGGTATTTCTGTTACAGCAGCACTAGAAGACTGAGACACTGTTGTACCTTTAGTGCTTAGCACAGTGCCTGACACAGGGAAGGTATTCAGTAAATAAAGCAATTGTCCTCAACTCACAGTTGATTTTTGGAGAAAGAGACACAGAGAGGTGAGGAGCTCCCCGGGGGCACGTTGCACGAGCGTCAGTGTGGAATAGTGGGAAGTGCCGTGTGTTTAGGGTCAGGTGGACCTTGCGGGGGGGTCCTGGCTCTGCAGGCGGATTGCTGAACCCTCGGAGTCTCTATTTTATCCTCTGTGAAATGCAGCAGTAGCGGAAGTGGCATTGCTCATTTTTTGGGTGCTTGTTTTCTGTTGTCCTTTTCTAACAAAACCCAATCTGCCTTTGGGGAAATTATCTCTCTATTCTGGTGCCGTTCTTGTAGGGCGGTCATCCACAGCCCTGCCCTCCTACTTCAGAAGTTGAAAGAGTCTCTGAAAACCCGTTTCACAGATGCTTCCTCTGAACATGCTGGGACAGACAATGAGCAGGCATACCTGGGGTATGGAATTCTGAGCAGAGGGCCGAGGTCACAAGATGCCATTGGAACCAACTCATTCAATTGGGTGGAGGAGGGCTTAGGTTAGAATTGTTGTTAGCTGCCTTCCAGTTGATGTTGACTCAGGGCGACCCCATATGTGCAGAGCAGAACTGTGCTCCACAGGGTTTTCAAGGCTGTGACCTTTCAGAAGCAGATCGCCAGGCCTGTCTTCAGAGGTGTCTCTGGGTGGGTTCCACTCACCAACTTTCAGATAGTAGTTGGGCGTTTAACCATGTGCGCCACCCAGGGACCCAGGGACTTAGGTTAGAATAAAAAAAAAAAGTTGCCATCGAGTCCATTCCTACTCATAGCGACCCTATAGGACAGAGTAGAACTGTCCCATAGGGTTTCCAAGGAGCAGCTGGTAGATTCCAACTGCCAAACTTTTGGTTAGCAGCTGAGCTCTTTACACAACCAGGGCTGCTAGGTTAGAATAGGGAATAATTTTTTCTACCAGGATCATCTGTCTGTTCAAATCTGAGTTCTTCAGTCTTCCCACTGATTGCACGAGCTCTTGTTTAAATAATTTCCCTTTCTGCTTAAGTCGGTTTCTGTTGCTTGTAACCAAAGACCACCCCCTCCACCTCCTCCAGCTGATAAATAGCTCTGCCCCAAGGTTTTTGACTCTGTGTATGTGAGTTTTAATAAGAATTAAAGAAGAGTGCATATTAGTTCAATCAGAGTCTAGAAAGGCTAAAGGGTAGAGAATCTTGATTTCCAGTTTTCTTCCATCTTACGACTTCTCCCTCCTTACTTTTGCTAGCAACTGTCCTGTTCCTCCAACAGTAATTTTTTAGTTACAAAATGCTTTGTAAGCATCATATAATTAACCATACTGATAAGCTGTGCTGTACTATTCCTTTGGAGAACAGGCAGTAAGAATTGCAAGGAGCTGGGAATTAACTTATCACCAGTTTCAAAGAAAGTGTGGGACGAGGCGTGGGGCTTTTTGATCGTGGGCTCTAAAAGGTATTCTAATTGCTGTTTTTATTGCTGATTTAATGGATGCTGCTTTTAGTTCTCACCTTTCCTCTATTTCTTTTTTAAGTGACTTGCAAAATGGCAGATTTGACTCCACCCCAGGTATGTTTTCTGAAACATTTTAAATATGTCTACACACCCATGATGTAGGCAAACACCTCAAGCTCAACAATTCAAGTTTTACTTAAAATGTTGAGACTGAAGTCTCCTCTGGTGACAGTAGAGCTGGAAAATCTGAATAATTATCTTAAATACTTTACTACTCACTTTCCTCTGAATAGAAAATGCACCTAGTGTGCACTGGTTAAGTCAATTGGCTTTGGAGTTAGATGAACCTCGGTTTCAATTCTAGTTCTGCCACTTACACGCTGTCAGTGTAGGAAAATCACTTAACCTCTTTGAGCTTTAGTTTTCTAATCAGTAAAATGAAATAATAATGTTCTTACCAGTTGCCATTGAGTTTGATTCTGATGCATGTTGAGCCCATAGTGACAGAATACCAATTGAGATGTTTCAACAAACAGATGCAGCTCTGAAAGTGCTTACTCGTCCATGCCAAGAACTTTGGAAGACAGTTGCCTGGCCAACCAACTGGAAGAGATCCGTATTTGTGCCCATTCCAAAGAAAGGTGATTCAGCTGAATGCAGAAATTATCGAACAATATCATTAATAT
>NW_004443960.1:16439374-16440978 GCF_000243295.1 Trichechus manatus latirostris | reverse complement strand
GAGGATTGGGCAGTGTTTAGTTCTGTTGTGCATAGGGTCGATATGAGTCAGAACTGGCTCGACGGCACCTAACAACAACAGTGAGCCTGTGTGTGTCAGAGTAGAACTATGCTCCATAGGGTTTTCAATGGCTAATTTTTCAAAAGTAGATTTCCAGGCCTTTCTTGCAAGGTGTCTCTGGGTGGACTTGAACCAGCAACCTTTTGGTTAGCAGCTGAGCGCATTAACAATTTGCACCACGCAGGGAGTTCTATAATGCTAATAGCTCAGGCTTATCCTACTTCATTTTTCAGACTTTTTTCTTGGGGACACTTTCCCCAACATGTCACCCCCACCCTCAGACTAGTTTAGATGCCCTTGTTATACACGTTCATAGAATTGTGTTCCTTCTCTCAGAGACCCAATCACCTTCTTTTATTTGGTTATTTGATTACATCTGCCCCCATACTCTGCCCTGCACTAGGAGGGTGGGACCACGTCTACCTCCTTCACCATTATATTCTCAGTGCCTTGCTCATGGCTGTCACTCAATAAATATTTACTGAATGAATGAATACATTTCCTATAGAGGATTCACTGAAAGGCTGCATATAAACCACAGTGTTTAGTACATAGTAAGAACTGAATAAATAGCCTTTGTCAAAGAAAACCACACACACACACACAAAAAAAAAAATCTCAACCAAACCATATGGCATGCCAAAAAAATTACATGTTGTTGCCATCATTGGATGCTTTTTACAGGATAAGTTGTGCTCTGGGAACAAACAACCCCCAATTTTAGTTATTTAGAACATACATAAAAAATAAAAGTTTATTTCTTGCTCATATGACATTTTCAGTGGGAGTCAGGTTCATAGCGGCTCCATGACTCTCACAACAAGGTAACAGAGCCTTGAAGGCTCTCACACCAGCAATTAAATGCTTGAACGTGGGAATGATGCTTCTCATTTTCCATTGGTCAGAGTTAGTCACATGACTCCTCCCAATGGGTTAGAAAGTGCTATCTCCGGTGTGCCTGGAAGCAGAGGAGAACCAGACATCAGTGAGCATAGTAATGTCTACCATTGTGAGTCATATATCAGCGAGCGCTAGTAATGTCTACCATCAGGGGTCATACATCAGTGAGCATAGTAATGTCTACCATTGTGGGTCTAACATCAGTGAACACTAATAATGCCCACCATTGGGGGTTGTACATCAATGAGCATAGTAGTCTGCCATCGGCGGTCATATCTCAGTGAACACTAGTAATGTTTATTATCAGGGGTCATACATCAGTGAGCATAGTAATGGCTACCATTAGGAGTCATGCCTCAGTGAGCATAGTAATGTCTACCATCAGGGGGGTCATACCTCAGTGAGCACTAATAATGTCCAACATCAGGGGTCATACCTCACTGAGCTCTAACAGTGTGTACCATCAGGGATCATACATCAGTGAGCATAGTAGTGTCTACCATTGGGTGTCATACATCAGTGAGCATAGTAATATCCACCACTGGGGTTCATACATCGGTGAGTACAGTCATGTCCGCCATTGGAGATTGTACATCAGTGAGCACTAGTAATGTTTACCATTGGGGTCATAACTCAGTGAACAC
>NW_004443960.1:16428721-16432049 GCF_000243295.1 Trichechus manatus latirostris | reverse complement strand
TGTGTTTAAACCTTTTCTTGAGTTCTTATAATAGTGGTCTTATACAGTATTTGTCCTTTTGTGACTGAGTAAATTCACTCAGCATAATGACCTCCAGATTCCTCCATGTTATAAGGTGTTTCATGGATTCACCGTTGTTTTTTATCCTTGCGTAGTATTCCATTGTGTGGATATACCATAATTTGTTCATCCATTCATCTGTTGATGGGCACCTAGGTTGTTTCCATCTTTTTGCTATCGTTAACAGTGCTGCAGTGAACATGGGTGTGCATATATCTATTCTTGTGATGGCTCTTATTTCTCTAGGATATATTCCAAGGAGCAGGATCACTGGATCATATGGTACTTCTATTTCTAGCTTTTTAAGGAAGCACCAAATCGATTTCCAAAGTGGTTGTACCATTTTACATTCCCACCAGCAGTGTATAAGTGTTCCAGTCTCTCCACAACCTCTCCAACATTGATTATTTTGTGTTGTTTGGATTAATGCTAGCCGTGTTGGTGTGAGATGGTATATCATTGTAGTTTTGATTTGCATTTCTCTAATGGCTAATGATCGTGAGCATTTCTTCATGTGTCTGTTAGCCGCCTGAATGTCTTCTTTGGCCAAATGCTGAAATGTTCTTTTTAACAATGAACGCGGCATCATGCCCCTTCAATTTGTCATTCCCAACACAGTAGACCATATGATTGTCTGATTCAAAATGACCAATGCCAGTCCATTTCAGCTCACTAATGCCTAGGATATTGATGTTTATACGTTCCGTTTCATTTTTGATGATTTCCAATTTTCCTAGATTCATACTTCGTACATTCCACATTCCGATTATTAATGGATGTTTGTGGCTGTTTATTCTCATTTTAAGTCGTGCCACATCAGCAAATGAAGGTCCTGAAAGCTTGACTCCATCCATGTCATTAAGGTCAACTCTACTTTGAGGAGGCAGCTCTTCCCCAGTCGTATTTGGAGTGCCTTTCAACCTGAGAGGATCATCTTCTGGCACTGTATCAGACAATGTTTCACTGCTATTCATAAGGTTTTCACTAGCCAATTTTTTCAGAAGTAGACTGCCAGATCTTTCTTCCTAGTCTGTCTTAGTCTGGAAGCTCCGCTGAAAACTGTCCACCAAGGGTGACCCTGCTAGCATTTGAAATACCAGTATCACAGCAACAGCAAGCCACCACAATACAACAAACTGACAGACGCGTGATGGAGACAGATGATAGATAGACATAAATTGATGATAGACAGATAGAAATGATAGATGGATAGAGGACAGATATAGATGATAAACCAAAATCCAAATCCACTGCTGTCGAGTCACTTCTGACTCATAGTGACCCTGTAAGCCAGAGCAGAACTGCCTCACAGAGTTTTCAAGGCTGTAAATATTTACAGAAGCAGACTGCTACATCTTTCTCCCTTGGATTGGTTGGTGGGTTCGAACCTCTGACCTTTTGGCTAACAGCCGAGCTCTTTAACCACTTTGCCACCAGGCCTCCTCATATAGATGATAGGTAGGTAAATAGATAGATAGATAGAGATGATAGATAGGTAGATGATAGACAGACAGATAGGAAGGGAGGGACAGAGAGAGGAAAGGGAGCAGGAGGAAGAAGAAGAGGAGAAGGGGGAGGAGAAAGTGGGAAGAAAACAATGACAAAGCTAGGGTGAAGAGTATGTGAGATGGAGAAACAGAGAGAGTGGAAAAGAGAGGGAGAGAATGACAGCTACAGGGGAAACTGGCAGGTGACAGGGCCAGTGGCATAGGGGAAGTTGTGCTGCAAAGGGACAGTGAAACAGAAAGAAAAATGAGCAAGGTGGCTGGGGCGGGGTGGCAGGGAGAAGGACTTGGACACGGGAAGCCTTTCCTTGGCATGTGCGGCTTGGTTTGTTATGACAGGAGCAGACATGCAGACTCGGTCCCCCGCAGTGGCCCATCAGTCCCCACCACCCTGCCACTCTGCCAGACGGCCGCCCTGACCAGGATCATTGCCTCTGAGCCTTATTTATTGCTCCAAAATCTGGGGCCACATGGAGTCCCTGCTGGGAAACTCGGGTGGAAGCTTCTATCTAAATCCTGGACTTGGCCCCCAGCCACTTCAGCTGAACATGAGGCACAGTGGGAGGACAGACCTTGATTTGTACCGTGGCTTTTCAACACGTGGAGGCTGGTGGCTTTTTCTAGAAGTGGCAGGGAGGTTCCTATCTACTACATAGGGATTTAAGTCTTGGCCACATTCCTCTCCACTAAATAAACATTTTTTAAAAATTCACACAAATGTCTTAATACAATTCTTGCTGTTTTAACCAGAGTTAAAAGAGCTCAATAATAATGTAGCTAAGGATGGTGAGACTTCGTCTCGAGTACTTTGGACATGTTATCAGGAGGGACCAATCCCTGGAGACATCATGCTTGATAAAGTGGAGGGTCAGCAAAAAAGAGGAAGACCCTCAATGAGATGGATTGACACAGTGGCTGCAACAATGGGCTCAGACATAGCAACGATTCTGAGGATGGTGCAGCATGGGGCACCATTTCGTTCTGTTGTACATAGGGTCACTATGAGTCAGAGCACCTAACCACAACAACAACCAACACCAATGATTAAGAATTTACAGTGTCAAAAATGTTGCAAGGATTATCTCATTCAATCCCTGTATAATCCTATGATGAAGGTACTATTATTTTCTACCTTTAATACTGGTGCAGCATTATTAATATCAGACAAAATACCTTTTAAAAACTTTATATATTATACTTTATACTTTATTGTGCTAAGTATATAGGTAACAATACATTTGTATTAGCAACTTTTACAGATGAGGTAACTGAGGCTCAGAGAGGTTAAGAAACTTGCCCGAGATCCCATTTCTGTATGTGACAGAGCCCAATCTGTCTGACTGCAAAGCTCACATTTCTTTGTCACTGGGCCGTCCTATCCATTTCTCCCCACTCTTCCATTATACAGATGAAGACACTGAGGCTCATAACGTCTAATGACTTGCCCAAAGTCACATTAGTGGAAAGTTGCAGAATAAGGATTTGAACTCAAGTCCCCTTAACTTCAGTGTCTCTGCCCTTACACAGCATGCCATTGGGCTGGGGTCTTTCAGAAACAGAGACACCCCCCAGATGCCTGAGGTACAGGTTTTTTGGTATCTCATGAGGAAGTAAGGAAATTAAAAACTCCGACATTCAGCCCCTTGTGGTTATGTTGTTAGGTGCTGTCTAGTCGGTTCCAACTTATAGTGACCCTATGTACAACAGAATGAAACGCTGCCCAGTCCTGCGCCATCCTCACAATCATTGCTATGTTTGACCCC
>NW_004443960.1:16408219-16428227 GCF_000243295.1 Trichechus manatus latirostris | reverse complement strand
GTGCTCAAAATACAGTGACCACAACAGTAGACTCGAGCACACCAGTGATCGTAAAGATGGTGCAGGACTGGGCAACGTTTTGTTCTGTTGTACTTGTGTCTTCTGCTGCCTCATGGCCTTCTGCTTCCTGTGTTTTCTCTGTGTCCTTGCTGTTCCACCCATCTCTTCTTTCTCTCTCCCTTCCTCATAGTATCTCAGTTCAACCTTCCCAAGAGAGAAGATCAGATTGGATGGCATCTTAGATGGAGTTCCCTGGACACAGGCTCTGAGAAGGGGATTTGCAAGCAGGAATGACATTTTTTATGGATCGTCCTTGGGCTAGTAGCATCTGTGGAGGAGTGAAGACAGTAGGACTGGGATGCAGTCCCCACAAAGTCCTCAGCCAATCCATGGGGAGCTCTGGAGCTGTGGTGGCTGTTCAGAGTTGTCTCTCTTTGGGCAAGGGGGTTGAGCATTTTTAACCACCATTGGATGTGATTGCCCTTGGGGAGGGGTCTTGAGCTTGGGCAACTTGGCTTTCTTCTGCTCAGGGTGAGTCCCAGAGAGTGACTCAGCTGACAGCTGGTAGCTACCAACACTCCAGCAGCTTGAGGGGCTGAGAGCCTCCGTCCTGAAAGGAAGGTGTGGGTGGTGCCCCACAGCATCTGCTGTTGTTAGCTGCCCTCAAGTGGGCTCTGACTCATGGCGACCCCATATATACAACAGAATGAAATGTTGCCTGGTCCTGCGCCATCTTCATGATTGTTGGCATGCTCGAGTCCATTGCTGCGGTCACTGTATTTTGAGTGCCTTCCAACCTAGGGGGTTCATCTTTCAGAACTATGTCAAACAAATGTTCTATTGTGATCCATAGGATTTTCATCACCAGGGCTTTCTTCTTAGTCTTAGTCTGAAAGCTTCACTGAAACCTCTCCACCATGGGTGACCCTTTTGGTATTTGAAATACTGGTAGCAGAGCTCCAGCATCACAGCAACATGAAAGCCACCACAGTACCACAAACTGACAGATGGGCGGTGGTAGTATCCGCTGCTGATGGGTTAATCACTCTCCAGAGCACAGCAGCCCCATAGCACTCTCACACCAGGCCTACTCAGACAATCTTATTCCTGCCTCCAGAGGGCTATTACTGCCTCAGGTGCTAATTCCTGGCCCAATTAGATGGGACTAAGGTTTCAGGGTCACATGGCACAGAGCAGGGCAACTATATGCAGCAACAGCCCAAGGCTTTGCTCAGAGGGGACTTACAGCACCTCAGACTGTGCAACATAGCCATAGTACCTCTCCAGCTGTCCAGAGTCCCAGACAATGCCTGTGTTCCAAATTATTCTTAGTATTTAAGGCCTGTTGGCCCATTTGTTAAGAGCATAGATCTGAAGAGACTCTTATCCCCAAATAGCATGATCATTTCCTCTCTGCTCCATAAGCAGCTCCTCTTGTTATGTCATCCAACCCAAAGTCCCAGCAAATGGACACTGAGAAAGCATCCTAAGAGTGTAGGTAGATCAATGTGGAGTCGCAGCCCCCCCGGAATGCTAGCAATCCTCTGCTGTCAGCTAGGTTGTCCTTTACACTTCCCTAATTCCTCTGAAGGTTTCTCGTGAACAATTATTCCTTTTCTGCTTAGTCTAAGCCTCTCTTTCCTCTCTAACAATTTTCCTCCATGGAGTTAAAATAGAGGTGGAGAAACTCATAAGCTCCAAGGTATCAAATATAGCGCCATCCGTCAAGCCCCACTCTCTCCCTGCTGCAGCTGAGATGTGGCAGGGCTCCCATCCTCTCCTTCCCGCTAATTGATTTCTAAATTCAGCCTCCTGGGATGGCGCCTTGGCTGGCTTTCCAAGTTCAGCCTCTCAACTTTAATGCTTCTAGGGTGGTGAGAACTTATGTTACCCGCCTACATGTTGGCATCTGGCTGATTTTCTCATCCTGAGGACTTTTGTTTTGTTAATGGTGAAACTTTCTACGTTGCATTTGGGATGTCCAAGGTGAGGCATACTCAGTCCTTCTGAAGGGGAACCCTTTGTCTACTCCAGGAAGGTGTTGGCATTTGGAGGTATCCAGTAGAGGCCCAGGAAAGAAAATATTGAAGTTGTCAAGGATTTCGTCTTGGAAGAAGTACGATCAGAATGTTCCTTGGAAGAAAGGATGGCGAGACTACCTCTCACATACTCTGGACTTGCCGGAAGGAGGGATCCGTCACTGGAGAAGGACATTATGTTTGGTAAACTAGAGGGTCAGCAAAAAAGAGGAAGACCCTCAACGAGACGGATTGACACAGTGGCTGCAACAATGGGCTTAAGCATAACAATGATCGTGAAGATGGCACAGGACCAAGCAGTGTTTCGTTCTGTTGTATATGGGGTTGCTATGAGTCGGAACGGACTTGACGGCACATAACAACAACAACAAGGATTTTGTTTTCCTTGGATCCACAATCAACGCCCATGGAAGCAGCAGTCAAGAAATCAAACAACGTATTGCACTGGGCAAATGTGCTACAAAAGACTTCCTTAAAGTGTTAAAAAGAAAGATGTCACTTTGAGGACTAAAGTGCACCTGATCCAAGCCGTGGTATTTCCAATTGCCTCATATGCATGGAAAGCTGGGCAATGAATAAGGAAGACCAAAGAAAAATCGATGAATTTGAATTATGGTGTTGGCGAAGAATATTGAATATACCATTGACTGACAGAAGAACAGACAAGTCTGTCTTGGAGGAAGTACAGACAGAATGCTCCTTAGAAGTGAGGATGATGAAACTTCATCTCATGTACCTTGGACATGTTATCAGGAGAGACCAGTCCCTGGAGAAGGAGATCATGCTTGGTAAAGTAGAAGGTCAGCGAAAAAGAGGAAGACTCTCAGTGAGATAGATTGACACAATGGCTGCAACAATGGGCTCAAACATAGCAATGGTTGTGAGGATGGCACAGGACCAGGCAGCGTTTTGTTTTGTTGTACATAAGTTCGCTATGAGACATAACTGAGTCAATGACACCTAACGGTAGAGGTCCATCCCAAGATTATCAGCTGTAGGACTTCCTCATGGAACCCAGGGGTCAAAGGACCCTGGGAAGAGCTGGTGGATGCTAAAAGCAGGCTGGGTTATTCAGAATCTGCTTTGCTTTGCCCAGTCAGCCCAGTGTGAGGTCTTGGAGTAAAACATTCCTGCCTTCTCCTTCCAGGATTGAGCCAATGAGTCTGTTCTTGAGGTAGATAATTTTTCAGCACTGAATTGGCAAATGCTTACGATTGGTTTTTTACAATCCTTCTTGGACATGAGGTAATTTTTGTAGTAATTAAAATATAGGGCTATGATAACCCAAGGCACTTTAGTAAGGCTGGCTCTTGGCAGAATAGTGACATAGTGAAGCATGTTTTCTCTTCTGTCTTATTTCTGCAACTCTATTCTTTATTCACTGTGAGTAACCCAAATCACTCTAAGCAAGCCGAATGTCCCAGGCCAAATGTTGGTACAAATAAAGTCGTTTTAAGATAACTGTCCAGATAACACAGACTACTAGCTTTTGCCTCCTCATGCTGGATATCCCATGGCCACTGAGTCAATTCTGAATCATGGTGACCCCAAGTGCTTCAGAGTAGAACTGTGCTCCATATAGTTTTCTTGGCTGTAATCTTATGGAAGCAGTTTCCCAGGTCTTTCTTCTGCAGTGCCATTGGGTAGATTCGAATTGCCAACCTTTTGATTAGTAGCCACCGAGGGACCTACGCTCCCTTAACTTCCCCCTCGCTTGTTTCTAGGAGTCCTCCAGGGATGCCAAACAGTTCCACTTAGATTCCTTCATCCAAGTCTCCTCTTGAGATGTGGTTCCTGCAAACCATTTGAGGGCACCACTTCTCCACTTGCATTGCTTCTGGGGCCTTCCATGAGAGCTCTGATCACCTGCCACCCTGCTGGGCACAGTGGGCACCGTGGGCTCTTTCACAGCTTTGCCACAGTCACTGTGGTGTGCTGCTCTCTGTGTTCCCCTGCTGCAGTGGGAGAATGCCCCTCTACCCAGCCTTGCAATTAACTTGGTCATCTGGTCCCCATCAGAGCTCAAGCACTGGATGCACAGACTAGCATAGCCTCTCCTGCCTCGGAGCTCATGAGAACTACAGTAAGTCTCCGGGTTACGAATGTCTAACTTACGGACAACTCGTATTTGCCCTTTAACGTTATGTAAATTTGCCCTCACTCTGAAATAATTGGACCAACCCTACTAGCAACAAATTCTTCATCACAGTCACCTTCACTTGCTTGCTGCATGTGAAGCTTTTAAATTGTTGAAGAGGCTTCCAGCCTTTTCTTGCACTAACCCAAAAAACCTACTGCCATCGAGTCGATGCCAACTCATAGTGACTCTATAGAACAGAGTAGAGCAGCCCCATAGGGTTTCCAAGGCTGTAAATCTTTATGGAAGCAGACTGCCTCATCTTTCTCCTATGGAGTGCCTGATGGGTTCTAACCATCAACCTTTGGCTTAGCAACCAAGCTCTTAACCACTACACCACCAGGGCTCCTTTCTCGCACTAAAGTAAGGCTAAATAAGAACCATATGCACCTGTTCCTACTTAACTACAAATTCCCCTTAAAGACACACTTAGGCACGGCTCTGGTTCTTAACCCGGGGACTGTCAGTATGTTAAAGGGATCCCTGGACCTCTGGATGATTCTCCCTTGTGCTTGAGGCTCGGCAGACCCTGCATTGCATTAGAAAGGGGGGAGGGCGATGGGAGATGCCGTGGAACAGCTGCTCAAGAGCAGACTCGGTAATTCATACTTAGTAACTTCCATCAATCATACTCTCCAAGCTGTTTTCTCAGGGATGTTGTATAAGCCACACACGGTGGAGGGGATGGACTTAGTTTTTGCCAGATCAACTGCAGCAAAAATAATGACATCATGGACATGGAAAATAATAAAATAATCCAGCAGCAACAGATGGAAGGGAAGAATTCCAGGTATGCTGCAGAACTGTGAGCTACGTTAACTGTTCAGGCTCTTAGCTGGACAAACCAAATCCAATTCCACTGGCCAAAGAGTAACGGCAGTACTATCCTTTGGCCAGAAACACTAGCCAATCCGTCTTACTGTCCAGCAGGACAGCTCTTCTGAAAGCTGCTGAAAGGGCAGCAATTTCAAAGCATCATCCTCCACTTAGCCTCAAAGGGCCCTGTTTGTCCACTAAACTTAATAAATCAGAACCAGGAAATTAGATAGATTTTTCTTTTGCCTTTCGGTCTCCTTTATTAATGGAACCTTTTAGAAATCTGTTTATACTTTTTTACTTGTACAAAGCACCATACTTCACACAAAGGGAGCAGATGGTTTTGAAAGCTGGAGATTGGGCTGAAATGCATCCCACGTAACTGGTGCTAACAGAGCCTTGTCTTGGATGTAAAGAAACAAGTCTGATTGTGGGGTTGGTTGTTCAAGTTCTGTATGTGTTTCTTTGTCTGCATCCTTTTTCTCGGCAAACTTAATGCTTCTCCTTGAGCTCCGTCCAATGGCTCTTCAGAAATTGGAGTAGACTGAGTTTGAAGACTACAATTTTATGGGAGTGGTGTCTATAACACTCTGCCTTTACATCCACAACTCCCTCCCAAGCCTCCTGTTGAGGTACCATGTTTGGCGTCATGCGAACCTGCCACCTGGCTACAGGTGACTGGCAAGGATTGGCACTTGAGTCACAAACAGCCAATGAGGTGGCCTTGTGTGAGAATCTTGTCCAAAAAATACAGGATTAATATGGGATTATGATTAATTAGCTCAACTGGGTTCTCTTCCTGAAATTTTTGAATATGAGACGTGACTAGAGGGAGTAGATTCAAGTTCATGCAATAGGAAACTTGTCTATTTTCTTTGCTGTTTTTTCACCATTATCTATCATAGTACTTGGCATGGGCATCCAATGAATATTTGATAAATAGATCAAACACTTGCATCCTTATGTAGAAGAATGTTTTTGAAAAACAAATCTGCATTTATCTGCCTATATTTTGCCTTTCTCTTTTGCCACTGGGAAGCCAGTTTTCTCTCCTCTCTTTTATGCCCTTTTGCCTCAACAGGCAGCATGGTATAGTGTGAGGGTTCAGATGCTGGAGCCATCTGCCTCAGTTTGAGTCCTGGCTTTGCCATTTGCTGAGGCAATTGATGGTACCTGTCATGGATTGAATTGTGTCCCACAAAAATATGTGTCAACTAGGCTGGGCCATGATTCCCAGTATTGTGTGATTGTCCACCATTTAGTCATCTGATGTGATTTTACTATGTGTTGTAAATCTTATCTCTATGATGTTAATGAGGCAGGATTAGAGACAGTTATGTTAATGAGACAGGACTCAATCTACAAGATTAGGTTGTGTCTTATATCAACCTTTTTTGAGATATAAAAGAAGTGAGCAGAGAGACATGGGGACCTCATACCACCAAGAAAGTAGTGCCGGAAGCAGAGCACGTCCTTTGGAACCAGGGTCCCTGTGCTGAGACGCTCCTAGACCAGAGAAAGATTGATGAAAAGGACCTTCCTCCAGAGTCGACAGAGAGAGAAAGCCTTCCCCTGGAGCTGGTGCCCTGAATTTGGACTTCTAGCCTACTAGATTGTGAGAGAATAAATTTCTCTTTGTTAAAGCCATCCACTTGTGGTGTTTCTGTTAAAGCAACACTAGATAACTAAGACAGTACCATTCCTTCTCTCAATTTCCTCATCTGTAACACAGAGATAATAATAGTACTACCTTGTAGAGAGGAGCTCTGGTTGCACAATGGTTAAGTGCTCGGCTGCTAACTGAAAGGTCATTGGTTCGAACTCACCAGCTGCTCCACGGGAGAAAGATGTGGCAGTCTGCTTCATAAAGAGTACAGCCTTGGAAATCCTATGGGGCAGTTCTACTCTGTCCTATAGGGTCGCTATGAATCAGAATCAACACAATGGCAGTGGGTTCCTTGTAGAGTTGTTGGGAGGAGCTAGAACGTAGTTAGTAAGCAACGTGTAAGTGGTAGTTGCAATTATTGGGGATCTTCTCTTTTTGCTTAATTTGGATCCAGTTCCTAATTTGGCCTCATCTTCTACCGCTCCCTTCTCTACTCTCTCCATCTGAGCCATGCTGGCCTGTATACCCACCTCAGGGTCTTTGTCCTTCTGTTCCCTCCTCCTGAGTCCTTCCTCCCAATATACTCATGACTTGCTCCCCTTGTCTCATTATTCAGGATTTTTGCCAGCCATAAGGCAGAAGCAATCTAAAGGCAATGGTGTTTCCTATCTTTTGTAGACGTCGAGCCAACTGATGTTAGCTGTCTCAGAGGGAGGGGGCATTGGAGGATCGGTGAGGTGGGAGGAGAGATTGGGAGGGAGAAGGCTCTGTAGGTTCAGAAAGCAGTGGGAACTGGACCCTGCTCTCTGGGAGTGGTCCTGGGTGGCAAGACATCAAGGGAATGCTGCTGGGGCTCCCAGGGGAACCAGTTGGCTGTCTGAGGTATGCCAAGGATCGTCATGTCCCAAGCATAACCCATAAGCCACAGACCCACTAGAATTGAAAACACCATGGAGACTGGAGCACGGGGCCTGGTGGTACCTGAGTGGACTGATGTTTGGGGAGACCCTCCTAATGCTGAGCGTGACATGAAACTCCAGTTCCTGTGCATCACTGTGAGTAACCGAAGCCATACTTCCTGCCAGCTCACAGGGATGGGGCTCAGAGCCAGAGGGACATTGATTGGAACAAAATATAGAAAGTTTAAAATAGAAGGTAATATTTCTTTCCTTCCTGAATTTGGACTTAAGGATTATGTATAAAATAAATCTTCATTCCCCAATTGACCCCTGTCTGTTGTAACTTGAGAGAATCTAGTTATTGGAAATCACCTCATATGCATGCAAAAGGTAGACAATGAATAAGGAAGACTGAAGAGGAATTGATGCCTTTGAATTATGGTCTTGGTGAAGAATATTGAATATTCTTCTGGACTGCTGGAAGAATAAACAAGTCTGTCTTGGGGGAAGTACAGCCAGAGTGCTCCTTGGAAGCGAGGGTGGTGAGACTTTGTCTCATGTAATTTGACATGTTATCAGGAGGTACCCGTCCCTGGAGAAGGACATCATGCTTGGTAAAGTAGAGGGTTATCGAAAAAGAGGAAGACCCTCGACAAGATAGATTGCCACAGTGGCTGCAACAATGGGCTCAAACAGCAACAACTGTGAGGATGGCGCAGGACTGAGCAGTCTTTCCTTCTATTGTACATGGGGTTGCTGTGAGCTGGAACTGACTGCATGGTACCTAACAACGACAGTTACTGGCAAGATTGCTTTTTAGACACCTTTCAAATGTACTCATTCCTGTGTCTTTTCTCTTTTACCCATCCCATGCCCATAACTCTTCAGAACTAAGTTCCCTTCTCAGACCACAATTTTTTTATCTGAGAATATTTTTTAAAAAATTTTTAAAACTGTGGTAAATATATGTGTAACAAATCATTTCAACATTCTTCTTGTGTATGACTCAGTCACATTAGTTATGATTCCTATGTTGTTTAGCCATCGCCATCATCCATTTCCAAGATTTCCCATTACACCCTTAACAGAACCTCAGTGTCCTGGAAGCAGTGAGTCCCCCTTTCCCTTCCCTCCCACCTGCCCCTGGTAACCACTATGAGACTGAAATTTTGAATTGCTCAGCTGCCTGGAACAAGGCTTCCTTACTGCAGCATTGGTCACATTTCTTATAAGGTGGTAGTCATTACTGCTGATCAACACATATGTCTGGTTCTTCCCCTCCCCACCATTGGACACGTGGTTGAAATACTCTTCCTGGCCCTTCGTGGGTGTGGCCTGCTAAGTAGTTCTGACCAATGGACTGTTAGAGGAAGTGACGTATGCTACTCCCGAATGGAGTGTTTAGTTGCTGGTCCACGATCCCCCACAGATCTTCCACCCTCGCTGGCTGGCGGTGGTTGAGACTGTAGTGCTTGGTCAGCCTGCCTTAAGTTGATTAACATTGGCAGCGCCTCCCTACCTAACTATGGAATGGACCTTGAGCAAGAAATAAATCTTTGCTGTTTAAAGTGTCTGAGATTTTTGGAATTTTTGCTATCACAGCCTTAGCTAACCTATTGTGACTGATACTCACACCAAGCCCCCTAAAGCACACCGTTGCCAAACTGCTGAAACCAAAAGAAACATTCAAAACATTGGAATTGGCATGCCTTTAAGACAAAATATTTTGTCTTGGCAGACATGCCCAGAAGGAAGTGGATGTTTCTATATTCAGAGCATGAGGCAACTACTGTTTTGAAGTATTCAGACAGATAAACATGTTCAAGAACATGTTCCAAATGTTCCACCAATTGCATAGTTGGAAACATTAACACGGTATAAAAGTTGACAGCATTTCCTTTTATGGCATTTAAATGCACACACTTGCACAGACACGCACACACACATGCACACACACACACACACACACACACACACACATACACCCACCTAAGAGTTGTTTGGTTGCAAGAAACAGAGAGCAGTTGATCAAGTTCAGAGAAGTTAGGTGACTTGTTCAAGATCAAATTATGCCATAATGGAGGCAAGACAAGGACCTAGGTTGCTGGACTCATATCACCTCTGTCTTAGGCTGGGTTCTCTAGAGAAGCAAAACCAGTAAAGCATATAAATATACATATACAGAGAGATTTATATCAAGGAAATGGCTCACGCAGTTGTAGAGGCTGGAATGTTCCAAGTCTATGGATCCGAGTAGAGGGTTCTCCTGATTCATGTAGCTGTAGGGGCGGATTGGAGAACAGGGCTCTTGCTCACAGTCTGTGAAGATCGATGAATCTCAAGATTGGCAGGCAAGACACAGGTAAGCTGCTAACTCAAGTCCCAAGAACCAGAGGTCAGACGAATAGGAGCCAGCTGCAGAATCCAGAACGAACAAAAGCCCCTGAGGCTTGCCACAATGTCCGTTTATATTCAGATGCAGGCCACGTGCCCAAGGAAACTCTGTTTCAACTGATTGGCTACTCACAGCAGATCCCATCATGGGGGAGATCACATATCAAATCTCAACAGGGAAGTAATCACAACATTATACGACTGCCAAAACACAGAATCCTGGCTCAGACACGCTGAACACAGTTTTAACCATCACAACCTTTTATTAACTTGAGCCTCACATGGGCTTGTAAAATCATGAAGAGTGTCCTCAGATTCTTGCCCATCATCACAATTGATAGAATCTTTACAGATTTTGCATATCAATTCCTTGTTGAATTTTCATTATTTTACTGTTATCTGTTTTATCCTTTTATCCTCTTTGTTTATATATTTTGCCCTCCTTGGCAATTTCTCTCCGGATTATATGCTTTTTGGCTCTTATATTTCTATTATTGAGTTTCAGAATTTCTATAAAGGATGGACTGAGGAGCGGTCGTTCAGTTGCAAGGGAAGTTTGGGACTACATTTCTATAACTCTTTATCTGAGAATGAGAAAATAGCGATTGTCTATATCAAGGGATGGGGGAGTGGCTGATGGAGATTCTAGGGGAACCAAATTACTCCTCCCTTCAAAACCATCCCCTGACACCATCACTGCTATCATCCCAAAGCATCTTTATCGTAAAGTTGTGATTCTCCAGCTTTCACCTGTCTTCTCCCTTTGAGCAAGACTCTCACAAGCTTTACTGAAATTGATGCAGTTGGTGGAGAGAATAATGGATTTGATGTCTGATCAGCTTCTTGTGAGACCCTGGCAAATTGCTTAACTCTTTGGAAGGGGGAAAGTGATGTGACCCCATTGAGTTACTATGAAATACAAGATCACATCTGGGAATGTGTGTGGTGAGGGACCAAGAAACTTTTATTTCTGTTCTTTTCCTGTAGTTCATGAGGAAGCAGAGGCTGGTGGTTATGTGCGCAAGCTCTGGATCATACAACCTGGGTTCAAATTCTAAATCCTGCCTCTTACCTGCTGTGGGTAAGCTTGAGGCAAATTTATTTCTCTAAGTCTCCCTTGCTATATCTACAAAAAGGAGATAAAATGGGACTCAATATATGGTAAGGATGAAATGAGATATTGAGTATACAGCACTCAATATGTTGTAAGCACTCATGAATTATAGTTTCCATCAGGATCATTATTATATACAAGTTTCTCTCTTCAAATCCAGTCTTGTGTCTTCTAATACAAGTCCCCAATCCTTGCTCTAGGGCGGTAGGTATTTGGGAATTCAGAACGTTATGGAAATTAGAAAGTAACGTAGTGCGTGTACCATATAGTCTACAACACCTGCCCCAAGTGGGGTCTGCGGTAGCACTTCACAGTCTGCTCCTTTCTGCAGTGAAATACATGAATGCTCATGCTAAGTGGGACGTGGGATAAATAACGCTTATAAATAGCCGCATGTCAGCTCAGGTCAAGTTTTGCTCCCAACTGAGTCTGAGCCAAACTTAACAAAAAAAAAATTGTAGTTTCCAGAGCTTTCTGGAGTTCGGGGACCTGGTGCAGTCATTCAGATCTCCCCTGTTCTGTGTTTCTAGGAGATTTCTATGACATGTTTCTACTTTAAGCTATGTTTCTCTTACACATCTGTGTTTTTAGTGAATACGTCAAGGCCTTCTGTGAACTCTCTTTTCCTCTCCTCCTTTACCTTCCTGTGTTTTGCTTCTCCCTCTCATCTCTGTCTCTATGCTTTTACCCGCCTCTTTGACTTCTTCTCTTTCTAGGGTTCACATACCACCGTCATAAGGCCCGTTTTCATTTTCTTTGTTTTTCCTGTTACAGTCTCTGTGGGTCCCAGTCCCCCTTTCCTTCCCCCCACCATGGATTTCAGACCCAATATTCCTTCAAGTGAGGGACCCCTGCCTCTGTTCTTGTGTCAGCTTCATCTCCAATCTGTTGCTTTCTTGCTGCGATTCTCGTTCATCGCTTGTTCCTGGCCCTTGTCGCCCACTCCAACTACCATACCATCATCTTCTTCCTTTAATTCCTTCATCTCTCTTCCAGATATCCTTTTTTATCCCCTCTGTCTTTTACAATGCCCATAATGTCATTATGCTAATGTATTGGGCTCTAGCTCTGTACTAAGCACTTTACATGGATTGCTCAATTTACTCGTTACAACACCCTAGGAAGTAGGGGCCCTCTTAATCTTTGTATTTCAGATGAGGGATAAAGTGACTTGCTCAAGATTACACAGCAGAAATTGAATTCAAACCGTAGTGCATTAAGTCTTCGCATCCAGTCCTAGTTGCATGAAACTAATTCCAAAGCTCAAGATTTTAATCACTATGCCTATATTTCTTACATTGCCGTGGATGTTACCAACCCGTTATTTCATTTATCATTTCTTTTTTGGTTCTTAAATCTAGCTCATCTCTCCCTACTTCCTTTTTAGTATGTCATTATCTTGGGCGGTTTGTCCAGAAACCCTTTTCTTGTGCCTGGATTCTTGGTTTAATCTTTTCCCAATGGCACATTGACATTATTTCATAATCTCCATCTACTTATGGTGGACTGTAGGAACAGTCCTAATTCCAAATAGTCTTCTTCCCATACGCCACCCAAATGTCCTAGAAATAGATGCTGGGCAGTAGAAATACCATCTGCTTGCTCCGTTATCGTAGGACTGCCTTAGAACTCACCATTCAAAGTCATGTTTTGGCAAAATGACTTCAAGTCACTCTCCAGGTATCCGTGAATAATTGAACTCGTGGTTATTATATTAGTCAGACTAGGCTTTGCTATGCTGTGGTAAAATGTTGTTGTTGTTAGGTGCCATTGAGTCAGTTCCAACTCATAGCCATCCTGTGTACAACAGAATGAAACACTGCCCAGTCCTGTGCCATCCTCACAATCATTGCTATGCTTGAGCCCATTGTTGCAGCCACTGTGTCAATCCATCTTGTTGAGGGTCTTCCTCTTCTTTGCTGACCCTCTACTTTACCAAGCATAATGTCTTTCTCCAGGGACTGGTGCCTCCTGATAACATGTCCAAAGTATGTGAGATGAAGCCTCGCCTCCTCACTCCTAAGGAGCATTCTGGCTGTACTTCTTCAGTACAGTAAAATAAAACCCCACATTTCTGAGTTAATGCAACAAGTATGTATTTTGTTTTCACATTAAAGTCTGGCTTTTCTCCTCAAACAATGATTCAGGGATATGGGATGCTTACAACTTCACCATCTAAACTTCTTTACTTCTATCAACGTGGATGGAAGACAGAGTGTGGCATATTCATAATCTATTAGGCACAAAGAGTGGTCATTCTCATCTCCATTTTTCAGATAAGTACACACATTCATTGAGGTGACTTGCTCAAGATCTCCCAAGCTAGTAAGTGGCAAATGCAGGACTAAAGTTACAGCTCCGACTCTTCTTTCCATGCTATTTTTTGGTTTGTCTATTTACAGTGCATTATTGGAATTTCCTTTATTTTTTCTTGAAAATTTCAGCAAAAGTTGCAGGGAAGGCTCCCATTGGTTGAGGATGGGCCACAAGCCCATCCTCAAACCAATCACTCTGTCCAGGACAGTGCAGTATTCTGATTGGCCAAGCCTGTGTCATCTGTCTACCTCTAGAGTGGAGGGAATGGAGTGAAGGCATCTTTACTCCTAACATATGCAATGGGAAAAGGGAAGATTTTCCCCCGAATAAATGCTGAGTGCTATTACTGAAGGAAAAGGCAGTAGATGTGAGGCAGGCAAATCAAGATGAGGTCTACTAGGTTGAACAACCGATTGAAGAAGTAAGATATAATTAGTGGGTCGGAGTGAGGAGGAAAGGGGGAGCCATTGCTTAGGGGGCTCTGAGTTCCTGTTAATGGTGGTGGAATAATTTGGAAAAGGATAGTGGTAATGGTTACACAACATGATGAACGTAATCAGTGTCACTGAATTATATATGTAAAAAATGCTGAATTGGCCAATGTTTTGTTATATGTATTTTTACCACAATGAAAAGAAGATATAATTAGTGATTAGGGAAATAATGTAAGGAGTAAATTACTGAACAAAGGATACTTCTTTGGTGCAGGGTGAAGGAATACCCTCCAATGGGGAAAAGTGAATGAAGGCAAGTTGATTAAAGATCAATTTTGCCTATTTCATAGTTTTGTGGTAGGGTTCATTTTGCTTATGGGGAATCTTCAATGACCCAGAAACTTTCCAGTGCAGAAATGATGATAGTCTCCCTGTCCCCCTCTGACTCTTCGCAGTCCCATTGGAGTGGGAGCAGCTTCAGGCTGTTGGCCTTCTTACCCTCCCAATAGGCACTCCATGAAGACAAAGTGGTCCCTTCCTGCCCATCTCCAAGGCTGACCCCTCTCCTTCCATTCATGGGACCTGACCCTCCTCCTTCCAGAAAGCTTTCCCATCAGCCTGGCTGAAAAACAGCCAAAAGGCCCATCAGTGTTCACTTCCGTGGGCAAAGTGACTTCTGCAGCACCAGGCCTGGAGTCCGTTTATCTTTCCCTGAGTCAATGAGATTTTGTCTATAGGCCTTTCTGCTATGTTCCTCCAGAGAGAGGTAAAATGCCTTTAAGTAATTGCTGAAGAAGGCATAAACCAGGGAAATTTGATTTGAGCATGCAGTTTGAATCTGGAAATGCTCGTATAAATAACCAAAGCAGCTGAATGTGGCAGGTTTGTGCTTTATAGATTTTTTTTTTTTTTTTAATATCAGGGTCTTCAGAATAGAAGTTCTGCTGCAGCAGCTTAAACCATCTCTGGCTTTGCACTCTGGTCTCGTCCTAATTTGACCTCATTAATGTCAGTCTGGAGTTTGGTAAGTTGAAGTTGCCTAATTCTGTATCCTTGGGAAAGGAGAATAATGGGCTCAAACCCCAAAACAATACTATGTTCTAGGACAGTGACACAGTCTTTAAAAAAAAAAAGAGAGACAGAGATGTACTGGGAAGGTGTTTGGAATCATTTATTGCAACTTTACCAATGACCGAATTAGGAACCAGTGAAGTTAAGTCACTCGCTGAGGCCGCTGAGACATTGAAAGTAATATAGTTAGCTTTAGCTACAGCAAAACCAAAAAATCCAAACGTATCGCAATGATTCTGACTTATAGCGACCCTATAAGACAGAGTCGAACTGCCCCATAGGGTTTCCAAGGCTGTAATCTTCATGGAAGCAGACTGCCACATCTTTCTCCTGTGGCTGGTGGGTTCGAACCGCTGACCTTTCGGTTGGTTACTCTTTTGATGGTGTCATCTATTTTGATTAACGGTCAAATTTACCCGGTAATATAAGCTTAATATCTGGATGTCATCCAGATTTCTCCCTCATCTCTACCTGCCACATCCAATGAGCACCCAAATGCTTATCATTTCTACCTCTCAAGTATGCCTTGAAAATCTAGCCTTTCTTTCTATCCCTCCAGGCTCTTTCCCTCCATCCACGCTCTGCACTGTGGCCAGAACAATCCTCCTCACATCATATCTAGGTCATCCTCTTGCCCAAAACCCTTCCACACATTTAAGGATAAAATATTATGCTTCTTCATATGACATTCAAAGCTCTTCTAGTTTCTGCTCACTTGTCTAGATTCAGTTCCTGCTGCTCCATGACCTGCACCCACCTCTGGGTTCAATATGTAGTTTTCAAAGACTGATCATCCAATTTGCAGATTAGCTAGGTAATGTGGCAGCAGAACAGGGGACATGCTCACATGGCCATTGGGATTTGCTAAGTAGAAAGGAGCCAAGTGCCAACTGATTGGAGGTCCCATGGGAGGAGAGAAACCAAGCCTCTATCACAGATGCTCTGGTTGCAGAGGGGCGAAGTGAGACCCGAATCTTCTGTGAGGGCTCAGAAGCATAGTGGACTCCTCACCTTTCAACATTAGGGGGCCAGAAGATATTATTGATCATCTCCTTCTACTTCAGCCCCACTGAGAGGTGCTAGGACTCTGTTACATTTTAACTATGGATGACCTACTCCCAGATATTGGAGAGCTGACTCTTGTTTTGTTTTTATTGTGATTGGGGATTATCCTGGTTGTCTTTCCGCCATCACCCGATTAATGAGCTATTGACAGTGCTTGGTGTTACCAGGAAGTTCCACACTCTCTTGCGGTGACACTGTGCCTTTGTGCATGTTGTTCAGTTGTTCTGTGTGGCCATAATGCATTTTACCCTCCAATCCATCAATCCTCTATTCTCATCCTGCTCCTACTTTCTATTGTTCTTAATCTAGAAAACTCCTATTTAACCCTTAGAACTCAGCTCATATCACATCGTCATTGAAATCTTCATCTGCCCTGGAGGATTATTTACATCATCTCCTGAGTTCTTATACTGCCCTGCATAGATAAAGAGATAGATAGAGAAAGATGGGTAGGTAGGTAGATAGATGCACGGATGGATGGATGAATAGATGCCTTGATGGATGGATAGATGCCTTGATGGATGGATGGATGAATGAACAGATAGAGAGATAGAGAGATAGATAGATAGATAGATAGATAGCTGCCATTGAGTCAACTCATGGTGACCCTATGTACAACAAAACAAAACCTTGCTCAGTCCTCTGTCATCTTCATGATCACTGGCATGTTTAAGCCTATCGCTGAAGCTATTGTAACAGTCCATCTCACCACAGGTCTCTCTTGCCCTCGCTGGCTCTCTACTTCATCAACATGATATCCTTCTCCAGTGATTGATCCCTCTTCATGACGTGTCCAAAGCAAGTCAGACAATGTTCTGTTGTAATCCATAGGGTTTTCATTGGTTAATTTTCTAAAGTAGACCACCAGGCCTTTCCTCCTGATCTGTCTTCATCTGGAAGCTCCGCTGAAACCTGTCCACCACAGATGACCTTGCTGGTATTTGAAATACCATTGGCATGGCTTCCAGTATCATAGCAACGTACCAGCCACCACAGGACTACAAACTGACAGACGGGTGCATATACCTCTATTATTACATATATCACCTTCATTCATTTAGTTAATTTTTATTTGTTGACAGCTTGCCATATGCCAGGCACTGTGCAAGGCACTAGGAGTACGTTGTGAATAAGAGGGACACAGCTCCTGCTGTCCTGGTGCTCATAGTGGGAAGTATGACAGTAAACAAGCCAACAAATGAATCAGAGATTAACAATGGGGTGAGTGCTGTGAGAAACAGAAGTAAGGGCATGAGCTAGAAAGTAACTGGGAGAGGCCACTGAGATAGACAGGTCAGGAAAAACCTCTTTGAGAAAGTAATATTTCAACTGAGGCCTGAAACATGGTAAGGGAAAAAGCAACTGCGAAGGGAATGGCGAGTACAAAGGTTGGAGGTAAGAAAGGGCTCCATGGGCGTAAAGCTTAGTAAACAATCAGGAGTGTGTCTGAGATGAAGTTACATGAGTGGGCAGGGATGGAGTCCCTGGGTGGTGCAAACAGTTAAGTGCTTGACTACTAGCCGAAAAGTTGGTGGTTCAAACCCACCCAGAGGTGCTTAGGGAGACAGGCCTGGTGATCTGCTTCTGAAAGTGCACAGCCTCGAAAACCCTATAGAACAGGTCTACTCTGCACACATGTGGTCGCCTTGAGTCAGAATCAATGCAACGGCAACTAGCAAAAACAGCGATGGAGCACGTAGAAACTTTTAGATCATATTAGGGATTTGGGGTTCCAGTCTAAAAGCAACGGGAAGACTTTAAGAAGTTTTAAGCAGAAGAATGACATGACATGATTCAGTTTTAAAAGATCATCCTGGATGTTGTGTGGATTGTAACAGAAAGTAGGCAGAGACATAAAAAGAAGTAAGCATAGAGGGCTTACAAAAATACCCCGAGTCGGGGAGGGCGTGGTTGGCAATCATACATAGATGGCGTGCGTTGTTTGCTTAAAAATATAGTAGGCATAGGCAATTTGGGCCTTCTATTTAAAGTAGTGGAGGGATGGATACTGTATGAAAATTGGATTTTTAATATTGGCATTGTTTAAATAAGCTAAGGAGTTTGTCTAAATAAAAATGTGTAATGTGTATGTGAAAACATATATATATAGTAGGCATAGAACCACTTAGGAGAGTCTCTTGCAATCACTCAGCCATTGAGTCCAATTCAATGACTTGATCTGGGGTAATGGCCATGTGACTTTAGATGACTTTAAAGGAGTGTGTAGAGTCAAGAGTTATTTTGGTGATAGAACCAACAGGACTTGATATATTGGAGGTAGGGCCGAACAGAAAGAGAGAAATCAAGGATGGATGACTCCACGGTTTTTGGCATAAGCATCTGGAAAGATCAGAGGCCTTTTATTGAAATGTGGAAGGCGGGGGAAGAGCACGGAGTTGGATAAAACTAGAGCTCTGTTGCAGACATAGTAAGTTTGAAGTGCCCGTTAGAGGGCCAAGCTGTCTGTCTTCCACTAGACTGTGCTGTATCTCCAGTGTTGAGCACAGCGCTTAACACATAGCAGATGCTCGAAAAGCATTTGTTGAATGGGAGCATCTAAATGATATGCCTAAAAGCTACTGATGACTAATGGCTTCCAGAGAAACAAACAATTCAGAATCCCTAGCAATGGCTAATTAAACCATTTCAATCTGATGTCCAAAATATTGTATGCTAGAGACCCCCCTTCACCCTCCTCCCATTAATTGAACAGGCCCTGTCTTTTTGCTCTTGTAGTCCATTGTTCTTCAAATGTAATTAGCCGTTGTGTTTTGACAGTAAACAAGACTCCAGTACTTTGATAAATGGCTTGTTTCTGGGAAAGGAATATTTGTGAATACAAGACCCAGTCTCCTCCTCTTTCTCACCCACCTCTTCCTCTTCATCTGCCTTTGTGAAGCCCTGGGGCTATACCAAGGAGCCCTGGTGGTGCAAGGGTTAAAGCACTTGACTGCTAACAGAAAGGTTGATGGTTCAAACCCACCCAGTGGTTATCTGCTCGCATAAAGATTACAGCCTAGGAAACCCTATGGGCGCAGTTCTACTCTGTCATGGGGGGTTGTTATGAGTTGAAATCGACTCAACTGCACTTAACAACAACAGGGCTGCACTATCGCCTCCAGGAAGGTCGTATTTCTTAGAAAAGGATAGCAACACAAAAATAATAGTTACTATTTATTGAGTTCCAGGAGCCCCAGTGATTAAGTGCTTGGCTGCTAACCAAAAGGTTGGCAGTTTGAACCCACCAGCTGCTCCATGGGAGGAAGATGTGGCAGTCGGCTTCCTTAAAGATTACAGCCTTATGCCTCTTAGTCAAGTAGGTACAAGAGACCAAAGGGGCAGCTTCTGTCCAGAGGTGAGATGGGAAGGCCGACAGGGTTAGGACCTGGTTGAATGGACATGGGGAATCAGGGGCGGAAAGGAGGAGTGTGCTGTCGCAGAGTGGGGTGAGCAGTTAGGGTCACATTACAATGTAGGTATGGGAGACTAACTTGAAATGTAAACTTCATTTAACTACAACAATTAAAAAAAAAAAAAGATTACAGCCTTGGAAACCGTAGGGGGCAGTTGTATTCTGTCCTATAGGGTTGCTATGAGTCGGAATCTACTCAACGGCAATGGATTTGGTATTTTTGTTTATTTATTGAGCTCCTATTACAAGGCAGGCAGAGATACTATATGCATTACAACAATCCTGAAAAGTAATTTAAAAAATTCTTATGATCCAGATAAGCAAATGAAGCTCATAGAGACTTACAAACCAAAATAAACCAAACCCATTGCTGTTAAGTTGATTCTAACTCATGGCGACCCCATGTGTTACAGAGTAGAATTGCTCCATAGGGTTTTCTTGGCTGTGAATCTTTACAAAAGCTATCGATAGACTTTTCTTCTGTGGTGCTGCTGGGTGGGTTCAAACTGCCAACCTTTAGGTTAATAGTTGAGTGCAAACTGTTTGTACCACTCAGGGACCCTACAGAGACTTCAAAATTTGTTAAAACCCCTCATTTGAGATTCAAATGCACCCAGGTTTGTTTGACCTCAAAGCCTGTGTCCTTTCTACGATTCCATGTCTCCCTTAGACAGTATGTTGTTGGTCCTTGTTGAGGGGTCTGTA
>NW_004443960.1:16406271-16407645 GCF_000243295.1 Trichechus manatus latirostris | reverse complement strand
GACCCACGGACTTGGGACTTGCCAGCCTCTACAACTGTGTGAGCCATTTCCTTGAGATAAATCTCTCTCTGTATATACATACACTTCACTGGTTTTGCTTCTCTAGAAAACCCAGCCTAAGAGAGTCTTCTCATCAACTCTCTGAAGTGGGGACGATTATCACCTGCATCTTACAGGCGAAGAAACTCAGTCTCAGCGAGGCTAGGGTCTGGCTCAATGGCTCATGCAGCTTGCAGTCGGCAGGTCTGAGTATGAACTGAGGACAGTCTGACCACCAAGCCACAACCTTATCGTTCACATGGTCTGCTCTTTAACAACGGCGTAAACCTGTTATTGTTGAATCACTTCCAACTCATGGCAACTCCATGTATGTCAGAGTAGAGCTGTGCTCCACAGGATTTTCAATGGTTGATTTTTCAGAGGGGTATCTCTAGGCCTTTCTGCCAAGGGGCCTCTGGGTAGACTTGAGCTGTAGACATTTTGGTTAGCAGCCAAGCGCTTAACCGTTTACACCACCCAGGGACTTCCAACCGTTGCATAGGCCTCCGCAGTTGACAAAGATTCTTTTTCACATTCGTTATCTTATTTGATCCCCACATGAAGACTGATAAGCTAAAAAAGCTGGGAACAATATTGAAGATCTTTTAAACCAGTTCAGCCTATTTCCCAAGTCCTGGTCAAGACAGCAGTGTTGAACTTCTCAAACCTGTCTATGACCAACTTAGGACTTCAACCGGTGTCTCCTGGATCCGGTGGAGTTAAAAGCTGCCAGAAAGAGAAGGGTGTTGCCTGTTTTTTGTTGTTGTTTTGGCTGAGGCTATGCCTTTTCCTCAGATTTCTTTGCCTTAAAAGAACAAAACAAAACAAACCAGTTGCTGTCAAGTCGTCCGATTCACGGCGACCCTGTGTGTTTCAGAGCAGAACTGCACTCCAAAGGGTTTTCAATGACTGTGATCTTTTAGAAGCAGATTGCCAGGCCTTTCTTCCAAGGCACCTCTAGGTGGGTTTGAACCACCAACCTTTCAGTTAACAGCCTACTGTTTATCCCACCCGGGGACTCCTTAGCAACCTTGAAAAGTGAAAAGTGTGCCTTGGCCAGACCTCAGGGGGAATCAGGTCCCTGGGCAGACCTGCCAGGGAATGCCTGCTGCAGAGTGCTTTCATCGCCACTGGGATGGAGGCTCCAAATGGCCCTGGGTAACCAGGGGTGGCCATTATCAGTTCGGCAGTGAGAAACCAAGACTTGGAATGATTAATAGAGTGCGCAGGGTCGCCTGTGATGTCAGAGATGGGGAAGAGCCTGTTGTTGCTGTCGAGTGCTGTCCAATTGATTCCAACCCATAATAACCCTATAGGACAGAGCAGAACTGCCCC
>NW_004443960.1:16404130-16405796 GCF_000243295.1 Trichechus manatus latirostris | reverse complement strand
GATCTTCCCTTTTCATGTTTCAACTCCAGAGGCCCCCAAGGGCTTCTGCCTTAGTTAAAAATTAAATTCACAAATCATTTCTTAAACCGTCTCATAGGCAGCCAAGTAATCTCCATCATTAGCGGCCGGTCGGAGTCGCTTGCCCTTTAATGCTTTTCGAGAGCGGTGGATACACTGGCTTAGTCCCATCCCATTACTGCTATCCTCTGCTACCCCTTCTGCCCTAATTCTTGCCCAGAGAACTTTGCTTCGTCTCTGTTTTCTGTTGTACTTGAGATGTCCCTCTTCCCAGTTCAGAGTGCACTGATGTGTCCTGGCTTGTCTCTATTCTTGGTAAGGTACACAAGGTCTGCAGGAGCTTGCTTGTGCCCTGGGGACGTTGCTGGGGGCATCCTCATTTGCGGACTGCTCAATTATAAGGCAAGGTCCTGAAGCACAGACTGAGTGAAGATTCATCACAAGGTTGGGCAGGCCACCCTAGGACAACTCACCCAAGAACAGCCCACCCAAGGCAGCCCCAGGGTGGTAGAACTTCTTACATTAGGGCTCCAAGAGCGAGTGGAAGCTGTCGGGTAGAAGCTGCATGACTCTGACCTAGCCTTGAGAGTCACATAGCATCATTACTGCCATGCTTTATAAGTTTAGGCAGTCACAAGCCTGGTCAGATTCAAGAGGAGGGGACATAGACCCCACTTCTTGACGGCAGGAGTGTCAAAAACTTTGCGGTCATCTTTTGAAACCTCTACACCATCCTTATCCTTGTGCTCAGAGGTCTGAATTTCTCCAAACCTTCAGCAGAGACTCCCACCTTGAAAAATCTCTCCAGGTGTATTTACACCAAAAGCCTACTTCAATTAATCAATTCTAATGCTCCAATTACTCAGCTTATATTTTCAGACACTCTAATAAGCACCACAAATGAATAGGAATTAAACTGATGGTGCAGGAACCTCAACTATTAGAAAGACCACACTCGATTTCCCAAGCAGGCTTCCTTCCCGTTTGTGAAAGGAACTTCCTTCTCTCACTTGTGTTTTTTAGCACAGGGAAATGCTTCCTTTGGGATGGGGCTGGGGTTGGAGCAGGTGGGAAGGCTTCTGTGAAAATGTAGCAGTGGTAATAAAGGCAAGTTTTAAATGAAGCCTGGAGCTCTCCAGGTGTGTACTCTTCCCAAGCCGGGGAAGACCTGTAGAGCAAGGGGTTGGGCTTGGTAATTTCTAAGGGCTCTTCCAGTTCCACAAACGTCTGTGATTTTTAGGAATATTTGCCAAGGGCAGTTTTCTAACGTCGTTGCCTACAGGGAGCATCCATGGTAACTAGACCCTTTTCTGTGCATTTACATAAATGCATACACACATTTTTCTGTAAGTGGTATCATACTGTAGGTTTTCTTCTGCAATTTCGTTTTTCCCCAGTGTAATACATACTGAAACTCTTCCACATCAGTACATAAAATTAAGCTTGATTCTTCTCCACTGCTACGTAATAGTCCCCTGTATGAGCGTGTCATAAATTATTAAAGGAGACCCCCTTGATTGAAACTTAGTTTCTTTCCATTTTTTGGTCTTAATAAACAATGCTGCAATGAATAACCATATACATACATCATTTTGATCATGTTATATACATATATATAAAACCCAAAACCAAACCCACTGCCGTCGAG
>NW_004443960.1:16401161-16402845 GCF_000243295.1 Trichechus manatus latirostris | reverse complement strand
AGCCTCATTTTCAAGGTTTGGATGTGGGTGGACTCGGTAGGAAGCTGAGGTGTGGCTTTAAGCCTAAGCATCGCTCACCAACACAGTTAACCAGAAACCTCGCATTGTGAGGTTAATGGCCGCTGCCCAACCAGTGGTAAAGATGGTACCCTATTTTGATTCTCACGTGCCTCTTAGTGTCTGTTATCAATCTGGTAAAGTTCTAGAGGGAGAATGTTTGGGCAATAGCCAGATTCCAGCATTTTCCATGCATCAGATTCTGTGTTAAGGATACAAAAATGGATTAATAAGATGCAGCCCCTGGGCTCAAGTAACTGACCAATCAGGGAAGGTCAACCCATAAGTAGATATTTGTAATACAATATGCTAAATACCTTGATAGAAGGAAGCCTCCCAGTCTAACCCAAGAAGGAAGGGTCGTTCTAAAATATTAGCATGAATTGGGTTTAGACAGGAAGCCAAGACAGTGTGATTAAATCAATGGAGAAGAGAAACAAAGAGGTGTGTGTTTATGATGGTAAGTGCTTTGGTATTTCTGGAGCAGAAAGTATGTTGTGGGTAGTGCTTAAAGAGGTAGACACAAGTTAGATCATGGCAAGACTTGTTTTTTCTCTTAAAAGCCTTCTGACTTATCTCAGAGGTTAACTTGTTTTTCTCATGGCTGGACACACACAGATGGCATTTCACTGTGTAGTAGATTCTCTTGGGTGTGCCTAGGCTTATGCACACTTACCCGCTCACTGGCTGTATCTGTACCCCTTCCTCTACTCCACAAGTGTGTGAAAGAGGTAGGGCAATCATAGTCCTTATAAAGCCTGAACCTATCAGCTTTGGAGCTTGGAGAGGAGTTGAGATCAAAGAAATACCACCAACAGATGTAACATCTAAATTGCTCAAACCCTTTACTATAGAGTGAATCGTATGTGCGTGTTGACTTAATCTAATTTAACTCTTTGTGCTCAACAAAGAACAAGCAAATGTGAGACATAGGGACATGCAAGGAAGAGGCTGGGGACAGTGTCATGGTCCAGCTGATTCCACCCTCCGCTCTCTGGCCCGAGCGAACGCGAGACTGATGTTCACGTCCACCATCACTCTTGGTTTTGGTTTTGCATGTAACTTCCATTATGTGAGCACCTGTCTGAGTCAAATGGGATTCTAATGTTCAAAGATGCCTGTTTTTCATACAGCCTGGCTGCTAAACACAAGATTAGGAGCCCACCCAAGAACCAGTAATCGCAGCCATTGCTGGAAGGGAAACTGGCTGGGTTTGTTCATACACAAAACCCATCATATATACTGGATTTAATGGAATCCCTGGGTGGTGCGACAGTTAATGTGCTCAGTGGCTCACCAAAAGTTCAGAAGACTGCATCCACCCAGAGGCACCTTGCAAAAAAGGCCTGGCGATCTACTTCCAAAAAACCAGCCTTTGAAAACCCTGTGGAGCACAGCTCTACTCTGACACACATGGGGTTGCCTTGAGTTGGAGATGGCTCAATGGCAAGTGTTGTTTTTAGTTTACTGTACTTAATAGGCCCCTTAAGGGACTCAAAGACCCTGGATGGTGCAAGCGGTTTGCGCTCATTTACTAATCGAAAGGTTGACGGTTCAAATCTGCCCAGCAGTACCACAGAAGAAAGGCCTGGTGATTTTTGTCCGTAAAGATTACGGCCAAGAAAAC
>NW_004443960.1:16395742-16399905 GCF_000243295.1 Trichechus manatus latirostris | reverse complement strand
AACAATGAAGGAGATCCAAACACAGAGTTCACAGCAACCTCATGAAGCTCCTCTTTCATTTTCCATCCGCCTCCACCGTTCTCATATCTCTCCAGGGCACCCTTGTCCAGGCATAGCCTGGGCAGCTGCTACCCCTTCCTGTCTTCCCCTCCTCTGTCTTCCTTTATTATGTAGATCATCTGAGCCTCCCTCCAGCATAGAGGACTAGTTCCTATCTCTAGGGACTATAGGATGGGTGGGCAGGAACTGCATATGTAATCATAGGACTCTTTTTGGAAGGGGGTTGGGAAAGGCTGTGAACAGTTTCACAGTAATAATTCCCGTCCCATCCCACTTCAGCCTGCTCAAACTTATACACAAAAAGGAAACTGCCGATGAACATTTGTACTTTCATTGCTTTGGGTCACAAATTACTTGTGATGCTCCTTACAGATTATTGGATATGTGTGAAAACATTGTTGTGGGTGATAGGGGGCCATGGAAAAATTTAAAGCAGGGGACATGATGAACCTGGATTTTGGGCCGATCACTCCAGCATCAATATTCAAGATGAATGAAAGGAGGACAAGACTGGAAATGGAGAACTATTAAAACAACTTTCTTTGTGCAGTAACAGCAGGGATGGAGAGCTGGGGATGGGCTTGATAAATATCTATGTATGGGAACAGTAATATTGGCTAATAGGATGGGGGCGAAGAGAGGGAGGAGAGATGAATGACTGCCTTCTTTCTAGCTTGTATATCTGAGTATATGGTGGCATGATCGATAGAGGGTAATTTATTTATTTGCATGCAACTTCATTCTAGAATGAGTTTCAGTTGGCTTACCCAAATGCTGACCATGCCATAGTAAAGATAAATAGATGAGGAAAGTAGAGCAAGGAGAAATTGAAAGTGGGAAAGAGATCAAACCAAGATAAAGAAGATTCTCAACGCTTGCCAGAGATGGACTATAAATTTAGCTTTAAGTCAATGAATGACATTGTTTAAGCTTGTCAGTTTGGTCAATGTTGTCCATCACTTCCAAGGCCCTGGAGTCTGAAGATTCTAGTTCAGTGGAAATCTGGCTTTTGGGTTCTGGGCATCAGAGATCAGGGGGAGAAGCGTAGGCTGGATGGTTGGAGAATCGCTACAGAGAATGAGGTGTGAAAGGTTAAAAGAATTTGAGCACCCCCTGATTCATCCTAAGGCAGCGTGGCATCTGCGCACTGAGTTCAGAGACTGTCTGACGAGACAGAACAGCTGTGCTTTCAGGGAACAGTGTTAAAAAAAAAAAGTTGGTGAAGTGCATCCATTTTTTTGGGAAAATGACATGGATATGTCATATGCCTTCTGTGGTTATTTCACTGATTTACATGGCATCACTGTCTCTGCTACATGAATATACAGTCACGTGCCACATAATGTCCGTTTGGGTAATGTCCAACCACATATATGTCCATGTCCCATAAGGTTACAGTAGAGTTCAGAAATCCCAGTCGGAGAACAGGACGTAGCAGTTGTAACTGGACATAGCGAACCCAACAGCTTTCCCTACGCAACACGTGTATCTGATGTCTCTTGTATACTAAGCGGTTGTGCTGCCAGGTGTCTAATGGTACAGTACATATATAACCTATAATATATAAGTCTTGATAGTCATAATAAACGCCTATGTTAGCGGCTTATGTATGTACTGTACTGTACTTCCTATTGTTATTCTTACAAATAAGAAGTTGACTGTGTAACAGTGTATGCTTCAACTCGTAGGCAGCAGCAGCCAGTCTCGGCTATCTCGAGTTCCTTGAGTGTTGTAGCCTTATCTCTCTGTTTAATTTTCTTCCGAAAATATTACTGTGAAGTGCATCAGGGCTCCCAAACGCAGCAAAACCGGCGCTAGTTATAGCAGCAGCCAGAGCTGAAGGAAAAGTATCGATCTGAAAGTGAAACAAAAGGTTATTAAACAACACGAAGTGGAGAATCAGTGAATGCTATTGCTCACGATTTAGGCACGTCACACCCGACAGTCACGATGATCCTCAAAAATACAGAAAACGGTCTCCAAGCTGTTAACGGATCAGCTCCACTGAAAGCTACAAGGCTAACGAAAATGCGAGAGGGAGCTTTCAGATATGGAGAGACTTGTTAATGATGTGGTTTGAGGACCAAACACAAAAGCGAATCCCTCTCAGCACATTGACGATCACTGCTAGGCAGGAAGCTTGTTCCAGATGCTTAAGAAGAAGCAGAATCAGACTAGGATATCAAGTTTAGTGCTAGCTCTGTCTGGGTGGTTCAAGCACTTCAAACAATGTTTCTCGCTGCACAATGTGGGATCGGTGAGTCTGCGCGTGCTGATGCAAAGGCAGCGGAAGAATTTGTTGAAACCTTAGATAAACTGATTGCACACAAGGGGTTACTTGCCCCAGCAAATTTTTAATATGGACGAAACCTTATTCTGGAAGCAAATGCCTGCAAGGCCCTTCATCCATAAAGGGGCCAAGTCAATGCCAGGCTTTAAAGCTTTTAAAGACAGAGTGACGGTGTTGTTAAGAGGCAATGTTGTATATAATATAATGTTTGCACAACATCCAAGTCACATAACGTCCTATGTCACAGAACATATCGTGGACGTTAAGTGATGCATGACTGTACAGGTTATATAAGCAATCTGGCAGCTTAAGTCTTATCATTTCCAAGGTCGCAGATGGTACAGAACAAGAATGCCTTTTCTGCCAAAGAATCCGACACGAAGTCGTTACTATCCGGGCACATTTCTATTATCCCTTCATAATCACACCTTTGGAATATGCCCAGACTGCCAGTTTGATAGCTCTTGAGTTGGAAGGGGGAATGGTTGGCCCCAAGATCTATTTCCTAGAGAGTCTGCCTTTTGCCAAATGTTAAAGGGAAGTGAGAAGGGTATTCAACAGGTTAATGTTCTTGCTGCCTATGGGGTACTTTACTGAATATGGGTCATAAGAGGGACTTTTGAGAGTGAGTACTATGAAGTGGCTCTTGGCATTGATATGACTTCACTTGCAGGGTCCAGAACTGATTGGGAATCTGATGTGCTGGTCTTTGCAGCTCATGAGTGTGTGTGAGTGTGGGGTGTGTGTGTGTGTGTGTGTGTGTGTTTGTAAGTGCATACATGCCCAAGTGTGTAGATTCAGTTTTTACTTTGCTTCATTCTCTGTAGTAAATATTCCTGTTGCCTGCACACATTCATTCTCTCTTCTTCACTAAAACCACCCCAATCTCCCCTTGGAGAGCCACCTTCTCCTACTTTTAGTCCAGCGATGGTGCCATGACTCGGAGGCGGTTAATAGCTGTCTTCCATCTTCCTTTCTTCTGGGATTGGTCCAGGGATGGGCATATAACTTAATCCAAGCCGATTAGAACAACCTTGGCACTTTTGATAGAACTGCTGGGGTTACCCACCTATTATAAGCCTGGAGTTACGGGATGCCATCTTGTCACCACATGGAGATGTCATATCTAAAGATGACACCAACACAGAGGAAAGCAAGCTTGAGATTTGGGGAAAGACAGCCCCTAGATCCAGCCATAAATGAAGCCAGATACACTGTGGACGTCCTTGTGTTATAACCCAACACTTTTATTATTATTATGTTTTGCTTATGCCAGCTTTGTTTTTGTCACTTGCAACCCCAAGTCTTGTTTAAGACAGTCTCTCTACCCTCTATGCTTGTCTGTCTCTAGAAAGGATCCTTACCGGCTATTGACAAGTTTCTCTTTCCTTTTTCTTCAACATGTATCCAGGTCAATGGTATTGGCTTTGGAGTCAGAGGGATCTGAGTGTGAATCCTGGCCCAGTCAAGCCACTTGGTTTGGTACAAGGAATTTAACCTCTCAGAACCTCAGTTTCCTCGTCTGTAATGGGAGGAAAATAACATCAGCCTCAGAGGATTGCTGCGATTGTGGCAATAACGGAAATGAGTGGCAATGAATTTTCTCCACAACACTCAGATTCAGGAAATACTGAAATACTTTGTTTTAAATCAAATTAAATCTGGCTCTAGGCCCCCATTAGCTAGAGTACTGACAAATTCAGTCGCAGGCATGTTTAGGGGCATTCTCTGACAACCCCTAAAGGTATGCGAAATCTCGGGAACTGGTGTTATGACTTAAAAATGAGAGACGGGCTGAACCTCAGTGCTTGGG
>NW_004443960.1:16375931-16395274 GCF_000243295.1 Trichechus manatus latirostris | reverse complement strand
TCTTTCATACAAATGGAATTTTTTAGTTGCACCAAAGATTCACAGAAGAAGGGTGACATTTGCCAGCCTGCATTGCAGTTGGAGGTGGCCATGCCACTGAGTCCTGGCTAATGGGATCTAAGGGAAATGGTGGGTGGCAGCTTCAGGGAACTTTCTTTAGGAGATAGTTCATACCTGCCCTGTGTCCCCTTCTTCTTCCTTCCGTCTTCCAGTTGCTCCCTGGAATGCAGATGCTGCCATCCTAGACCAACATCATGATGATCATATCCTAAAAGATGTCAGAGCAGTGAGTTAGAAGAGGGCTGAGTCTTCAGTTATAAAAAGAGACACAGAGGAGAGAAGCCTCTCTTAGTTGGTCCCATATCATGATGGTAGAAATTGCAGCTGCCATCTTGTGACCATCAGGGGAACAAGCTCAAGCACCAAGCCAACATGTGGAGCATTTCAGAGCTGAAGGAAGGGAAGAGCCTGGGCCCTCGGTGGCATCATTCAGTGTGGAACCTACCACCTCCACACTTCCTGTTATGTGAGATGAGATATTTTCCTCATTGCTTACCCAACTAGTTGCCACTAAGTCAACTCCAACTCATAGCAACCCCATGTGTGTCAGAGTAGAATTGTGCTCCATGGGGTTTTTAATGGCTGAGTTTTCAGAAGTAGATCGCCAGGCCTTTCTTCCAAAACACCTGTGGGTGAACTAGAACCTCCAGCCTTTCGATTAGAAGCTGATCGTGTTTACCGTTTGCACCATCCAAGGACTCCCTTCACGGCTTAAGCCACTTTTATTTGGGTATTTCATTACATGAAAACCCCCTAACTGATGCGACATGAAGAGCACAGACTCAGAACACCAAGGCCTGGCACTTGTTTTTAAGAAGAGGTAGGGAAAATTCCTCTTGATCTCTTGAACATCCTTCAGCAATGAGAACAAAATGCTAACAGATATCTCAGTAAATTCTCCCCCCATATGTAGAAAGCACAGCATGGACCTGACACATTTAAGCTGCCAGTAAAAGGTAGCAATTTTTCTTTTTCTTATTAGCATAATGCCTCAATAAATGTTAGTTTCTGATCCTATCTCCTTGAGTGTCTCTCCCTTTGCAGCCAAGTTCCCTAGTACCATCACATTTATCTCCCTGCTTCCCTATTAAACCTGCCTCTTGAAAAGACTGTCAACTCACTCTCATTGAGGTGTCAGTGATAGATAAGGCTTAATGTACGATCGCATTCCCTAAACACCAGACATCTTGCCAGTGAGATTTACATTTAAGAGAGGATTAAAGCCTTAAGCCAAAGGAATGAATCTTTCATGGTGAAATCTGAGGTGCCAGAAAGGTGATGACATTGCTGGTGGGAAAGTAACATGGTGCAGCCTCTGTGGAAAACATTTTAGGGCTTCCTCAAAAAATTAAACGTAAAATTACTGTAGGATCCAGCAATTCCACTCCTAGGTATATACCCCAAAGAATTGAAAGCAGGAATGTAAACAGATACTTGTGCGGCACTATTCACAATAGCCAAAAGGTGGAAACAGCCTAAATATCCATCAACAGATGAATGGATAAATAAAATGGGATATATACACACAGTGAGATATTACGAACAGCCATAAAGAGAAATGAAGTCCTGATTCATGCCACAACTTGAGTGAACCTCGAAAACATTATACTGAGTGAAACAGGTCAGTCACAAAAGGACAAACATTGTATGATTCTACTTATATGAAATATTTAGAATCTGCAAATGTCTTAGAAGAAATACAACCAGAGTGCTCCCTAGAAGTAAGGATGGTGAGACTTCATCTTGTTTACTGTCTTAGTCATCTAGTGCTGCTCTAACAGAAATACCACAAGTGGATGGTTTTAACAAAGATAAGTTTATTCTCTGACAGTCCAGTAGGCTACAAGTCCAAATTCAGGGCATTAACTCCAGGAGAAGGCTTTCTGTCTCTGTTGGCTCTAGAGGAAGCTCCTCTTGATGCATCAGTCTTCCCTTGGTCTGGAAGCATCTCAGCGCAGGAACCTCGGGTCCAAAGGACGTGCTCTGCTCCCGGCACTGCTTTCTTCGTAGTGTGAGGTTCCCACGTGTCTCTGCTTGCTTCTCTCTTTTATATCTCAAAAGAGATTGGCTTAAGACTCTATCCAATCTTATTAGATCATAGTGATTGAATTTACAACACATAAGGAAATCACATCATATTACACAATCATACAATACTGGGAAACACGACCCAGCCAAGTTGACAGACAATTTTGGGGGACACAATTCAATCCATGACACTTATTTTGAACCCATCATTAGGAAAGACCAATCACTAGAAAAGGACATCATGTTTGGTAGAGGGTCAGTGAAAACGAGGAAAATCCTCAATGAGATGGATTGACACAATAGTCTCAACAATGGGTTCAAACATGTCAAAGATTGATGAGATGGCATCAAACTGGCAACGTTTTGTTCTATTATACATAAGATCATCATTACTTGGAGTCGACTCCACAGCAGCTAACAACAACATCAAGACCAAAGTTTATTAGTGGTTATCAGGGGAGGGAGGAAGGAGGAAAGGGGGAGTGTCTTAGTTATCTAGTGCTGCTATAACAGAAATACCACAAGTGGATGACTTTAACAAAGAAATTTCTTCTCTCACAGTCTAGAAAGAAGGTCCTTGTCATCAATCTTCCCTGGTCAAAGAGCTTCTCAGTGCAGGGACCCTGAGTCCAAAGGACATGCTGTTCTCTTGGCTCTTGTTTCTTGGTGGTCTGAGGTCACCCAGAGCTGACAGAGAGAGAAAGCCTTCCCTTGGAGCTGGCACCCTGAATTTGGACGTCTAACCTCCTAGACTGTGAAAGAATAAATTTCTTTGTTAAAGTCATCCACTTGTGGTATTTCTGTTATAACAACACTAGATAACTAAGATAGAATTTGGTACCATGAGTGGGGTGCCTCCAGGCACTTATCTGTGGAGCTAAAGAGCTTTGGAACACTTGACCCAGCAGGGCAGACTTGGGCAGTGAGACCCAAGGGGCCAAGAGGCCAAGGAACTGGGAAGTAGAAGCTGAAGAGACAAGAAACACAGGAAACAGAGCTGCCTCAGTTTCAAAGGGTAGGGACACAACCTCTGGGGTCTCAGAGCAGAGTTGCCACTCAGATGGACTAGGAGAATGGGAAACTTCATACCACCAAGAAAGCAGCGCTGGAAGCAGAGCACATCCTTTGGACCCAGGGTTCCTGCACAGAGAAGCTCCTAGTCCAGGGGAAGATTGATGAAGGTCTCTGGATCTTCCCCCAGAGCCTACAGAGAGAGAAAGCCTTCCCTTGGAGCTGGCACCCTGAACGCAGACTTCTAGCCTCCTAGACTGTGAGAGAATAAATTTTTCTTTGTTAAAGTCATCCACTTGTGGTATTTCTGTTATAGTAGCCCTAGATATCTAAGACAGGGAGTCATTGCTTAAGGGGCACTGAGCTCTGGTTAAGGGTGATGGAAAAATTTGGATACAGATAGTGGTGATGGTTGCACAATATGATGAATGTAATTAATGTCACTGGATTGCATATGTAAAAAAAAAGTTAAAATGGCAATGTTTTGATATCTGTATACTTACCACAATAAAATAAAATAAGAAAGTTGATGAAAAACTAATATCACGGGGGGATCTCCTTGATGATCCCAATTTTCTCAAGGATACTCATGAAGTTCTCCAAATTCTCCCAGATCGAAAACATCGTGCCAAATAGCAATTCACAGTGAGTGGCTGGCGAACAGCAGATTCTTGACAAAGCTCTGTGGAGTGGAGCTGGAGTGGGAGGGGAGCTGTGATATCAAAGGCACAAGAAGAGTGTCGCTCACAGCTCCAGGGAAGTGTCTGTCTAGCGAGTGGGTCAGGCTGCCTAGCTGTGTGGATGGGGCTTCCCTGGGGGCTGGGGCTGTGCTGAGATGCATTTGTCTTTTGAAGAGCAGCTTCTTGCTTCCTCTTGATGTCAGTGCTTCTAGGCCTGTATTGAGTTCTCCTTTAGCCCACCCCACCTCTGCCCTGATTCTGCACTGGGGTTCTCACCCTAGGTCTTACCCTTATCTTGATTCTCCTCCTTGCTTGTCCTGACCTTCCCAAGTGCCTCTCTGACCAGGACTGTGAGCCAGACTTGGGTGTCTCCCCTCCTTGGATCCACTGTCAAATCTTTGGGGTCTCCGTTGTGCCCCAGCAAGACAGACATGACAGATTGCATTCTTAGTGCTTGTAATTCTTCTCCTTGCTCCAGCCCTGCATTCTGGTTTCCTATTGAGATCCTGACTGATACAATGACTGTAATAGAATTCTGATCGCCCCTTCCAAAAATGGCCCTCATTTAGAGTCTCTGTCTCAGCGAACGGAGCATCATGGGAATTTGTTTTACATCTTACGTCCTTTTACTCTCAGCACCTACCACCTTGTCTAGCACATTGCAGGGGCTCCTAAATGGTCCTTTTAATGGAAGTTATTTTTCCCCTTGATCTGGGTCTTTTCCCAACACAGCATCTTTCTATCCATTCATCCTCCTGGGCACCATAGAAAGTCAAATAAGATACAGCTTTTGTTCACATGGGTCTCGTGAGTTAGGGAGTGGGATATCAACTCTTGCCATCTAGTTAATGAGGACCATAATAATACCCACCCATTGGGGCTGTTGTGAGGATTAAATGTGGCAATGCTTATAGGGTTCTTGCCAGAGTGCCTGACATAGAAACAGTGTTCAACAAATTCCAGTGTTATTTCTTATGATCACAACAGATAAATTATAACATAGCTTAGGAAGGACTCAGGCAGAGGTAAGAACAGAGCGTTGTGGGACCACCCAGTGCCAGGAAGCTGGGGGAGCTTCTCCAGAGTTAAAGGGGCATTAAAGTGCTTTGTAAATTGCTTGGCTTTACGTAAGTGTAAGGTTTCTTATTTGACTGGTCCAACTATTATTCTTGCCCTTGTGTGACATCCCTTCCTTGTTTTTCCTCTTCAGAGCTACTCATTAAGTTCCGTTCTGACCTGGTTTCACTCCTGCTAAAATGTAAGTCAGCACAAAGGAGTGACCCAATGATTTATTCTGGGGCGAGACACCCTTAGGATCTGCCCATTTATTTTTTCCATCTGAAATGAATATAATTTTGCTTTTATTGGTTTAAAACAATTATGTTTATTGTTTTTAAAAAATCAAATCATATAAAGAAGTACAAATCACTCAGAGATACCACTTTTTATGTTTTGGGTGAATCTCCTTCCAGATGTATCATTATCCATCTATATGCGACTCTATCTAGCTTTACAGCTTTACATAAATGGGGTCATTCTATACAGCCAACCCACTTTTTTAGACCAAAACCCTCAACAGAAGCCCTGGGAAAATTAAGTCGGGCGATTTCTGATATGACCACCAGATGGCGCTAGTTCTAAATTTATCAGGTTTCCAGTCCCAAGTGCTGGTTGTGGAAGTAAATGGTCAAGGTCCCAGGTCCTGGGCTCAGTCCTTCCCATCACTCTGGCCTAGGGCTGAAGATGGATTGGTTTTTGTCTTCAGTGAGGGCAAAAGTCATGGCTGCGTTCTGACGTAGAATCTCGCCTATGCATCCACGCCGCACTCAGCAACCCTCTTGGGCAGAGCAAGTTTTGACTTGTGTGTTAGTTGTGTTTGTACCTGTCTTCTGCCCTTTCCGTCAGCCTCCCCGCCCTCAGATTAGATTGTGAGATCCCTACAGGAAGAGATTGAGCGTCATAACCCAGAGCTTTGGTCATATAAGACACTCAAGACCTGTTGAGTTTACGTTTCAACAAGGTGGTTTGGAAAATAGTGATTAAAAAACAACAGCAGCAACAGCTCCCACCACCACCAATGGATGTGTTTTAAAAGCGTAAAAATAACACAACTGGGAGTCAGAATATCCCACTTTTGGTCTTGGACTTCCTATTAACCGGCTAGTTGACCTTGAACAAGTCAGTTGAACTCCCTGCGGTCAAGCTGACTCACATGTATGAGGAGGGTTAAACGGAGTGACCGCTAAGGCCCCCTTCAGCCCACATGTATTTGGATACAAAAGTCTCTGTTGGATTTTTTTTTTTTGGGGGGGGGGGGGGAGTCAAACTGCACCAGAAACAGCTCATTTGGGGTGCAGTCGGGAGCCCTGGAGACTAGGTTCAGCCGGTCCGCGCAGGGCACGGCTTGAGTTGTATTTAACAATCCGCCCTCCATGCAGAGCCGTCCACGTCGCGCACCGGCACAGCCCCATACAGCACAGCCCCATACATCATTATTAGGTTGCCTTCATCGTGCTAATTGACACAGGATGAAAAATATCCAGTGAAGGAAACAGCCAACGCTTTCACATGCAGCCCGAGTGGCTGGCAAATGGGAGGAACGTCTGTAAATGTTAACTGAGAATGAAAAGGGCCTGCCGCTATCTTGTAGGTTGAATGTTTCCTGTTACAGAGGAACAGATCCGAACGGCAGTGTGAGTCATGGGCATGGGGAGGGAGATCGACGCGGTGGTACCATGTCTGAGGTGTAGGGGTCTGAGGGAAGACCATAGAGAATCAGGACAGACTGAGAGAAGGGAGAAAGGGCTCCTTTTCTCACCTCCAAGCTGCAGTGATAATCATACCGCTCTCAGTGTGAAGTCAGTTGAGAAATTATTTTCTGGAAATAAGCCCTGTAAGGGGGGTGGGGGGAGGCGCAGGGAGGGAAGTATATCTAGAAGCCCTAGTCCATCCAGTCTTTTCTTCTAAACCAGTGGTTTCTAACTAGGGGATATTTTGCCCCCAGGGGACGTTTGGCAATTTGAAGACATTTTTGGTTGTCACAACGGGGGAGGGGGATGGATGGATGATATTGGCATCTAGTGGGTGGAGGCCAGGGATACTGCTAAACATCCTATAATGCACAGGACAGCCTCCAACAACATAGAATGATCTAGTCTAAAATGTCAATAGTGGTTGAGAATTTGTGACTCTGGACAAGTGATCGAGCCTCTCTGGGCCAGTATTTTGTTAAACTATATTACTAATGGCATGGGTAGATGGCTGGCAAAAAAAAAATAGTCCCAATTCTCTAGCACTGTCTGTCCATTGCAATAGGGTGTTGCAGCTCCACCTGTCAAGACTGGAGTCCATATCCCCACCTCTTGAATCAGGGCTGGCCTGTGGCTTGCTTTGTCCAATAGGATGCTTCAGAAGTGATAGCTCAGGCCTAGGCCTCAGGAACTTGGCATGTTTTACCATTTCCTCTGAGCCCTGCTTCTGCCATGGGAACAAGCATAGGCTGGTCTGCTGGAGGGCAGAGACCATGGGGAACAGCCAAGGCATCCTATCTTATGGCCAGCCAATTTCCAAAAACGTGAGAGCGTCCAGCCTAGAGCAGAGCCATCTACCCAACCCACAGTTGACCACAGACTATATGAGTGGCCCCAGCTAAGAAGAACCACCCAATTGGCCCATAGCCTTACCGGCAATAATAAATCCTATTTTAAGCTATTGATTTTCAGAGTGGTTTGTTATGCAGCGGTAAATAATACACATGAGCTTGAAATTAAAATTCATTTAGTGATGAACTCTGAGGGGCACAGGAAACTTCTCAAGCTTTGCTTCCTTTCCTAATAGCTGACATTTTCTTAAGTTCAGTGATGAGTTGCCATCAAGTTGACTCTGACTCATGGCAACTCCATGTGTGTCAGAGTAGAACTGTGCCGTAGGATTTTCAATGACTGATTTTTTTGGAAGTAGATCACCAGGTCCTTCTTCTGAGATACCTCTGGGCAGACTCAAACCTCCAACCTTTCAGTTAGTAGCTGAGCATGCTAACCGTTTGCACCACCCAGGGTCTCCTTTAAATGGCTTAGCTGCATCATTTGATACTCCAGTTACTGGGGCTGGGTAAACTCTATCTGGAGAGAGGTTGGCTTAAGAAATTAGTTTTAGTCACTCGTATCACGGTAAGCAACAGAAACCAACTCTGATCTAAACAATAGCTAAAGGGCATTTATGAGAAGGACACTGAGGAGCTGAGGAGCAAACAGTCCTCAGGAACATCAGACCCCCCTCAGGGATCTCGGCCAGCAGGAATTTACAATTATCCTTCCAGAACACTGCCCAGGGTGACTGTGTTTCTAACCACCTTTCGTCTCCATGTGCTGGTGCTCAAGATTCAAATACCAAGATGGGAGAATCTCACTGGCTTTCCTCCTGTCACGTTCCCTGTCGATAGAGGTGGTGTTGTTTGATTGGCAGCTCTACCAAAACCACATGGAGTAGTAAAGGGGGTTAGATAGAAACAAAAGATGCTCTCTGCCTCTTTCCTGCTCTCTCTTGCCTCCACCCCAGTCTACAACATCACAGATTGGGAATAGGGAAGAAAGTATGTTTAGGATGTTTGGTCTGGAGAGCCAAAGCATCTCATCATGGCCTCGTTGGAAAATTAAAAGTTTAGAAAACTCAAATGCACATTTAGCAGTGCTGTTGGCTCCCGTGGACCCTTCCCCAGTCACTCCTCCCCTTGCCATGTGGACGTCAGAATTTGTGGCCATTTGTTGGGAGGGGAAAGGAGGAGAGGGGAGATGATCCCACTTTGAAGCTTTCTGTAAACTCCTTATTCTTTGAGTCCGATTTGGACCAGGACATTTTCTGCCACTTAGGCCATAGTGGATATCAAGTATCAATAGGATCTCAGAAGATTATTTTGATCCAAGATTAAGTTTCTACTCTCCTTAAGTTGTCCCGAGATCCCAGAGTGTCCCAACCACGGAGACAAAAGAATTATCTATTTCCCTCTTGTAAGTTAGGAAGGCTGAACAAAATTAGTGGAATTTCAACTTTTTTAAAAAATCTTCTGAACCCCTCAAATAACATCTTATATTGAACTCAGCTTCATACAACAGTCCATGTGGAGTTGTCCTCGTGGAAGCAGCTGTGTGTGTGTATGTTGGGCATGGGGTTAGCAGGAGAAGGAAGGGAGCAGGCTGGAGCTTGGCCACACTGGAAAGGTTCTGAAAACATGTCTCTGAACCTCCTGGGTCTGTGGACCACCCCGTGTGAGGACTGTGGGACCACTGCCCCCACAGCTTCTCCAGTTCTCTGCCAAGGGGTAGAGATATACATGATGTGGAGGCCATGGAGATGGTAGATTCTAGACCAAGTTCTTGGAATAATGGAACCAGAGGAAGTTCAGCCCCTTCACCAGAGATGTGCCTTAGGGAGGCAGCACAGCAGAGAGCTTAAAAGTTTGCCACGTGAAAGAACAGTCTTGGGTTTGAGACCCCTCAGCTGGCCAAGTCTCTTAAAGGCGTTGAACCTTAATATCTTCATCTGTAAAATGGAGAAACAATAGTATCTACTTCCTAGAGGTGTTGAGAAGATTTTAACGTAATAATTAATGTCGGGTGCTTGGTATTAAAAAAAAAAAAAACAAACCCATTGCTATCGAGTTGATTCTGACTCATAGTGACCCTATAGGACAGAGTAGAACTGCCCCATAGGGTTGTGCTTGGCACAGTGCCTGTTAAATTAGTGTGAGCTATTAGTACTATTGAGGCATTGATGATTCAGTAGTAGAATTCTCACCTTCCAAGTGGGAGACCCAGTTCAATTCCCAGCCAATGCAACTTATGTACAGCCACCACCCAGCTATCCTTGGAGGCTTGCATGTTGCTGTGATTCTGAACAAGTTTCAGCAGAGCTTCCGGACTAAGAGGGACTAGGAAAAAAGAACTGGAGATCTACTTCTGAAAATCAGCCAGTGAAAACCCTGTGGATCACAGTGGTCCAGTCTGCACCTGTTCATGGGGATGGCACAGTTGTGCCCATTGTACATGTCGTCACTATGAGTTGGGGGCAGCCAACAACAACAACAATTAGTACTATTATTGTTGTCAGCCAGGAAGTTGGGGGCTGGGATCAGAAGGGTGAAGCCCTTGCCCTTTTCCCTCATTATACCACCTTGTGCAGAAAAGGAGATGAAAAGAGATGTGCCTCCCGCCCACACTCAGAGTTTGCTCCCAACATTCTCCTTTCCAAGGCCAGAGATCCCAGTCCCCTCTCTCTCTCTCTCTCAGATGACTATTTACTTTTCCTTTCATCCCCTGGCAAGAACACCAGGAGAGAAATTAAAGTAAAAAGGGCTAAACTGTCTGCGATAGGAGAACAGAGCGTGTGATAATGATATATAAAGCTAAAAGCACTAAGTGGGCAAAACTGGTGCTACAGAAGTGAGTAAAACCAAGATAAATCCATCCCTCGAGAGCTATAACCCAACTCAAATCACGGCAGCAGCGGGGGTCCGCAATCCCTCGGAAGAGCAGTCTGCTCTCCTGCGGTGTGGAGCCTCTGCCCTGCATCCCGAATTCTCCAAGTGCTCCTGGACAGACAGTCCCCACTGCCAGCCCCTGGGATTACTGCTGGCTGGAGTGAGGTTTCTGCAGAAAAAACCTGGGTAGATGCAGCCCACCTTAAGGGCAGCACAGATCTGAGGTCTAACCCAGCGGCACAATGAAATAAGAAACCTGTGTGGACACCCGTAAGACCTAGGTTTCAGTTCCGCCACTATCACTTTTTTTTTTAATTGTAGTCAAAATGTACACAGCAAAACACGCTGATTCAGCTATTTCTACATGTACAGTTCAGTGATGTTGAGCACATTCTTCAAGTGGTGCAACAATTCTCACTATCCTTTTCAAAATCATTCCACCACCATGAACATAAACTCAATGACCCCTAAGCAAAATCTCCCCCTTTCTCCCTCCATCCTACCCCTGGTAACCCCCTAGTAAGCTTTGGTTTCTATATATTTGTGTATTTCACGTAAGTGAGATCATACAGTATTTGTCCTTTGGCGATGGACTTTTTTGCTCAGCATGATGTTTTCAAGGATCATCCATGTCGTGGCATGCAGCAAGACTTCATTTCTCTTTGTGGCTGAGTGGTATCCATTGTGTGTATATACCACATCTTGTTTATCCACCCATCTGTTGATGGATGTTTCGGTTGTTTCCGCTTTTGAGTTGTGTGGCCTTGATTAAGTTACTTCACCTCTCTGAACCCCAACTTCCTCCCATTGAAATTAGAGATAGAAATGTCTGTGATTGTGGGGAAGTGCAGAAGCCTATTCAGCAGGGTGTTTTGTTTTTCCCTTAACACTATTTAAAAACTGGATTGCTTGGGAACTTGTGAGAAATGCAAATTCTGAAGCCACACCACAGATCTATGAGTTGGACAGTGTGGAGGTGGGGCCAGGTCAACTATGTGGCAACTGGTTTTGGATTCCCCTTAGGGGTAGGTGTGTTTTTGGTTGTTGTTTTGTTTTGTTTTTTGTTCCCATGTGATTTTTTTTAATTGTGTAAATGTGTGTACACCTACTCCTCATTTATTGACTATCTCATCTGACATTTTGCATTTATGACGATAGTAAAAATCTATTGTCTGACTATTTTTCACATGAATGATGTACATGTGGCAGTAACAAGCACTGAGGTGCGAGGCGAGAGTAACGTTGGTGTTGGTGGTTAAGGTTATGTGTCAACTTGGCTGGGTCATGATTCTCAGTGGTTTGACAGTTATGTAATGATGTAATTTGGCAGTTATGTAATGGTGTGGTCATCCTCCATTTTGTGATCTGATGTGGTCATCCTCCATTTTGTGATCTGATGTGGTCATCTTCCATTTTGTGATCTGATGTGATCGTCCTCCATTTTTGCATAACACCAGTTTTTGCATAACAAGCTGGTCTTTGGATCCTAACAATGTCGATAAGTAAAGAATGGGTGTATAACAAAACACTTGCCATTTCCACATTTTTTAATACAATTCGGTGACTTTCATTACATTCATCATGTTGTGGAACCATCGCCACTCTCCATGTCTAAATTTTTCCATCACCTTAACAAAATCTCAGTGCCCCCTAATCAATAATCCCATTTTCTCCCTCCCTGCCACCCCTGGTAACCACTAATACACTTTGGTCTCTATCCTTTTGCTTATTCTAGATATTTCATCTAAGTGGGATCATACAATATTTGTCCTTTTGTGACTGACTAATCTCATTCGGCATAATGTTTTCAAGGCTCATTCATGTCGTAGCATGCATCAGGTCTTCATTTCCCTTTATGGCTGAGTAGTATTCCATTGTACATGTGGTTTTGAAGCTCAAAAGCCCAAGTTCCAAAACTTACAATATGAGACTTTGGAGGCTTAAAGCCTTTTCTCTGCTTAAAGCCTTTTCTCTGCTTTTCCGCAAACCCTTGCTTACACAAATAAATGCTACAAAATCTAGTTGTTGCTAGAGTAAGGGGAAAGAAGAGTTAGGAAAAACAGGAACTACTTGGAGGAGAGAGCATGAGGCAAAGATTTCAAAAGCAATCTTTTGCCACATATACTTGTAAGATAAATAACAGAGGGGCAAGCCATTCCATCCAGCATTCCTGGGCAAGCTTACCGTTCATTCAGGAAGCTCTAACCCATGTCTTGTTGAAAGGACTGGAACCCAAGTTAAGAATGATGCCGAGGCGCAGTTTCCTCTTCCACCTCACATTCCCATGCACCATGTAATAACTCTCTACCTTGCAACTATCTCGGTGTCTCTCTTGCTTTTGCCCCATAGAGCTTAACTGGCTAGTGCAATCCATTTCCATCTTTCATGATAGCCATCTGGGTATTACTCTGATGAGAGCTGGCTGAAGAAGCTGCTTTATGTCTATTTAAAATCCTTATTATGCCATTTTCAATGTGTTTTTTTAACAGTTACATTCTGAGGAGCTTGGATTTTGCAGTTGCACACTTTTAAGTACAATCTCACTGTCGTGTAGCTAGGTGAGAGGGGATTTAAAGGCATCCGAAATTAGCCTGGCTTTCTGTCTGGTTAGAAGTGCAAAGAAGATCCTCCAAGGCCATTCCTAGAAGCATAAAACTCCCTGTTTGGCAGGACAGAGAGAAGGGTCGGGCGTCTATTTAAATTTTATATTTGTATGATGCATTAGAATTTATAACATGCATTCATATACATTACACACGAAGATGCCATTTGGATAGGTAAGTAATATTAAACCAGTTACTGTTAAGTCTCCTCCGACTCATGATGATCCCATGGGTCTCAGAGTAGAACTGTGCCCATAGGGTTTTCAATGGCTGATCTTTGGGAAATAGATCATCAGGACTTTCTTCCAAGGCACCTCTGGGTGGACTTTAACCACCAACCTTTTGGTTAGCAGCCACCCTTTTAGTTAGCAGCCATAGCTCTTAACCACTATGCCACCAGGTCTCCTGATATTAGGTGGGCTAAAATAAGTAGGGATTGATCATATTGAACAAATACTCAAAATATTACCAAATATGTTTCTTAGTTAAGCATGCTCACTGAGGGTTATATTTAACTTTTTAATAAAGCGTTCTGTTTTGCTTTATACAGAAAAAACCTGTCAGAGCAGAATATCCTTAAGTAGTGGTAAGCCGATTAGACCCTAAAGCCCCAACCAACACCACATTCTAACTACAGGAAAAGCATTCTAGAAGGTTTCCTCATAAAGATTCTATGTAAAGATACAGCAGTGCCTCGAGGAGAAAGCTCTTTGAGCTGTTTAAGATGACCTCAGCTGCCTGGAGGCCAGCTTTCCCACCGCCCTCTGTCCTGTCCCGACCAATGAACAGACTGTACAGTCCTAGTTCAGTCCCTCTTTCCCTCAGGGGACCCTCACTGCACTGATCTGCCCCTCTCTTCCCAGCAGAAAAATGGTGGTTACCCTTTTACTTGGGAGGTTGTGTGGAAAGAGGATAAAGAGGCGAAGGAGACGGTAGCCTGGAGCCAGTGTGGAAATACCAAGTCAGTCCCCAAACTGGCTTCAGCTCTCCAGGCCCACACTCCCTTGTTGTTACCGGCCGTCCAGTGGGCCCTGACTCATGGCGACCCGATGCAAAACAGAATGAAATGCTGCCCAGTCCTGTGCCATCCCCATGGTCAGTTGCGGATAGGACCGTTGTGATCCCTAGAGTCTTCATTGGCTGATGTTTGGAACTTAATCGGAAGGCCTTTCGTCCTAGTCTATCTTAGTCCAGAGGCTCTGCCGAAACCTGTTCAGTATCCTAGCAACACAACCCACAAACCTCCACGGACAGACGGCTGGTGGCTGTGCATGAGGGGAATGAAACGAGGAGTCTCCCGCATGCAAGGCGAGAATTCTACCACTGAACCACCGCTGTCCCCATCACATTCTGTTAGAATGGGGACACATCCACCTGACCTGCCTCTTGGAAAGGAAATTAGAGTTTGGCTTTGGCTGTCATTTCAGAGAGTAGTTAAAGGTTTGCCCCTCACTCTCCATGCCCTGCTATGACACACCCATCCACATCATCACTTCGCGTTTTGCAGCTGGGCTCCAGCATCAAATAGTAGTTGCATCTCACTTGTCAGATAAGAGTTGAGACACTGCAGTGGAGGGGTAATCAGAATTCAGCAACTGTGGAAACTACCTTAATTGCTGAACAGGATGATGGTAAGGAGGACCATATAGTGTGGTGTACCCCTGTATCTGTCCTTTCTTGGCTTGGCAGGGGAGTTGGGGGTGCTGGGTTCTGTAATTCCCCTCTTCCAGGTCTCGCCAGGGAATCCAGATCAATCCAGATGGAAGAAGCTAAAAAGGAAAAATAAAAGCTCATTGCTGTCGAGTCAATGCCAACTCATAGCGACCCTGTAGGACAGAGTAGAACTGCCCCATAGGCTTTCTGAGGCTGTAATCTTTACGGAAGCAGACTGCTACATCTTTCATCTGTGGTGAGGCTGGTGGGTTGGAACCGCCAACCTTTCCATTAGCGGCCGAGTGCTTAACCACTGCACCACCAGGCCTCCTTAAAATGGTGGTAGCACCACCAATTTCATTGAAAACGTAGGCTAACCATGCCCCGGTAACTGGTAGTTATTATTAAAGAGAAGCGCAGTGAGGAAGATCCCACAGGGAGATGAACAAATTCAGCATGATGACACTCTCCTGTCTGCCCCATCTTTCTCTTCTTCCCCCATCCTCCCTCCCAGATTTGTTAGAGGGCTCATCATTACCAGTTTGCATGTCTATTTTAATCGTGTTATAGGTTTACAGTATTTTTCTTCCTGCATCTCTATATGCTATAATTTGGGGTACTATTTTTACACAATGAAGCCATTTTTAACCGAGAACAGATTCAATTGTCTTTCAGCATATATCATTGTTTATCTTAATTAATGCTAAAATATTCTTGAGGGAAAAACACATCCCACAGAGTATTATGCGAGGAAACTTCAGCGTTCATTTTTGCCTCCCTCTTGTCTGGCATATCAATTTATAAAGGTTTTAGCATCCTGTTATTTCAATGACAATAATGCTCTCAAATTCAGGAACCCATCCGTGGGAATTAAGTCACAGGGTGTCAACAGCAGGTTGGGGCATTAGCACCAGCAAGGTGGGTATCGGAGATGGGACACTGACAGCTAAAAGAGGAAGAGAACTCTGTCTTTGAGAAGTCATAGGCTTCTTCTCAGAGTCCCTGGACGGCGCAAACGGTTAAGCGCTTGACTAGTAACTGAAAGGTTGGCGGTTTGAACCCACCCAGAAGCACTATGGAAGAAAACCCTGGCGACCTACTTCTGAAAGGTCACAGCCTTCAAAACCCTATGGAGTGGTTCTACTCTGCACACATGGGGTGGCCATGAGTCAGAATCTGCTCAGCGGCAGCTGACAACAACAGCAAGGTTGCTTCTTTGAACTGTCCATGGGAGCTTTCCCGGATTAGAGCTGAATCAGTGAAGAGTCTAGGCTTGGAGTTTTTCTTAGAAAAGCCATTAAAACTCTCAGCCCGTGATGGGGCATCTTTGTTTTCGCTCAGCATCTTCAGCATCCATTCTCCTTTCTTCTTATCAGATGCCTCTCTTGTCCCTCTGGAAATCAGGATTTGAGCTTATATCTGTCTGACTCCAAAGTGGGTGGTGACACTGGTTTCTGGACTTGATACAAGACTTTAGCCAATAGTTGGGGAATGTGGAAGAGGGGAGAGCATCCATCCTCCCAAGGTTTGAGAGCTGCCAAGACTAAGTTGTTAGTCAGAGCGTCCACCCTACATGGAGCAGACTGTTAACCCAGTGGAGGAGTGGAGTGTGACAGGGAGCTGGGACTGGAAGCAACCGAGCAGGGGCTAGTTGGAAGGAATGCAATGGTGGGTCGCCAGGTATTCAGGGCTCTTGGTAAAGACCAGGCATAGGGCTCCAAAACTAATTCCAGGCCCCCCACCAGGGCTTGTTCAGACTTTGCTCAGGGCTGGGAGAGTCTGAGGAAGGCTGACACTGACAAAGAAAGGGAAGGAGCATCTTTCAGAGTTCTGAGGTCAAATAAAAGAGGTACCTTTTATTCATTAAATGGCTATTATATATTACCTGACGCTCGGTAACCACTGGGCTCAGCTCTTCTTTCCACGCTGTGAACTGAGGCTCAGAGAGGTAAAGTGATCTGTCCAGGGTCACACAGGAGCTGAGCTGGGGTTAGAAGCCAGATCGGCTTAAACCCAAAAAGTCTTTTCATGGCACCAGATTGAGTGTACATCTCCCAGAGTGTTAAAGTCATGAATTGATCATTGGCTCTGAGATATTAATGATAAGGACAGCTCACATCTGCTGACAGTTACTCTGTGCCCGGCAGTGAGCTAAGCACTTTGCCTGGATTATCTCGTCTCATCCTCAGAACCACCCCGTGATGTTTGTTGTGATTGTTGTTTGCCGTTGAGTGGTTCCCAACTCCTAGTGACACTATATGACACAGTAGAACTGCACTAGAGGGTTTTCTAGGCTGTAATCTTTATGGGAAGGAGGATTAAGTGCTTGGCTGCAAACTAAAAGATCGATGATTCGAACCCAATAGCCACTCCATGGGAGAAAGCTGGGGCAGTCTGCTTCTGTAAAGATTACAGCCTTGGAAACCCTATGGGGCAGTTCTCCTCTGTCCTGCAGGGTGGATATGAGTCAGAATCGACTCGATGGCGATGGGTTTGTTTTTTTTAAAGCTATATGGGAGCTGATCGCCAGGTCTTTTTTCCCGTGGTGCCACTGGTAGTTTCGAAACACCGACCTTTGGGTTAGCAGCTGAGCACTAGCAGCGCTCCTTCCTGTGATGTTTGGTTAGGTATTACTATAATTGTTATGTAATTGTTTCTGTTACTGAGCCGTGGTAGCCCAATGGTTAAGCACTTGACTGTTAACCAAAAGGTCAAGGTTTGAACCTACCAGCTGCTCCATGGGAGAAATATGTGGCAATCTCCCTCCATAAAGATTACAGCTTTGGAAACCCTATGGGGCGGTTCTACTCTGTCCTATAGGGTCGCTATGACTCGGAACCGACTTGGCAGCAGCGAGTTTGGGTTTGGGTTGCTGTTACTGTTATTGTCCTTATTTTACTGATGAGGAAACTGAGGTTCAGAAATGTAACTGGGCTTTTATTTGGTCAAGATCACAAAATTAAGACCGTGGAATCAGAATCTGAATCCAAGCAGCCTACACTTTTCAACATGGCCGCGCTTTTAAGCATGACACCTACAACTGTGCCTTAGTTGCTTCATCTGTAAAGGGAGGCAAATGATTAAGCACTGAACTGCTAGTCGAAAGGTTAACAGTTCAAACCTACCCAGAGGCTCCTTGGAAGACAGGCCTGACAATCTGCTTCCGAAAGATCACAGCTGTGAAAACCCTATGGAGTACATTTCTACTCTGTACACATGGGGTCGCTATGGGTTGGAGTCAATGGCAACTAACAAAATAATGCCCACTTTCTACGGTTATGGGGGGAAGAAGTTGAACTCATATGTGCACAGGGCTTCAGAGGGCGCTGGGTACCCAGGAAGGGCCCCATCAATGCTGTTTTTCCGCCATGGTTATTTTTACTTTTGCATCGCCCTCTCTTCAATGTCATTTCTCCTTTTTCCCACGGCTAATCCGCAGTGCTCTCTTTTACCAGGATTTTACTAAGGAAAAAAGCAAGGTGGGGGCCTCTTAGGGTAATCCTGGGGCAAGAGATAAAAGAAGCTCACTTGACATAACTTCATAAACCCATTTTAATCCAAACATTGATTTTCCTTTGGAATAAGCCCCTTCCTGTTCACGGGCAGAGTCCCTGCACGCTGCTAATACAGACGTGAGTCTTGATCACATTACTGAGATAAAACAGTCACCTTTCTTCTCTTTATTCACCAGTCACCACGGGCCTCACTTTCTCTTCATTCATCCCCTCCTGCCCAGCATCACATACTGCAGTGCCTTCCAGCTCCCCCACCAGCCGTAACTCAAGGTGAAGCTTCCAAATACCAACAACAGGTAAAATATGAGAGACGGAAGCAAATTCAAATGGAAATAAAGCAAAAAAATATTATTCACCCCGGACACATGCTTCTCTTTTGATCTGCCTTGTCCAGGACACATTTTTTTCTTTTTTTTTTTAATGCTCTTTTGATAGCGCAAAGCAAAAGCAAACACTAAAAGGAAACCTTATGTCTTTGTTGGGAAATAATTAGTCTGATGGAGTTGCTTGCTTTCTGATGGACAAAGGAGCCTTCAAAGAAAGTCATTTGTGTTTTCTAAGCCCCTTTAGGCAGCACGGCTTTCTTCGGTCTGGGCTTTGAGATGGGAGTTTGGGGAATGGAAAATTTCCCTGAATACAAAATCAGAAAGCTTGACCTACACAGCTACCTCTCTGTTAACATGACAACAATCAGCAATTACTTTTTGATCCCAAGTGTGAGGATGAATATGGAGAGATAGAGCGAATCATTCCCTTTCTTCTAGAACTTTAGCTCTGCACCTGAAGCGAAATTTCTCTTCTTTCATTCTTTCTCAGTCTCAAAGATTCAATATAATCTATAGCTGGAGATACCTATATTAGCTGCAGCTGGGGGAAAAGCAGTTGGCAAATTCATGAATCAGGGTTTCTTTTCTTCTTCTTTTGTGTAGGGTAACTGTTCTGATAGCTTACAGATGATTTGTAACCGACTGTGAGTTGGTTCCTGGTGTCAGCACATTGCACAGTTGTTTAAACCTGGCTGTTTATCATGATGGGAAGGATGTATGGACATCCACACATGGTTTTGGAGTCTCGGGGTCTCCCGTGGCTCTAAGGAAGACAGACCACTGTATTTGATCCAGAATGATGATTCTGAATAGCTGTGTGGTTGAGAGTGGGGCTCTAAAATCAGTCAGCCTTGGGATCAGGTCCTGCCTCCTCTGTGGTTTGGAGCAGATGGCTTGGTTTCTCTGAAACTCATTGTTCTTACCTGCAAAATGGGAACAATAAGAGTAATTATTTTATAGGGCAGGGTTTCTCAACTTTGGTGCTATTGACA
>NW_004443960.1:16373564-16375027 GCF_000243295.1 Trichechus manatus latirostris | reverse complement strand
ACATGTCTATTGCTACACAGCTAGGCAATGGGCTGCTGGGATTTGAACCCCAGTCTGCCACCTCCAGAGCCCAGGTCCTTATCCACTAAGCCATCTGAATGTTGGCTGTACCAACCCACACATTGCCATTTATAGAATGTTTACATCACGTCAGAGTCTGTGTAAAGGGCTTGATATGCCTCCGCTCTTTTAATTCCCACCAAATCTTACAAGGAGGGCACCATTATTGTCCCCATTATACAGATGAGGAAACTGAAGCATGGATAAGTTAACCTGAAGGTTCACAGCCTGGCTCCAGAGCCTGATTCACAACTACTGCAGAAACAGATACAGGGAACTCTAACCAGCTCAAGCTCCTGCTTTGGCATCTCTGCACAGGCAACTGCTGCTAGGAAAAATTAACCAATTTTTGGTCTTTAGCTGTCACAGAAACAATAACTGTTTTTACTGTCTCTTGCATTTTAATTCTATCAGGGGTTTGGGGGGTGAGGGGTGAAGGACTAGGGAAGAGTTGAGCTGTGATGAGTTCATCCCAGGTGAGGAGTCAGCAAAGGCTATTAGTAGCTGCTTGCTAGCTTCTCAGCATCTGCATTTATGCAAATTAAAGCGAGAAGTCTTAACAAAGGAGAAGGAGGAAACTCCCCCTCCCCCCCCACCCAATCTAGCTCCAAGATATGCCTTTCTCCTTCTGGAGGCTTAGCAGCAAATGCATCTCCTTCTTTCATTTCCCTCCAAGGACAATGACTAATAATAATTCAAAGCATAGCAAACAGCCTACATTTGCATGGTGCAAATTTTCAAAGTGTTTTGAGGTTGCCTGATTTTATCTGCAAATCACAATGGGAGGCAGGTGCTTTCTGATAGATGAAGAAGTTGAGACACAGAAGTACGGATATTTGACCTCAAACCCAACTGCATTTACCCAGGTGCTACCATTTGGCTGGTGATAGTGGCATGGCTACTGGCATCTCACGGTGGTTAGGGACAGGGGCTTTGAAGACAGGCAGACCTGGTCTGAATCCTGCCCCTGACCCTAACCATCTACGTGACTTTGGACATTCTACTTGACCTCTCTGAGCTGAGGTTTCTCACCAGCAAAATGAAGATGGAGATAATAATGGTCTCCCAGGGTCAGCATTGTGATAATTTGAGGTTGTCCATGGAAAGCATGGTGCGTGGCACATGGTGATGTTTAGCAGTTGTTTTCACTGATCCCAATGGATGGAATAGGGACAGAGATGTCATCTTTTCTGTTTCTAGAACTTGTAAGGTCAGTACTCAAGCACTGTCTCATGACCTTTAGGCATTTCCAGGTGGTGGGGTCATCTGAGGGACTCTTGCTGACCTTGGGGATCATTCTTATTTTGACTAGGGCTTCCTTTGAGTACGGAAGATGACACAGTTCTGAACCAGAACTGGTCATCCAGCCTTTGGCCAACAACTCCGAAGACCAAGAGTCAAGA
>NW_004443960.1:16370356-16371975 GCF_000243295.1 Trichechus manatus latirostris | reverse complement strand
TTGGAAGCAAGTCCTGGTGATATACTTCTGAAAGATCACAACTGTTAAAAACACCACAGAGCACAGTTCAAATCTGAAACACATGAGGTCACCATGAGTTGGAATTGGATCTACGAAAACTGGAATGTGAAAAAGAAATGGTGTTGAGATTTCTGAAATGAAATAACATTTCTCACTTTAGTTGACTCGGTAAACATGATGTCGGGAGGCAATCCAGTCCTATGGGAGTGGTGGGAGAGGCATTTTATATTTTATTAAGGTGTGAATGCCAACATCTTTACTTAAAAATCAGACAAAAATACAGTTACTGTTTATTAAACATCTGCTATATGCAGGTGGTGCAATGGTTAATGCGCTCAGCTGCTAACTGAAAGGTTGGCAGCTCCAATCCACCCCAAGGTGCCTCAGAAGTAAGTTATGGCTCTCTACTTCTGAAAAATCAGCCATTGAAAACCCTGTGGAGCACATGGGTTCACCATGAGTCAGAATCGACTCAATGGCAAATGGTTCGTTTGTTTGTTTGTTTTCTTTAGTGGGGAGGGGAATAGTGAGAGATGGGACTGGAGAAACGGGGAAGACCGGATCATGAAAAGGATTTATAAACCATATTAAGGAGAACAACTTTAATCCTCAAATCAATAGGAACCCTTAGGACAATGTTAAGAAGAGGCATGGCATGATCAAATTTTCATTTTGGAAAATTCAGCTGCAGTGTGGAGGCTGGCTTGAGCAAGGAGAACATGCTGGAGGACGCAGCCGTCATCTAGGCAGAAGATTCTAGAATGGAAGCTCCTTGAGGGCAAAGATCTTCCTCTCTTTTGTTTACTGATGTCTCCCAAGTGCTTAGAAAAGGGCATACCAGGCAATCAACAGTTATTTGGTAAATGATTGTAAAAAATGGCATGGAGGCTGTGTCTAACCTCCTCTAACTTCACAAGGGAAGGAGAATCAAGATCAACAGCCCAAGGTTGACTCCCATGAGGCAGAGGTTAGACATGCCTGCTGTCTGCTATTTTTACCAGTTCTGACACTATCCCTCCCATGGCACTCTCTACTATGTGCTCTTATTGTTGTTAGGTGCCATTGAGTCGGTTCCCACTCACAGCAACCCTGTGTACACAGAATGAAACACTGCCCGGTCCTGCAACATCCTCTCAATCGTTGTTACGCTTGAGCCCATTGTTGCAGCCACTGTGTTAATCCATCTCATTGAGGGTCTGCCTCTTTTTTGATGACATGATGTCCTTCTCCCAAGGACTGATCCTTCCTGATAACCTGTCCAAATTATGTGAGATGTAGTCCCGCCATCCTTGCTTCTATAGAGTATTCTGGCTATACTTCTTCCAAGGCAGATTTGTTCATTCTTTTGGCAATCCATTCTTGGCCAACACCACAATTCAAAGGCTTCAATTCTTCTTAGGTCTTCCTTATTCATCATCCAGCTTTTGCATGCATGTGAGGCGATTGAAAACACCACGGTTTGGGTCAGGCGCACCTTAGTCCTTAAAGTATCATTTTTGCTTTTTAACACTTTAAAGAGGTCTTTTGCAGCAGATTTGCCCACTGCAATGAGTCATTTGATTTCTTGACCACTGCTTCCATGGGTGTTGATTGTGGAT
>NW_004443960.1:16365116-16368974 GCF_000243295.1 Trichechus manatus latirostris | reverse complement strand
AAGAATGTACTCGGCTCTTGGCTGTTCTTCCCTGGTAGTGGTGGGATCTTCTGTTTCCCACCTCTGGGATGGCTCATGTAAAGCCCAGCAGGATGGCAAAACTGACCAATCCACTCGTTGGGCCACAATTACCCGATTTGCACAGTCCCATGAAATCACTTGGGTAAGAGTTACAAGACAGTGGTGAGAAAGGCCACACAAAAAAGATCTATCTCACCGCACTGATAATGGCCAGATTAGGGCAATAACGGGGGAACAGAGAGAAGCATGTAGACTTGAGACCTAATTTGTGGGTCAAAGGAGAAGAATTAGTAATTGATTAACTAGGGTTAAGCATGATCCCCAGTCATCTGGCTTGGGCAACTGGGTAGAAGAGAGTGACATTCTCTGAGGTGGAAAATCCTTAAATTCTCTGAGCCTTAGTTTCTTCATCTGTAAAATAGGACCAATATCCCACATCTCGTAAGTATGTAAAAGGGAGGGCCTAGTGCCTGATACATGGGAAGTACAGTAATCAGTGTGTCGATGATGTGTCCTCCCTGCTCACATCTCACCTCTACAGAACACAAAGTCTCCTTTGTGCGTTATGAGCATAGAACCCACGTGCACAGTTCTTCAGGGTCTCCAGGCGTGACGTCCCCAGAGATGGCAGTGGTAGCAGTGCAGCATCACAAGCGAAAACTGTGCAGCCAGGAAACGAAACAAGCAACCTCGATTGCTAATTGGAGTTTATTTTCTAAAAACGAACTGTGATTCTCAGTACAGCTCAGTCACCTGCAAACCTGCTCCTTGATGAGCTATTCTGTCATTGTCAGCATGAGGAATTTCATTGAACAGAGAGGATTCGCTGTGAGGCTCTCTGTAGCTAAGGAGTGGGATGGGGGAGCAGCAGAAGGGAAGCAGGTTCATGTTTTAAACTCAGAGTCCTCCTGGGATACTACTACTTATCATTATTTCCACAGTCCCATTTTGGGGGAAGGCGAAATCTCGCTCAGGCATGGGCAGGGTGGTGCTGCTGAGCTGGAGTTTCCAGTGGAAAAGAGACCATCACTGGTGTTAGAGAGGCTCAGAGAGTCCCACAGAGCCAACACCACCACTTTACCTCAGGGACTAAGCAACAGTTCCGTGCCACTCACCACACTGTCCGTAGTACTGGGTTACTGAGATGAAGACACAACCCCTGCCTTTTACAGGGGAAACAGACCAGTAAACGGGCAACTACAGTCCCATAGGGTGGGTGTAAGGGTGCCTAGGAGGTGCAAGCAGTTTGCACTTGGCTGCTAACCTAAAGGTAGGTGGTTCAAACCAACTGTAAAAATGGTGTGGGGGTGGCATCTAACCTACTCTAACTCCACAAGGGGGAAGGAGAATCAAGACCAACAGCCCATGGCTGATTCCTATGAAACGGAGGTCAGACGTACCTCCTCTCGCCAGCCCTTTTAACCAGTTCTAACACCATCTGCCTCTCCCACAGCACACTCTACTTCTCTGCTGAATTTGATAATTTATTGTAATGGCTGAACAGAACTCACAGACAGTACTTACAGTTATGGGGTTTGTTAGGGAAATAACAGGTTATAATTCAAGTTCAAGAATGCTTAGGATACAGTTCTTCCATCGGGACAGCCTCTTCTCAGCCTTGCCTACGGTAGGTCTCTCCCCACCCCTCCACCACTCAGCCTTTGCCCTGCATGGGCAAGTGTTACAAAGCACTTTTAGCTCTGCCGGTAAGTGCCCAGAGGCACCCTACTCAACCAGTAAGCCTTGGTCTGAAAGAGCTCAACTCTAGCTCTGTAGGTCAGCAAACCTAGCTCTATCAAGTGCCCAGAGGCACCCTACTCCACCAGCAAGCCTCCTGCCCAAAGGCACTCAGGTTTCTTACTTTGTGGCTGGGAAGTTCACTGTGCTGTCTCCTGCCGGTCTCCTGGTTCTGCTGCCACCGTTTCTCTGTCACTGCTTCTCACCATCTCTGGTGTTACAGCTCTCCCTCTCTGTCTTTCATGTTACAACTCCTACTCTTTCTTTGTCAGTGTCTCCCTTTAAGCTTACTGGGATGGCAAAACTGACCAGTCCCCTCCTTAGGGTTTCATACACCTCGTTTGCACAGTCCCACCCAGTCATTTGGTGGGAGTTACAAAGACTACGGCTAGAAGGGCCATATTAAGTAATTCACTGCACCACACCCACCCAGCAGCACTGTGGAAGGAAAGGCCTAGTGATCTGCTTTCATAAAGATTACAGCCAAGGAGGCAGGGCCAAGATGGCGGAACAGTCAGATACTTCCTGTGGTCCCTCTTGCAACAAAGACCCCAAAAACAAGTGAATCGATTATATATGACAATCTAGGAGCCCTGAACATCAAAGGCAAAGTTGAGGAATCAGACTGAGTGGCAGGGGAAGGGAGAGATGGTTCAGAAGCAGTGAGGAATTGTCAGACCTGACACGGCAGGAGCTGGTGCTCTTCAGGCTGGATCAGCTTGCGTGTGCAGTGAGGCAAGCAGTGGCACTCAGGAGGCGTACTCCACATTGGAAGAGCCTAGTGGCAGAGAGTCTACTTGAGCATCTAAAACCAGTGAAAAGCAGCGTCTGGCCTACCTCATGGATCAAAAAACACTCCCTTTGGGGAAAAACCTCTCTCCCATTTACCTCCCCCCTCCTCGCTCTGCACCAGGTCCTGGGCTGGCTTCAGCAATTGCCAAGTCCCCTGGGCCAGATGTAGGACCTATCATGTGCCCAGAGCCATTCTCCCGGCCTTGGAGAGGGAACAAATTAACTAACAGGGAAAAAATAATCTACTATGTCCCCTGAGCCAGGAACTCAGGGTAGGCACAGTTCCTTTGCCTAGGCACAGGCATAAGGAATCCACAGACTTTGAATGCCTTTCACTCCCATATAGACCTGTGTGGGCCCATTTCAACAGCGTAGGCCCTCATTACCACAGTACAACAGAATATATACCTGCAGTCTAACTTTAGCTGTTTCAGTCATATGGTAAAGTGGCGGGTTCATGACATTTGACCCTGCTGTACCCATTAAGCAGGGTCCTTATTTACCCACATTGGGGGCCTGAGGACTGGTGCCTCTACCCACGCCACCTAGCCACCCCTGGTGGGAGTCCAAGAATAAGTGGTGCCCCCAAGTCCTTACAGCCAACAGCATTGGGTGCCCGTAGTCTGGCTGCAAGACCCACCTACCTATGTGCTCTGGGGAACAGGGACATGCTTTCCTCCCTGACACTCATGGGTAGCCATCAGCCCCCTGCCTTGCTCAGCACGTGACCCCCTCCTGCAGCTAGATACCTGGGCCTACACCAATCACCCATGCCTGTCTAGGACTGCAGGTGAGAGCCTGCACCACACACTTGGTGATTGACTACCTGGACACCTGCACTGAATTCATACAATTAAAGTAAACAGACTCCTGTGCTCACATACCTAGTAACAGCTCTAACCACCTGGGACAAAACATTAGAGCTTCAAAGATGCCAATAATCAAACTAGCTCACATGAGCAGCCTATTTGGGCATATCAAAACAAAACAAGAAGCTAGGACATAGAAAGCAAAGATAAAATAAATAAATAGAATAACTTATTGATGACTTGGAGTCAACAGTCAATATCAAATCACATAAAGAGGCAGAACATGATGGCTTCAGCAAGCTCCCAAAATAAAGAATCAAGAAATTTTCCAGAGGAAGAGAATTTCTTGGAATTACTGGAGGTAGAATACAAAAGATTAATATACAAAACTCTTCAAGATATCAAGAAGGAGATCATGCAAAATGCAGAACAAGCTAAGGAACACACAGACAAAGCAATAGAGGATCTTAAGGTTATTCAAGAGCATAATGACAAATTT
>NW_004443960.1:16356534-16365016 GCF_000243295.1 Trichechus manatus latirostris | reverse complement strand
ATAGGGAGAGCAACTAGGGTCACAATAACAATGTATGTGTAAATTTTTTTATGAGAGACTAACTTGAATTGTAAACTTTCACTTAAAGCACAAGAATAAATAAGGAAAAAAAAAAAAAAAGATTACAGCCAAGAAAACACTACGGAGCAACTCTACTATGTAACACACGAGGCCACCATGAGTTGGGGGCAGACTCATGGGGCTAATGATAATGTGATGGGTGTAAGTCCAGGACTCTTGATGTTCTGTTCAATTAGCTTTCACCTTGTTGCGAATGTTATGGGAGAAAGCCCTGCTGTGATCTGCCGTTCTTTTCTTTCCTCTCTTCGTTGCTTCTGTCCTTCCTTCCCTTCTGTTCTCCTTTCTTCCTTTTCAGTAGTCCAGCCAGTGCGTATTTATTGGTTATCGTCCATGTGTTAGGCAGTATGCCAAGCACTGAGGTTGGAGTGGAGAGCCAAAACAGACACGGTTCCTGCCCTTTGAAGTGACAGTATTGTGGGGAAAAGAGACAGTCACTAAACCTTCACACAGTAAATATAAAATGACAGCTGGGATGACTGGATGGAAGCCTTTCTGAACATTCAGGGTAACAGCTCGAACTGACCTCCATGGGGACACTTCTAAGGTCATAGCCAGGCCAGTCTCTAAACACAGACCTCAGCATACTTTGCCCCAAAGAGCTCTTGTGGTTAAGTGCTTGGCTGCTAACCAAAAGGTCAGCAGTTTGAACCCACCAGCCACTCTGGGAGAAAGGTGTGGCAGTCTGCCTCCATAAAGATTTACAGCCTGAAAACCCTATTGGGCAATTTTATTCTGTCCTATAGGAACCAATTCAACGGCAATGGGTATACTTTTTGCCCCATAAGCTTCAATAAATCCCTATTGATACGACATAGGAAAAGAGGAGATAGAAAATTACTTCTTTCTTAACAAATGGTTAAGTGCTCGACTACTAGCCGAAAGTTTGGCAGTTCAGTTCCTCCAGAGCTGCCTCAGATGGCGGGCCTGGCGATCTGCTTCTGAAAGTTCACAGCCTTGAAAACCCCGTGGAGCACAGTTCTACTCTGCACGCATTGGGTCGCCATGAGTCAGAATCAACTCCGAGGGAACTAACAACATCAACAGCAATCTCCGTGGAACGCTATGGCTGGGGATAGGTGTGGGGAAGGGTATTCCATTTAGCAGGCTCAGCTTGGCATAGCCTCAATGCATCCTCTCATTCTGAACTCAAAGCATCTTGTTCGCTGGGCTTTCTCCTTATTTCTGACCCTCATCTTGATTGTAGCTCTTTTCATTCGTGTTACGATGGTGATGCGCTTCCCCTCCGGGATGGTGACTCCTCCAAGAAGCGGTTCAGTCTTATTCATTTTTGTACCCTAAGTGCCTACCAAGAGTTTGGCAAGTACGAGACGCTTAGTTAACATGTTTTGAATGAATGCATGGACAAGCGAATGAAAGAAAGATACCCGCTGAGACCCGCATCTATGGGGTGGAAGCTGTTTCTCCCTGCAGGTTTTAACACAGCAGCTTTAGCTCCCCCTGTTTAAAATGACTCGTTTGAAAGAGAGTGGGAATGATGATTTAAAGAATATTAAACCTCATAAGCGTGAAAACCGCCTGCTAACAGTGGCTATCTCTGGAGGGGGGATAGGAAAGGCTAGGGGGCGGCTTTCACTTATGCTTGCATTATAGACTTCAGAAGAAGAAAGTGGTGTGATAATGGGTGATTTTTACTTTTATGGTGTTTGAACAGTTTATTACATAAAAAAAATTTTACACATAAGAAGTCTAAAATTTTTTCTAAAAAGGAACAAATGAATAAATAAGAAGCATTGTCCTAGAGTTGGGTCTGAGCTCCAGGCTAGCTCTGGGTGAGTTGGGGCAAATCATGTATCCCCTCTGAACTCAGTTTCCTCACCCGTGGAAGGGGAATGAGAAACCTTGCCTCATGGGACTATTGTGAAGATTAAAAAACACAGTGCCTGGAACAGAGGAAGCATTTGATAAGTGACCTATTGTCACTGTTTTCCAGACTAAGATGAGCTAGGAAGAAAGACCTGGCAATCTACTTCCAAAAGTCAGCCAGTGAAAACCCTATGGATCACAATGGTCCAATCTGCCACCCCTTATGGGGAAGGTGCAGCACCGCACAGTGTTTTGTTCCATTGTGCCATGGGGTTGCCATGAAATGGAGGCCAACTCAACAGCAGCTAACAACGACATTGTTTTTGTTATTAGCAATAACAGCAACAAACAGAAAAACGACAAATCAAGGTGTCCTGAGGTCTCTTCCATCTGGGACAATCCTTGAATCTAATTTTATTTACAGCCTGTCTGCTTATGCTGGGTGGCTTAGCATATTGATTCTCTGAACACCATGTGGCTTAGCCCTGGAATGGAGGCTCTTTCAATAAACTCCACTTACTGGGTGATTATGCAGAAGGCAGGTGTGATGGCCTTGGTGACTAAGGACAGCATAGTGAAAATGGTAAAAAAAAAAAAAAAACGAACCTGTGCTATCTCCGATTCATAGCGACCCTATAGGAGAGAGTAGAACTGCCCCATAGGTTTTCCAAGGCTGTAAATCTTTACGGAAGCAGACTGCCACATCTTTCTCCCATGGAGCAGCTGGTGGGTTCAATTTGCGGACCTTTCGGCTAGCAGCCAAGCGCTTAACCACTTCACCACCATGGCTCCTTTGTGAAAACAGTAGCTACCATTTATTGAGCCCTTTTATGAGCCATTTAGTCCTTAACACAACCCAATGAGATCTTCTAATCGCCATTTGACAGATTAGAAAATGAGGCACAGACAGGTTAATGCTTTAAGGCCATGCAACTAGTAAGTTTCTTATCCAGGATTCAGACCCAGGTATTATGGCCCCAAAGCTAGTGATTTTTCCATTACACCTGATGCCTCTTACCGTGCAAATAATGTAGCTAATATAGGAGAAAGGGAGGAGGAGAGATGATGCAAAGGGGTGGGGCTTTGAAGAAAGGTTTAGTGTTTTCCAATTTTCCCAACCAATGGCCCATTTCATGCCCTAATGGGTCCTAGAGTCTTGGATTGAGGTGCGGTTACTTTTGCTGCTGTCACTCATGCCAAGGGGTTCTGTAAAATCTAACGTCAAGGGTAGGAAGGGTCAGTAGAAGGGGTTGCCATGGATACCTGAGGATGCTGCATCAAGGACTACCAGATGTTTCTGAATATCCAATCTTCCCTTCTTCCAGAGTAAAATGATTTTTCGTTATGCATATGGTTGCCCAGAGTAAAGACTACATTTCCCATCCTCCTTTGCAACAATGAGTGGCCATTTGGCTAAGTTTTGGCCAATGGGATATAAATGGAAGTGGTATGTGCAACTTCTGGGGAGTTTCCTTAAAGGGAATGGGCATGCTCTTGGACTTTGCTTTTCCCTCTTCCTGCTAGGTAGACTGCAGATGTGATGGCTGGAGCGGCCATCTTGGCAATGAGGTGAACAAAGAATGGAGGTGTGTACAGTAGAAGAAACAGATAGAAGGAGCGTGGATCCATGACACTATGGTAAACTATACCAGCCTTGGGTTATCTTCCAAGTATCATGGAGAGACAGTGAAAAAAAACTTTGTTTAAGCCACTGCTACTTTGGGTTTCTGTCCCTCATAGCTGAACCTAATTCTAATTAATACCCATTATATCCCAGCATCCATTACGCCTATCCTCCTTTCTAGTAGGTGGAGCATGTGACCTAGGATAAACCAATCATAGTATTCCATTTCGCCTGTCACAGCGAATGGTTCAAGAGTGGACATATGACCTAAGCCAGCCCAGTCAGAGGGAATCTCAGGATTCTTGCAGATAATACTGTGTCAAAGTCATGATCTTTTGCCCTGGAGAGTATAATATGTGATTGTGAAGTCTGGAGCTGTGACTACCATTTTGCTACCATGAACAAACCAGGCTGAAGATGAAGCTGACATAAGGAAGAGAAAAAAGCTACAACCATAGAGAAACAGAACGAGAGTCTTGATCAGACTATGCCTCTTACTTCTGTACTTTTCAGATATATGAGCCAATATGTTCCCAATATTGTTTGTCCAATAAGGAAGAGGGTCTTTAGCATAACAAATCATTGGCATCCTGCCATGAGAGCTGATTGACATCGGTGAGAGGTTGATTTATCCCGTGGATGGTTCATTCTGAAGAAGTTGAAAGGATTGCCATGAAGGAAGTTTCTACCATTTCCCTTTCAGGATGAAGCCAGGAATAATGAAAGGATAGTTTTGACCATATGGCGAGCTGGAAGGATGGAGCTGGGACCCTAAGGAGACAGCAGAGGGGCAGTAAAGGGACAAGGGAGGGTGACCAGGAGCAGGCCCGTTCCCAGGCACCCATTTGAGGGAATCCAGTGGGGAAAGTAAAGAAATCTGGTGTGGTGATCAGATTGTGTTTTCAGGAATGAATAGGTAAACCTTCCAACAGCAGAGCCAAATGGTGGGTTTGCACCAGACTGCTGTCCATTCCCCGTAAAGCTCATTTTCACAAGGACATGGATCATCACGGTTTGACCACCCACCATCATCTCCCCCAGTTCCAGCACAGTGCCTGGGACCTGGGAGACACTCGAAATGTTTGTGTGATGGATGGGTGATTGGCCACTAACACTTAGTTTATGCCTTTTGGCAGAGCATTGTGGTTTGCAAAACAATTTTCCAGGAGTGACTTGGTTAAAATTGAGCTTCTTTCATCCAAACAATTGTTCTTTCTGACCTTCACTGAATTTCACTGACAGATCGTGAAAACCTAGAGCAGAAGGGGGATGATGTCAAGACAAATCCTATCTAGAGGTCAGGGAATTACTCCACTGGGTAGAGTTCTAGTTCCTCTGCCTGATGGTGTGACTTAAAGGTCCCAATTTTGTTTAACATTTTTCTTTCTGGGCCATACCCATGAAAATGCCCACCACAAGAGGAGGATGCTGCCTTGTCCTTCTGCCCCACATATCCGTTGATCTGACTCCTATTCAGTTTTCACTTAACCAATATTCAATGAGCATCTACTATGTGCCAGGCACTGTCCTTAGCCCCAGAGCTATAATGGAGAACAGGCATAGACTCTGTTCTTACCAAGCTTATACTCTAGTGGGGAGAACTACAATCCCACAATCATAACACAGTGTGAGAAATAGAGAAGCAAAGGGTGGGGGATGGGGTGCACAGAGGGCCACTGAACTCAGCTTAGGGGACTGGGGAAGGCTTCCTGGAAGAAGTTTCATCTACACTGGAACTGATGTAGGGGAAGGAGCTGGCCAGGTGAAGTGTGGAGAGGGGGAAGAATGTTCCAGGAGGAAAGATGAGGGAATAGACAGAAGCTGAGCACTGCTGGAGGGTAAAGTGGGAGTGGTGAGTGGAGGGAGATGGAGCCTGAATGGAGGGCCCCCATCCCACTGCCTTTGAGTCGATTCAGACTCATTACCAGCCATATAGGACAGAGTAGAACTTCCCCATAGGGTTTCCAAGGCTATAAATCTTTCTGGAAGCAGACTGCTCATCTTTCTCCAGCGGGAGTGGAGGGCAGGGGTCAGCCGTTTCAGGGCCATCTAAGTCATGCTCGAGATTTTACTTTATCTGAAGAGCAATGGAAGCCACTGGAAGGTTGTAATATGGGAGTGACATGATCAGACACACTCTGTTGAAACCTCCTCTGGATACAGTGTGGAAGAGAGATTGGAGGGGGCCAAGATGCAAAATGGGGACACCAGTTAGGTGGCTATTTCAATGTACACGTGCATGTACACACACGCACGCAGGCACTCACACACACTTTTACACCAAAGATTTATGCAAGAATCCTGCCCACTGTTGGAGTCCTTGAATAGCACAAACATTAAAGCACTTTGCTACTAACCAAAAAGTCGACAGTTTGAACCCACCCAGAGGCACCTCGGAAGAAAGGATTGACAATCAGCTTCTGAAAATCCTAGGGAGTGCAGTTCTACTCTGCACGCATGAGGTCGTCAGGAGTCAGAATCGATTTGATGGCGACTAGTAACTGGTGGGAGCTCTGGTGGTGCAGTGGTTAAGACCTAGGCTGCTAACCAAAAGGTTGGCAGTTGGAATCCACCAGCTGCTCCTTGGAAACCAACCTATGGGGCAGTTCTGCTCTGTCCTATAGGGCCTCTGTGAGTCAAAATTGACTCGACGTCAAGGGGTTTGGTTTAGTTTGGTATCTGGTAGGGCAGGAAAACAACGTCTCAGGCTACTCCATTACTCTGTGCCTTAGCTTTCTCATCTGCAGAATGGTAACAACCTCAACTGTCCCTCAGTGCTTTCTAGGATTTTCGGGAGAATGGAAATGATCATATATGGTCGAGCCTTTAAAGTTTAGAGTGGCTAAGTACAAAGGGCTGCTTCTTCTGGTCCGTTTTCATTTTATCTCGTCCTCCAATTCTGTGGCACTTATGGGGGTGGCACATGAAAAAGGCATTCAGGATGGCATGCAGATCTCAGGAAAGAGACATGTTTCAATTAGATTCCCATTCAGTTTCTAAGTTGTAACTAGGGTGGAGAGGAGCCCTGATGGCACAGTGGTTAAAGCGCTCGGCTGCTAACCAAAAGGTCGGTGGTTCGAATCCACCAGCTACTCCTCGGAAACCCTATGGGACAGTTCTACTCTGTCCTATAAGGTCGCTATGAGTTGGAATACACTCGATGACGATGGGGTAACTAGGGTAGGTGAGTTGAAGCTTTACCCCCAGACACTAATATATAGAAACTACAAAATTGACTGGAAACCCCCATCAAGGGTAGGAACCCCCTCCAGCCTGGGACTCCACTGAACCTACAATCCCACTGATTTGAGAGTGGATTCTTGCTCTTTCACCTAGGATGCCAAAATGGCCTATTTGAATAGTGAATCGAAACAATCCAATGGTCAGGACACCCAACGACTGTGAAACCCATGGCTTCGTTTATCCCCAGATCAGAGTCCCCAACGGAAATAGATTCGCTGCAGTTGTGGTTGTGACGGCATCCACATCCTCCTGTTCTTTATCTGCGCTCTGATGTGCTGCTGGAGGAGAGAGCTGACCTACACCTGCTTCTCTCCCTCCTTGCCACTTGCTGGACAAGCTTTGCTATGGCAACCGCTGGCTGGGAAGAGATAACCCAGGGAGGGATAGGGTCAGCCATGGTCTTCGGCTCTCCTCACTTCTTAGACACCACTGCCGGGTTTCGGCTGCTGCATAAATTCCCCGGCGTGAAGTTCATTGCTAATAGTTCCGAGCATGTGCGTGCGTGCGTGTGTGGGTGCATGTGTGTGTGTGGCTGGGCAAAGTGGCACTGTCCGGTAAAGCAGTCAAATGGAAAACAGGCTCTCCAGCAGAGAGAAGGCACTCATTCATCTACTGAGGGTCACGTTTGGATTTTCTGTCTCAGGCCAACCTGCACACTGGTTATCGGCAGCCATCAGCTCTGGTGACATTTATGGGAATTTTCAACAGGACTCCTTGTGCTGCCTTCCCTGCGGCAGGAAATCATTATCTACAGACTTCAAGACCTCCTTCCTCTCCTCTCCTCTTTTGAAAGTGGGTTTCATCCACTGTTCCCCTGGGGGCTTGGAGTTGGGGCCATTCACAGCCACCCCTCTGGGGACACCTTTGTTGTGTCAGGAGCAGCAGCTTGGTACTGGCGGGGGAGGCAGCAATGAGAATGAAGTGCCATTCCAAGGGACTCATGACTCACTTAGAATAATCTTCAGTGTCCCCTGGGCCCTCGAGGCTTTGTGAGGCTGTGTCTCTGTGTGAGGGAGGGTGCATGTAGAACAGGGGGCTGGGTTGTTATGTCTCCTAGCACAAGTCAGTTCGTCTACCTTGGGTGTTGGTGCTGGTGGTCCCAGGTGTTCTGAAGCTTCTGGAACCTGCACGGGGCACTGGATCTCCTCTGAGGGTCTTCACTCTGCCCGGTGACATGCAAATGGCCACCTTTGTGCAGTTTGCCTTCTCAGCACAGTCGCTCTGCCACAATTTAGGAAATTTGTTAGTTGACAGGCATAGCCTTAAGCAGCCCCTGCAGCGTGTCCCAAGGCAAATTATCAAAAGCAAACCATGGTTGTAAGCCAGCACGGGTCTGGCTCCCTCTTAGACTTGAGAAAGCCAGCCCTGGTAGTCCCCACAAGGATAGTTGAGATCCCTGAGCTGTCTCCACTTCCCTGCTGGCCTTGTTTGGCCTTATTTTTTTATTCATTCATTCCAAAAGTATTTATTGAGACTAATTATGTGCAACATGGTGTTGTTGATTAGTTGCAGTCAAGTTGGCTTCGACTCATGGCGACCTTATGCATAACAGAATGAGACATTGCCCAGTATGTTTGAGTCCATTGTTATAGCTATTGTGTCTGTCACTCCATCTCACTGAGGGATTCCCTCATTTCTGAGGATCCTCTGCTTTACCAAAAGGAGCCCTGGTGGTGCAGAGGTTAAAGTGCTCGGCTGCTACCAGAAAGT
>NW_004443960.1:16354120-16355827 GCF_000243295.1 Trichechus manatus latirostris | reverse complement strand
CCCGCCCTCAAGTGCTTACACTTTAGTGTGCCCTTCCTTGGTTTGTAGTGTACCGTGACAAACTTGCGCAGCGCTTTTTAGTTCACATATCACTTTCTAACTGGAAGAGCACACCCCTTTCACACTCCCACTCCCACCCCAGCAGCTTTGTCCTGGCTGGGGGAGGGGATGTGGAGGTGTGAGGATGTCTCTTTATCCTGTTTTCCTTCTCCTGAAAGCGGGGACTCTTAACCCTTTCTGTGCTGTGGACCCCTTTAGCAATCCTGTGCATTCCTTCTCAGAATGAAACTTTTAAATGCATAGTATAAAGCGCATAGGGCTGTGAAGCAAACCAAGTATTTTTAAATACAGTTCTCAAAAATATTTAAAAAATTGCGATATAATAGCATGTGTGCTTCTTTATTAACACATTAAATAACGTGATTTAGCAGTGGGTTTCAAAACTGGGATTTCGCTGATGAGCGTAGATGATATTTTGAAATATCTGTAACACCTGTAACGTGATAGGAAAATATCTGTGATTTCTGTTGGTGACCAAGTCCCAGATACTGCAAATACACTATGGTTTGTTGCCTGCATTTATAATGGAAGAAAATGCTTAATTTCAGTTAGACAGTGAAAATAAAAATGTAATTTTTTTTCTATCCAAGTTTACAGACCCTTAGCGTTCCCTTAGGGAACCTTCCCAATTAAAAGCCCCTGGAATAGAGAGACAAGGGGCAAGGGAAATGTTGTCTAGAATTTGATGGCACCCTAGTGGCATAGTGATTAAGAGACAGGGCTGCTAACCAAAAGATCAGCAGTTCAAATCCACCAGTTGCTCCTTGGAGTCAGAATTGACCAGACAGCAATAGTTTGGTTTGTTTTTTTTTTTGGAAGGTAAAGAAAAGGAGCCCTGGTGGCACAACAGTAAAGCTCTCAGCTGCTAACCTAAAGGCTGGTGGTTCAAACTCACCCAGAGTCTCCACGGAAGAAATACCTGGTGACAGCGGTGTCACTAGGGGGTGTAGGGGGTGCAGACTGCACTGGGTGACACTGTCAGAGGTGGTGACACAAAAATGACTATCTATAAAATTTTTTGTGCAGTGTTTCAGCAAAAATTTATTATTTTTTTATTAAACTATTCCTGTAGTTAGTTATAACAACAAAAACATTTTTCATAAGCCCAGCTTACATGTATCAATATACCTACAAGGTTACAACTGTATGCTAATTTACTTTTTGAACCTTCTAGTGCACTGCAGTCAGAGCTGTCGTTATTACCCAATTACAGTGATGCTTTGAATCACGTGGTTTTGTCTGCACATGCTACAAGCACACGCTGTTGTTTTCGTTGCTGCTGGTGTTTTTATAGTCAATGATTTTGTCAAATTTCCTGGTATTTTAGATACAATATTCTGATAATTAGTATTTGTGAACCTGTATCAATAACTTTTTTGAGACTGAAGTAGTAACTAAAGGAAAAGAAAGGGTCATATATGGAAATTATGATTTCTGAGTAACATTAGTACAAAAAATATTACTAAGGATTTTCTGTGGTCTGGTATGGGAGGAGGCCCATGGAGGGGTGACACCATGAGTTACCGCACTGGGTGACACTAACCGTAGTGACGTCACTGCTGGTGATCTGTTTCCATAAAGATGACAGCCAAGAAAACCCTATGGGGCATTTCTGCTCTGTCACACGGCGTTGCTATGAGTCGGAAT
>NW_004443960.1:16350895-16352989 GCF_000243295.1 Trichechus manatus latirostris | reverse complement strand
GTCAGAGTTGAACCGTGCTCCACAGGCAGATCGCCAGGCTCTTCTTCCCAGGTGCCTCTGGGTGGACTCAAAGCTCCAACCTTTCAGTTGCCGTCGAGTCGATTCCAACTCATAGTGACCCTATAGGACAGAGTAGAACTGCCCCATAGGGTTTCCAAGGCTGTAATCTTTACAGAAGCAGACTGCCACATCTTTCCCCCACGCAAGGCATCTGGTGGGTTTGAACCACTGACCTTTCGGTTAGCAGTCAAGTGCTTAACCGCTGCTCCACCAGGGCTCCTTTGCTCACAACAGGTGGGTACAAATGTGATGTGATGGAACTTAGCGGGGAATATGGGCTTGAAGTCTTTGTCTCATGTAAGTTAGTGCCCATCTCATCCTCTGGAATGAATCCTAAAGCAGCATGGGCCTCATTAATCCAGAAAGCTAAAGCTACATTGACTGGTTTAAGAATAACCCCTGACACCTTCCCACCCTGCCACAGGGCGGTTTGGCACTATGTATTAAAAGACCTAAACATGCACGTACCTTTTGTCCTCAGCAATCCTATTTGAAGCCGTATATCCTAGAACAAACATCAGCTAACTGCATAAACGTGCACAGAGGAGGATGTTGCTGCAATGATGGTTATAAATGCAACACTGGAAACTGCCTATATGCTATTAAAAGGGAATTGAGTATGGGTCGAGACATTCATGTAATGAAATATTGTTGTTGTCGTTAGCTGCTGTGGAGCCGACTCCGACTCACGGCGACCTTGTGTACAACAAAACAACACATTACTTGGTCTTGTGTGATCCTCACAATCTCTGGCATGTTCGAGTGCATCATTTTGGATACTGCCAATCCATCTAAACAACAGTCTCCCTTGTCCTTGCTGGTCCTCTGCTTCATCAAACGTGATGTCCTCCTCCAGAGATTGATCCCTCCTGATGACGTGTCCAAAGCAAGTGAGTCAGACAATGCTCAGTTGTGATCCATAAGGTTTTCCTTGGCTAATTTTCAGAAGTAGATAGCCAGGCCTTTCTTCCTAGTCTTGTCTCAGTCTGGAAGCTCCACTGAAACCTGTCCACCACGGACGACCCTGCTGGTATTTGAAAAACTGGTGGCCTAGCTTCCAGCATCGTAACAACACCCAAACCAGCAGAGTATGACCAGCTGGCAGATGCGTGGTGGGATGATATGTTAGGTAGCCATTAAAATGGATCACGACTTCCCAGAAGTCACCTTTCAGCCAAATAATAGATTGGCCTAAAAAATAAACAATAACCCCCATGAGGAATGTGCTCCTTTAAACAATCAACGATTCGAGACCAAATGGTCAACATTTACCCAGAAGCAAAGATGAGAAGACAAGGAGGGGCAGGGAAACTGAATGGAAGGAAACAGGGCAGGTGGGGTGGAAATGGTGAGAGGGCTGACCCGTTCCAGAGGTAGTAACCAATGTCATAGAATAATCTGTGAATGAATTGTTGAATGGGAATCTGATTTGCTGTGTAAACTTCCACCTAAAACACAATGAAAAACTTAAAAAAAAAAATAAATGAATTGCACTGTTTATAAAAAAAAAAAAAAGCATCATGAAGTTGTTCTTTTGGATATTGGCCCATTGCTGGGTCACATGGTAATTCTGTTTAACTTTTTGAGGAACCGCCAAGCTGTTTTCCACAGCAGCCGCACCATTTCCCACTAGCAACGTTGAAATTCTCCAGTAGCAATGTTCTAATTCTCCACATCCTCGCCAGCACTTGTTATTTCCATTTTTCTGATAATAGCCATCCTGGTGGGTGTGAATTGGTTTTGATTTGCATTTCCCCAATGACTAATCACGTTGAACATCTTTCACGTGCTTACTGCTGGTGGTTTTTTTATTGTGGTGAAAATACACATACCAAAACACTCATCAACTGCTTATTTTTTAATCCCTGGGTCTCCACCTAATTTGGACTACTCTTTCCTCCCCGCTCCCTGTTGCGTTTCAGATAATTTCTCCACTTATCACCCTTCATGTACTGCTCAGGATTGCTCAGGGTGGTGGCGTTTCCTGGGCCATTGGGCTCTACCTGGCTACACCTTAGAAACCTCATCTAGAGT
>NW_004443960.1:16348437-16350519 GCF_000243295.1 Trichechus manatus latirostris | reverse complement strand
ACTATGTGCCAGGCACTGTGCTAAGCATGTTACATGCACAATCTCACTCTTAAGATTGTTTATTGTGCAAAATTTCAAACATACAAAACAGTAGGAAGAATAGTACAGGCCCACACTTTCTTATCCATAATTCTAAAATTCAAAAAGCTCTAAAATCCAGAAGTTTTTCACACGTTTGGTACTCAAATTCATTTGGTAGCAAAACCTGACCTGAATTAACGTGGAATTATTTAAGTTTTTATTTAACTATTTAGTGTGAATATTTAAACATAACATTGCACATATAGTAATATGTTTGATTATGGGGTGCTGCCCCAGACCCCACTAATGGTGTGATATAATATGCAGTATATACACCTGAATGGTCGCTGTGAGTTGGAATCGAGTTGATGGCAATGGGTTTGGTTTTGATTTTTTTTGGTCTTTCTAAAATCTGGAAAAGTCTGAATTCAAAACCACATTTGAGCCCAAGGATTTTTGGAAAAGGATTTGTGTACTTGTGCAATGAGCACTCATTTACCTACAACTTAGATTCAAAAATTGTTAACATTTTGACATCTTTGCTTTTCCATTAACAGGTCTAGATATGGATACAGATATAGATATGAAATCGATTCAACGGCACGCGACAACATGGGTATAAAAAAAGCCAAACCCATTGACATCAAGTCAATTCCAACTCATAGCGACCCTACAGGACAGAGTAGAACTGCTCCATAGGGTGTCTAGGCTGTAATCATTATGGAAGCAGACTGCCACATCTTTCTCTCCAAGAGCTGCTGGTGGGTTCGAGCTGCTGACCTTTTGGTTAGTATAACCACTCCACCACCAGGGCTCCTTAATATAGATATAGATATATAGATACTTTAGTGGGGTGAATGGTGGCCCCCAAAATGATATGTCTATGTCAAATCCTTAGAACCTGTGAATGTGGCTATTATGGATTGAATTTTGTCCCCCAAAAATATGTGTTGTAAATCATAATCCCTATACCTGTGGTTAAGGAGCCCTTGTGGTGCAGTGGTTACGTGGTTGGCTGCTAACTGAAATGTTGGCAATTTGATCCCACCAGCTGCTCTCTGGGAGAAAGATGTGGCAGTCTGCTTCCATAAAGATTACAGCCTTGGAAACCCTATGGGGCAGTTCTACTCTATCCTATGGGGTTGCTATGAGTCAGAATAAACTCAATGGCAATGAGTTAGGACTTCTAACCTCTTAAACTGTAAGAAAATAAATTTCTGCTTGGTAAAGCCACCCACTTGTGGTATTTCTGTTTTAGCAGCACTGGATAACTAAGACAGGAGCCCTGGTGGTGCAGTGGTTAAGAGCTTGGCGGTTAACCCAAAGGTTGGCAGTTCAAATCCACCAGCTGCTCCTTGGAAACTCTGTGGGGAGTTCTACTCTGTCTTACAGAGTTGCTATGAGTTGGAATCAACTCAACACCAGCAAGTTTGGTTTTTTTGGTTTAGATAACTAAGACAGTGGCCTTATTTGGAAAACGGGCTTTGCAGACATAATTAAGTTAACCTTTCAAGACCCAATTATTTTCTGCTCTGAATTTTGTTGATACCATGTGTTTTCCAGTAGTGGAATGCCTGCTGAGTCATGGAGTGTGTTTGAATTTTTGGTTGGTAATATAGAGTTTGAGAAATACTATGTGAAAATACATGAAAAAACATGATTTTGGGGAGCCCATCTGGCCCACCGGTCTTGGGTAGCAGGCTTTATTGAGGGGTGCCTTCCATTTGGGTACATGGGGCAGTCTGGTTTTATCTAACACCCCAGCTATTTTGCTGCAAAGAATGCTTCTTTCACAGTTACACAAGTGCCTGCTGGAGGCAAGCAAATACTTTCAGTGGGAAAGTATACTCCCGAAGAACCCCAGAGGCATAACAAGTGGTGAGATACCATAAGTTCCATGAGTCAGGAAAAGGTTAAGGATCTTGAGATGAAAAGGTCATCCTGGATCATCTGAGTGGGCCTTAAATCTAATTCCTTGTGTCCTTCTAAGAGATACAGAGGGAAGACACAAAGACAGACGGGGAGGAGGCCTTGTGAAGACAGAGGAGAGAGCAGAGTGAT
>NW_004443960.1:16344938-16347570 GCF_000243295.1 Trichechus manatus latirostris | reverse complement strand
CCCTAAACCCAGCAATGCCTGCTTCTCATTTAACTTTCCCAGAACCCTGTGAGATACTTTACTGTGCCCGTTTCTGAGGCCAGGAAATGGAGCACATGGACAGAATTTCCAGCTTCATTTCTTGCCACTCCTGGCATCAGACTCAGAGCAAAGGGAGGGTGCCTGTATAAGGGAGCATTCTAGAAATAGAATGTAGGGAATGAAGGGACATCTGAAACTCTTGCAGGAGCCCCACACTTAGGATTCACGGCAGGGAAGCATTCAGTATAAACAAGGACACTCAGCTTTCTCGCCACGTTCGCTGACTATGGGAACCGAGCCCAGTCCACGTCCTGATGCCTTATCCTTCCTGCCCCATGTCGCCGCGCCAGCCAGGGCCAGTCAATGAGATGACAGAGCTGAGATGGCTGCCTCCTCTGCAGGGATGCCCGTGTTTGTCTGAGCAAGATGACACAGGCAAACACTGCTAACAGGTCAGCTGCGTGGAGGGGGAGCTGGCTGAGGAGCTAACGAGCTCATAAACTGGAGAGGAAGTAGACAGTCAGATGGTGGAGGCAGGACACAAGCCAGCCACCCGATGGAGTTTTTGCCATAACTCAGGGAAAGCAGAGCCTTTACCCCAGAAAGAGGTCATCTGAAGAGGAAACCAAACAAGGACACTCTTTGAGAGGGGAGAATTTATGGCTCTACCAGCGAGTGCCCCATAGGCCGAGGATGGGCAGGCGGTATCATCTGCCTTTCAGCCCAGAAGAGAGGCTCCCTTGGCCAAGAGATCTTTCTGACACTTTTAAGGAGACACCCAGGAAAAGCTTGCTAAGAGGCAGTCTGCAAGGTGCCCAGGGATCAAGCTGGGAGAAGCCAGGAGAAGGAAGGCCAGCAAGCAGGTTCTTCCTTCACACCTCCCAATCATCTCACCAGAGAAACATGTTGGTTTAGATAAGGAAGTTCAAACAATTTCATGTAATGAAAGGAATACCGCTGTTAACAAAACCAAATAAAATGGTTTGGAAACTTCTGCAGTACCGTCTTTCAGCTAAGACACTGCATTCTGCAACAAGGTTCAGCCAGTAATGATAAATTAACTTACTATGGAGTAAGGCCTGGTGGCACAGTGGTTAATAGGTCGGCTGCTAAGTAAAAGATCTGCAGTTCAGATCCACCAGCTGCTCCTTGGAAACCCTATGGGGCAGTTCTACTCTGTCCTATAGGGTCACTGTGAGTCAGAATTGACTCGACGGCAGTGGGTTATGGAGCAAGCATATAGGAGCCTTGATGGCACAATGGTTAAGTGCTTGACTGGTAACCATAAGGTTGATGGTTCCAACACACTCAGCAGTATAAAGGAAGAAAGGCCGGGCAATCTGTTTCCATAAAGATTACAGCCTAGAAAACCTTATGGGACAGTTATACTCTGTCACGTGGGGATGCTGTGAATAGAAATCAACGTGAAGTTCCCAACAACAACAATGGAACAGGCATGGTGCTAGATGATGATGATAGGTATGAACAAAACAAGCATGATCTTAAACCTCTTGGAGTTTACAGTCTCCTAGGGGGCGCCATGAGTTGGAGCTGACTCAATGGCAGCTATCAACAACAACAGCAAAAATAGAATCACATCATACATATCATTTTGGAGCTTCCTTTTTTCACCCAACATTATGTTTCAAGATCTATCCATGCTGACACATATCTAGCTCATCTGTGTTAACTGCTGTATAGTATTCCATTGTGTGGAATACCATAATTTATCTAGGCCCCTCTATGATGGTTAATGTCATGTGTCAACTCGGCTAGGCTATGATTCTCAGTGGTTTGGCAGACACTATGTAATTACCTTCCATTTTGTGATCTGATGTGAGCAGTCAATCCGTTGAAAGAGGAGTTTCCTTGGGGATGTGGCCTGCCTCCAGTATATACATGGATGTTCTGGCAAATCTCTCTTCTTCTCTCTTGACCCTGCACTCATCTCATTGCCTGACCTCTGGTTTTTTGGAATGTAAGCCTGCAGAAGTCTTCAGCCTGCCACCTGACCTGCAGGTCTTGGATTTGCCACCCTCTCAACCCCTGGAGCCAGCAGAGGTCTTCAGCCTGCCATCTGAATCATGGATTTAGGACTTTCCATCTCCCAAATTATGTGAGCTATTTCCTGGAAGTAAATCTAATGTCCTAGTGGACATTTAGGTTGTTCCTAGTCCTTCAGGATTGTGAACACTGCTACAATGGCTGCCTTTGAGCACGTTCCTTGTGAACGTGTATGAGAGTTTCTAAGCTAGCACTGGATGTGTACCTAGAAGTGCCATCACTTGCATCTTCACTTGACCACGTCTGGCCAAATTGCTCTCCACAGTGGTTGCACCCATTTCCACTCCTACCAGCAATGTGGATTAAAGAGTTAAACTTGTATCCTTTCTGCCTGGAATAACTGTGTCCCAAGACTCTTCCAAAGTTCATGCCTACCTTTGTATCTCCGTCTCTGTCCTCATCGCGTCTTTGTGAAACAGAGCTGGGGTTCACAGTTAGAGGAGAGACCTGAGGCTCAGGGAGCTTAGAAGCTGGCCCCGGTTGCCAGGTTCTCTGGGCTGGAGTCAGAGTGTCCTGTGTTCCTATCCGATATGCCGACCTTTATACT
>NW_004443960.1:16342378-16344247 GCF_000243295.1 Trichechus manatus latirostris | reverse complement strand
CCAATATTCAATGCAGCACTATTCACAATAGGCAAAAGGTGGAAACAACCTAAATGTCCATTAACAAGTGAATGGATAAGCAAAATGTGGTACATACACACAATGGAATACTACTCTGCCATAAAAAGAAACGAAGTCCTGGTGCACGCTACAGCATGGAGGAACCTTGAAAACATTATGCTGAGCGGAATCAGTCAATCACAAAAGGACAACTACTGTATGATCTCACTTACATAGAATAACAGGAATAACAATAACAGGATGGAGGGGAAAAGGCAAGACACTTTTAGGAAGCAGTGAATTTTTGTTTATATTGTAGGGCAATTCGGCAACAATTTTGGGTGATGGTTGCACCACATGCTTAATGTCACTGATATCACTAGTTTACCTGAAAGATGTGGAGTTGGCAAATGTTGTGTTATATATATTCTTACAACAATAAAAAAACAAAAATGTATGATTAAAAAAAAAGCACGAAGGATAGAAAATTTGGCAATGGATGGTGGCTCAACATGACTGATGTAAGTGATGTAAGTGGTTTTATTGAGTTGTAAGAAAAATCAGTACATAAACAAAGAAACCTGTGGTACAAGTGCTACCCGTGAGATGGTTGTGGGGGAGCGTGTGGAAAACATTTTTTCATGGTTTATTCTACTAGTTGTATATGTATTCATATGTAGGGAAACATAACTAGAATATTAGCATTACGATTCCCTGGATATTCTTTTTAGGATGAAGCTAAGTTTACAAAACTGGGTCAATTAAAAGAAAAACATATTATGAAAATATAGGCAATCCCTGTAAGGAAGTAAGTACAGACAGTACTTGGATGTAGCAGAAATCTTGACACCAAACCAAAAACCTGTTGCCATCAGATTGATTCCACCTCATGGTGACCCTGTGTGTTACAGAGTAGAACTGAGCTCCATAGGGTTTTCTTGGCTGTAATCTTTATGTAAGAAGATCACCAGGACTTTCTTTCACAGTGCTGCTGGGTGGGTTCAAACAGCCAACCTTCAGGTTAGTAGCTGAGAGCAAAATCTTGAAACAAGCGAATAAAATTCAGGAACCCTTCTTTAGGCTAAAGGCGTTTCTTTCTCTCTTGCACACATACACATACACCCCTTATACACACAGAATGAGTCTAATCCTACCTCATGGGAATGTTCTTGTCTCAGCAGGTAACCTTTCAGGCATCTGTTTACATAGCGCAGGTAGATTATTATTCCAGCAGCTTGCATATCTGGGGAGTCCATTATTCTAAATCTGTGCGAAACGATTTTTTACCAAGGAGTGCATATACACACACAAATGTCAGTACTTAAGCTTTAAACCCAGTTGAAGGCTGAAAGAAGGGAAACATAATTTCATTCAAAAATGCGATGCTTTCCTCTAACTTAACCCTCACTCATGCGCAAAATTCGTTTCACAGGTCTCTAAACTCCTAGGTTTTCACACCATTCTCTCCCTTATGAATTCACAGAGACAAAAAAAGGGCACATCCTTCCTACATCTTGCAGTTTTTGAATCACAGCAGAATAAATGGTGCTTGCAAAAGCCACAGGCAGAAAGGAGATGGAGGTGTTCAGTGACCTGAGAGAAGATAATGGCTGGAGTGTCATAGGGCTTAGTGGGGAATGAGACACGGCTGGGGAGGTCAGCAGGGGCCAGCCATATGGGGGGCATTGAATGCCGCCTTCAGGAGTTTGAAAGCAATGAGAAGGTCATTAAAGGGATAGTGTTAGGGGATGACATGATGACGTTTGACTTTTAAAGTAAAAACAGAAGTCGTTCCCCCTTCAGCATGTCTTCCTGAAGGTGGTAATTTTGGTCTTGGAGGATTGGTGGCTTGAGCTGCTGCAGCTGCTT
>NW_004443960.1:16339099-16340858 GCF_000243295.1 Trichechus manatus latirostris | reverse complement strand
GAGCAGAACGAGGCCACCCCCTATCCCCCGAGAAACTTTTAATTCTCCTGGAATCCAGATTTCTGGGTCCATGGCATTGGGGTGACCCACCTAGGCCATTTGCCCTTAAGTGTCCTTTTGAACCTTGAGCCTTCAAGGAACTGTTTTCCTAAAGTCGTCTTCGGGTCAAACAATAGCCTAGTAAGCAGTTTAGTGGAGATCGTTTTGCCTTAGACACTGGGTTCTTTTGGAGAATTACAATGACCTTCAGGAGGCTACCCTGCCCAGACCTGCATGTATAACTTGCTTTCACTGTCCCCTCTTCGAAGTGGCTTCCTGATACCTATGGGCTGATAATGCCCGATTCGAATCGTATCGACTCACAATAAATATATTCGATTACACTAATTTTTGGTGTTTCTCTGCATATTTAGGTTTTTGACACCCCTAGACACTCCTGGCCACTCCAGCTCCTGACTCAGTAGGTCTGGGGTGGGACCTGAGAAGCTGCATTTTTAATTTGCTTCTAGGTGATGCTGCTGCTGCTGCTGCTGGGCTGGGTACCACACACTCTGAGCAGCCAGGATGTAGAGGTAGGGGACCCGGAAGTGTGTAGGTGTGTGTGTGTGTGTTGGTGTGATGGTTGTTGGTTACATGTTTCACCCAATTTAATTCTCACACAGCAATCTTCTGAGGCAGAGGTTACTGCTCTCATTTTACAGATGAGGAAACTGAGTCTAGGTCACATGAGTTTCTCAAGGCTACCCAGCTAGAGAGTGGCCAGGAAGGTACAATAATCTACCCATATACTCACACACAGGAAAGAGAGGTGAGTACTGCGTTTGTGAGGAAAGAAGAAGAGGGACGAAATAGAGTCTTCAACTAGGCCATACTCTGTATCTCAGGTCTTAGTTTTCCCTCACCATCTGTCTTAGTCACCTAGTGCTGCTGTAACAGAAACACCTCAAGTGGGCAGCTTTAAAGAACAGACATGTATTTTCTCACTGTTCTGGAGCTAAAAGTCTAAAGCAGGGTCTTGGCCATGTCAGTTCCTTTCTCGTAGGTGGCCTAGAGGTTCCTTGGTTCCTTGGCTTGTAGACAGTCCTCACATGGCGTCTGTCTTCCTTTGTGTGAGCATATTTCTGGGTCTATTCTAGTCTTTTTATAACTCTAATTAACATAACAAATAAACACTATTTCCAAATAAGATCACATCCACAGTATCCCAAAAAAAGAAAAAAAATTTGCTATGGAGTCAATTCTGACTCATAGGGACCCCATAGGACAGAGTAGAACTACCCCATAGGGTTTCCAAGGCTGTATATCAACAGGGAACTGCCAGAAATTCAAGCCAGATTCAGAAGAGGACGAGGGATATCATTGCTGATGTCAGGTGGATTTTGACTGAAAGCAGAGAATACCATAAAGATGTTTACCTGCATTTTATTGACTATGCAAAGGCATTCGACTGTGTGGATCATAACAAATTATGGATAACATTGCTAAGAATCAGAATTCCATAACACTTAATTGTGCTCATGAGGAACCTGTACATAGCCAAAAGGCGGTGGTTTGAACAGAACAACAATTTATCTAGCCCGTTGTTTGACTCTAAGGTGACTTTTAGAGAACTAGTTTCTTCAAGGCTCAAGATTCAAAAGGACTCCTAAGGGCAAATGATCTGGGTGCTCATCCCAACTCCATGGACCCCAGAAATCTGTATTCCAGGAGAATTAAAACGGTTTCTCAGTATCATTTATTGACCACTTATGCTTCACAT
>NW_004443960.1:16337011-16338022 GCF_000243295.1 Trichechus manatus latirostris | reverse complement strand
GGAAGCAGATCACCAGGGCTTTCGTCTGCAGAGACGCTGGGTGGGTTCGAACCATCTACTTCTAGGTTAGTGGTTAGTGCAAACTGCTTGTGCCACACCCATCACCTAGATTCAACATTTATCAAGATTTTTCTCATTGGAATGTATATTTTAAAGACCAAAAGATCACAGCTTTGAAAACTCTGTGGAGCAGTTTTACTCTGCACACACATGAGTCGGCATCGGCCTGACAGCAAGTAACAACAACAAAAAGGAATTATTGGGATAGCACACTGGCACATAGTACTTGTTCAATAAATGTTAACCTTTATTATTACTTTTATTCTCCTTCTAATTATGAATTTGGTTGCCTACATGCCTTGATTTTGGTGAGGGATGCTCTGAATGGGAGAGGTGCTCATTGATATCACTAGAAACGTATGGCTGCTACTTAGATTTTGCTGAGAGGGCTTCTGTATTAGTTTCCAAGGGCTGCTATAACAAGTTACTATAAAGTGGGTGGCTTAAAATAACAGAAATTTATTCTCTCACAGTTCTGAGGCATAGAAGTTCAAAATCAAGGTGTCTGCCCAGCCATGCTCCCTCTGAGATTTCTAGGAGGAGGATCTTTCCATGTCTCTCCAATTTACAGTAGCCCCCGTTATTCCTTGGCTTGTGGCCGCATTATTCCAGTCTCTGCCTCTGTCTTCATGTGACTGTCTTCTCTGTGTGTCTCCTCTTCTGTTCTTATCAGGACACCAATCATAAGAGATTAACCTTAAGCTTAATCCATTGCCATCGAGTCGATTCTGACTCATAGCAACCCTATAAGACAGAGTAGAACTGCCTCATAAAGTTTCCAAGGAGTGGCTGGTGGATTCGAACAGCTGACCTTCTGATTAGCAGTCTGAGCTCTTAACAGCTATGCCACCAGGGCTCCCATAAGTGATTAGGGCCCCCCTAATGACCTCATGGAGCCCTGGTGGTGCAGTGGTTAAGAGTTCAGCTGCTAACCAGAAAGGTTGGCAGTTC
>NW_004443960.1:16334140-16335675 GCF_000243295.1 Trichechus manatus latirostris | reverse complement strand
AACTACACACCCAGAAAGAAGGTAAATTTATGAGGAGAGAACCAAACAACCACCGTTCCTCAAAGCCCAACACAAAGGACAGTCACTCCCATGGGACTATAGCAGCGCCGTGAGCCACAGGGCATTCTAGGACGCGGAATCTGAGAGTCTTCTTTCAGCATAAAAAGATGGCTGCTTAGAGTTTTAAGCATCTCTGTTACTACTATCATTGAGGACAGGGACTTGAGTTTATTCATCTTTGCATTTCCCATTTGCATTCTAAGACCTGGAGTCTTCCAATCCATCCAAAAACAGAAGGGAAGGAAAACTGCAAAATCCCAGGTCTGGGCTGGGCTGCTGCTAAGTATTGGCAACTGGTTTGAAATAAAAGCCTTCCAAGGTTCTTCTAGTTATAAAAAAAAATTAGCTTTGCCTCATGCTGCCAAGTAGCTCTGAGTCTCAAACGGGTATTTTTCCATCCTTAAGTTGAAGCAGTAAAAAAAAAAATAACAAAAAAGAAAGAAAGATATGAAAAACAATTTATGCGAAACTAGTCCAACTAAGGGCTGAAATGGCAGTAATATTAACAATGAAAATTGACTGCATGTTTTCCATTTGTCAGAGCTTGTGCTAAGGTCACCTTCGTGGATCTTCTCATTTCCTCTACACAACAGCCCTCTGAGGTGGGTACTAGCGTTATCTGCCACCTACAGGAGAGAAGCCTTGAAGCCCAGGAAGTTAGGTAACTTGCTTCAGATCACACAGTTGCTAAGCCATGAAGCTATGGGATTTGAATCCATGTATGTGGTACAGGGAGCCCTGTAGCACCTGGCTGCTAACCAAAAGGTTGGCAGTTCGAATCCACCAGCTGCTCTTTGGAAACCCTATGGGGGTAGTTCTACTCTGCCTTATAGGGTCGCTATGAGTCAGAATTGACTCAATGGCAATGGGTTTTAGCGTTTATATGGTACAAACGGTTAATGCTTTCAGATGCTAACTGAATGGTTGGAGATTTGAGTCCACGCAGAGATGGCTCAGATGAAAACCCTAGGGAGCACAGTTCTGCACTGACACACATGGGGTCTCCCTGAGTCAGAATCGACTTGATGGCAACTGGTTTACTATGTGCTGGCAGCATAGAGGCAGTGTAGGCTGTGAACAAGGTGGACCCATCCCTGGCATGAGGCTTGCAGATCAGGAGGGGAGGCAGACTTAAACAAGCTAGAACAGTAACATGAAAGAATTAAGAACACAAGCTCCTGGGAGGAGTTTCTGGGGAAACACGCCGGTGAAAGTGGCATATATAACCAACACATATGGTGCTATAAGGAAGGTTGAAGAAGAATTAATGCCTTCGAATTATGGTGTTGGCGAACAATATTGAATATACCATGGACTGCCAAAAGAACGAACAAATCTGTTTTGGAACAGCCAGAATGCTCCTTCAAGGCAAGGATGGCGAGACTTTGCCTCACATATTTTGGACATATTGTCAGGAAGAATCAGTCCTTGGAGAAGGACATCATGCTTGGTAAAGTAGAGGGTCATCAAAAAAG
>NW_004443960.1:16332058-16333251 GCF_000243295.1 Trichechus manatus latirostris | reverse complement strand
TGGAGGTAGGCGACTGTTTGGCAGGACTGGGACTAGGGTGAGCCAAGTGAGGAGCCTCGGGCATTTGCACAGCCTGAGAGTGAATGTATGCCTCTTTAAATTGTGTCCTAGGTCCCTCATTTGCTTCACCCTAGTCCAGGTCCTGAGGAGCCCTGGTACTGCAATGGTTTAAGTGCTTGACCGCTCACCGAAACATTGGCAGTTCAAACCCACCTAGCAGCATCTCGGGAGGAAGACCTGGCAATCTGCTCCCATAAAGATTACAGCCAAGAGAACCCTATGGGGCAAATCTTCTCTGTCACATGGGGTCTCTATGAGTTGAAATCAGCTCAATGACACCTAACAACAACAGTCCAGGTCCTGGAGTCCCTGAGTGGTGCAAATGGTTAAGCACTTGGCTACTAAACAAAAGGTTGGCGGTTCAAGCGTACCCAGAGGTGCCTCAGAAGAAAAGCTTGGCTATCTGCTGAAAGGTCACAGCCATAAAAACCCTGTGAAGTGCAGTTCTACACTAACATACACGGGGACACCATGAGTTCATTAGTCCAGGTCCTGCTGTTTGGGAGGTTGCTGTAAAAATCTAGGCTAAGGGAGCATAATAAGCTAGGCCCACAGAGGACATCAGGGATGCTGGAAATTCATAAAAATGGAAACTCCCTTTCACCTCGTGAGTATTTATGCTCACGTGGTATTCACGCCTATGTTTGACTGTTAACACTCATCACTCCCAGTACAGTTTAGCTTTGGCATCAAAACCGGTGGGAAGTTTTATGGGATGGAAATCTCTTTGAGGTTCAATATTCTTTTTTTTTTTTTTAGTTAATTGGCGGTAAAGTGGGGTGAGGTAGGAGAGGAGAGGGCTGGGGCGGGGGAAGTATGAGCATTTGCATCAGATAAGAAACTTTTTTACAAGAGTGGAGCCAAAGGGATAAATAATAAAAGCAAATTCCAGTAGAGAGGAAAGAAAGCAAAACACTAGCTTGAAATGAAAGGTGCACTCTGAGGGCGCGAGCTGGGCTGCCTAACCTCGCTCTTGTGTTTCGAGGCCCTTTTGTGGGAGATGCTGTTCATAAACGGCACTTTGATCTTTAGCCACATTTTATCCAAAGGCCTTAGGAACCTGTGGGGTTTGCTAATACTCAACCAACTTAAACACACTTTCAACAGACAGTGAGCTTGACATCGGTTGCTGT
>NW_004443960.1:16301967-16322708 GCF_000243295.1 Trichechus manatus latirostris | reverse complement strand
GAGGGGGAGTCTCCTTGCCACGCAGCTCTGCCTGGCCAGAAAGGGCTCCCAACTCAAGAAAAGGAAAATAAAAGAAACAAACAATTCAAAACAAACAAACGAACAAAAGCCCCAGGATCCCACCATCGCGGCAGCCCAGACCGGGAAGCAACTCCACACTCGAACAGAACTCCATTCAGGAGAAGCAGAGGAAGAAGCAAAGATGGTGCAGAGAGCCAGGTATTTGAGCGAAAGGAGTAGGAGGTGGTGAGAGGTAAGGAAGAAATCAAAAGAAGCAGAAAAAAAAGGCAACACTAGCAGCCAACAAATGGCAGTCAGAGAGCCAGCTAGTGCGGACTGGTGTTTCTCAGACAAGAGACTGTGTCCACGGGGAGCAGAGGAGGATGAGTGTGGGTGATGAAGGGTAGGGAGTGGGAAAGCGTATATCACAAATTACCGGAGCTCTGAAGCCCTCAGGAAGAAGCAAAGATGGCGCACGGAGCCAGGTATTTGAGTGAAAGGAGGGGGAAGTGGTGAGAGGTAAGGAAGAAATCAAAAGAAGCGGAAAAAAGCAACACCAGCAGCCAACAAATGGCACTCAGAGAGCTGGCCCGTTTGGGTGTGTGGAATCCAAGCAGCCGGTGTTTCCTGGTTAAGAGATTGTGGCCGTGGGAAGCAGAGGAGGCTGAGTCGGGTTGAAGAAGGGTGGGGGGTGAGAAAGCGTGTATCGCCAATTACCGGTGGTTTTGTCTCCTGCTGGATGCTCCGTGAGGCTGCTTTCTCATACCCCCTGTTTGCTGGTCTCTGATAGGGGTCCAAGATGGCAGATCCGCACTGCATTAGCTGGTTGGAGACCTCTGCATGAATCTCTCCTCGCTCTCCATTCTCTGTCAGTTTTCTCACTCCATTTGGTGCTTGGCTGAGCTCTTTATCTCTTCATTTGATGTTTTAGGGTTTCAGGATTGTTGTATTCTCTGTTCGGCTTAGTTTTTTGGATCTTTGCCGTGGAGGGACGGCGTGGTGATTCTGCCTAGAGTGCCATTTTATTTTGATATAATTTCAAACTTACAAGTTGCAAGAAAAATGTAAAGAACTTCCATAGTAGCCTTTATCCAGATTCACCCATTTGAGAGTGATTTTTTTACCCCCAAATACTTCAGTGTCTATTTCCTAAGAACAAGGTCATTCTTTTATATATAATCACAATTCACTTATCAAAATCAGGGCATTTACCACTGATACACTACTATTATTTATTCCATGGTCTATATTTCAATTTCATTAAATGTCAAGTTCTCCCCACCTCCCTCCAGGATCCAGTTTAGGATCACAAATTCTATTTCTGTATCTTGTTTCTGAAATCTCTATTAATCTGGAAGCGCTCTCCATCTTTCTTTGTGTTTCTTGCCCTTGACATTTTTGAAGAGCACAAGGCAGTTATTTTGTAGACTTGATTCTTAGTTTGGGTTTGTCTGATGTCTCCTCATGATTAGTTACAAGCTACGCATTTTTGGCAGAAATACAGCCGAAGCACTGTTTCTGACTTTTACAAAACATCTTGGAACTTGTATCAGTAAAGGTGCATTTGGCAGCAAGTAACAAAAGACTCAACTAACAGTGGCTAAAAAACAAGAAGTCTGGCAGTTAAGTGGGTCTCAGGCTGGACCTAGGCTCTGTTTTTCTCTTCTACACATTGAGTGCAAATGGCATCATATTAATTGAAAGTGACAAGTGGCTTAAAGGAGAATGGAGGGAAAGATTAAAGTCGTTTTCTACATTAACCTTAACAAAGCCAACTTGTTCAGTAAGAATGAGAACAAAACTGTAATTAATACCTCAATGTTATACTGCCACACATGATGGATAGCTGATGGTTTTGAGACTGCTTCCCCAGAAGCAGACCCTGAGACAAGGATATGGGTACAAGAAGTTTATTTGGGTAGTGTCACTAAGGCAGTGGGAAAGTAAAGCAAGGAAGCTACAGGGTATGTTTGTGAGCAGGTAGCTCCTGTGGGCAACTAGGGCTTGGTCCCATTGGGAACTTCTGGGAGCCTCTTAGAGTGATACCACCGGAAGGGTGAGGAAGATGCAGAATTTATGTTCTAACTCCAGCCCATTGTCCACTGAACACTGCTCAGGGGCGTGAGCATCTTGCACATGCGCGGAGTGAGCATAGCAGGGGGGCCCTCAAGTGGCGGTCTCTGATGCTGAATGCATGGGTGGGAAGCGGAAGTGATGACTGCAATGGGCGGAGCTCTGACGGTGCCTGCTCTTCCTGCTGTTGAATTGCGTTCCTTGACATTATCACTGAGCTCCCTCACTTATTTGGGGTGGTCATTTTCATAATACACATTAAATCCTAGTCTTTTTTTTTTTTTTTTTAATCTTTTCCTGCTTTCATTCAAACTCTATTTAGACAACTAAGGCATAAGGGCATAATTTTCCATTAAAAGTTTTTATTCTGTCATATACACCCACCGTTTCTGTGTGTCTTCCACGGGGGCAGTCCACCCCTTAGCACTGTGCCCAACACACAGTAAGTACTCAGTGGCGGATAATATGTGCATTTTTCAGAGATGAGTCAGAGAGACAGGATAGTAGAGTGATGGGAGCATAGACTCTGGGGAGGAAGCTAATATGTATAAGGTGCTTAGAAGAGTGCCATTAATGGCCTAATCACTATAGAAGGATTTGCTATTATTACAAGTATCCTAGAGGTAGAATTGCTGGATCAAAAGGTGTGTGCATTTTATGTTGTAGTACCTACTACCAAGTCACAAACTCCTCATCCCACCTCATCCCTAACCAGTGACCAGTTGCCATCGAGTGGACTCCAACTCACGGCGATCCCACATGTGTGAGAGTAGAACTGTGCTCCATAGGGTTTTCAGTGGCTGATTTTTCAGAAGTGGATCACCAGGCATTTCTTCCAAGGTGCCTCTGAGTGGACTCGAACTTCCAACGAAGCCAAGCCTGTTAACCATTTCTACCATCCGGGGACTCCACCCATCCCTAAGCCCCCAGAAAAAAAGTTCTACCAATTTCCATTCCTACCAATGGCCATTGAGATTGCCTGTTTCCGCATACCTTTGCCAGTACTAGTATTATCACTGGGTTTAATTTTTGCCAATCTGATCAGCTCATTTTCTTTTACGACCAAAGTTTTTACAACTGGGTCTGGTCGTAAACTCAATGCATATAGGCCTTTGAGAGAGCTGTGGGTGAATGCAAGCAAAAGTAAACCACTGTTCCAGCTCCCTGATTTGTCACACACTCATTTAGACTCTCTGGAAGATTAACAAATGGTTATCAGGGTAATTCTGAACAGAAGTAGGGGGCAGAGATGCTCCAACAGAACCTAATGGTTTCCAGGGACAGGGGGCTTTGATTTGATTGGCTACAAGACCCCTTTTGCCAGATGTCAGCAAATCATAGACATTCATTGGGCTGAAACCCAATCCATTCAGTTCTTCTGGGCAACACATTCAGACAGCACGCTTGACTCAGGGTGGTGAAATAAATAGGACTTAATTTATATTTTAAAGTCTTTCATCTCTCTTTAAGCCCCTGTGCTTCACTGAAATAAAATTTGATTGAGATGGAGAGAGGGGAAAATGCAGCTTTAATAATGTATGATCTGTAATCGTGGCCCTTTCTTTCTTTGCCTTAACATTTGGAGGCTTGCCATTTCTCTGTGCTTCCTCTACCTGATTCTTGAATGACAGTCTTCTTCCTCTTCTAAACCATATGGCTTCAGTATTCAGATGGTTTCAGGTGTCACCGGTAGGTATGATATCCACTGCGACCAATGAGAGACTTTGGGGGCAAGCTGGGTCCTTACCCTTCTCTCTGCGAGCCACTAGCTGCCAGTCAGCGGCCATATTGATAAGATTAGCTGGTAATTAACAACCCAGCCCAGCCAAGCAGAGGAGATGACTCAATTAGCAGAATGTCACTGCATCTAATTTACTTTGCTTATCAGAGATTTAGTCTCTAATGACTACAGGAAGAAGAGCAGGGGCTTTCAGTGCCGGGGATCTAAAAGCTTAAATGTGGTCTAACCTCTCTGTCTGACGGTTTGCTTGGCAATGAAGAGGCTGATAATGCCAATTTGGGGAATCGTCTGGACTGATGTACCTGCCTCAATCTTGGGAACAAAGACATTGAGTGACTCTAAGCGTGAAAGTCGGTACTTAGATGACAGAGTCTCTGTCCCTAGTTCATTACCTAAATCTTTCAATTTTATTTATTTTTTTGAGCTAAGCCTGCTTATCATGTTTATTTGATGAGAAAACTCCTTGCATGGCTAGTCAGCTTCAGCTGTAGTAGTAGCAGTAACACCTACAGTAATAATAAAAAAAGATTTATTCAATGCTTCCTATACGCCACACTTTGGATTTCTTACATTGAATCCTCTAAACCAAGGACTGGCAAACTTTTTCTTAAACGGGCAGCTTTTAAGGCCACGGTTTCTGTCCCAGCTACTCAGCTGGGCTGTTGTATCATAAAAGCAATCATAGACAATATGTAAATGAATGGGCATGGCTATGCTCCGATTAAACTTTATTTATGAAACCAGGCATTGGGCCGGATTTGGGCCATGGACCATAGTTTGCCAACACCTGCCCTAAACCAGTGTTTTTTCAAACTTCACGTTGTGACCTACTAGTCATGAAATCAATTTAGTGGGTTGCAAAAATCATTTAAAACAACAAAATAAACCAAAATAGAATAAAAACTACCTGAATGCACTGCATCTAATATGGGTAAGTCCCATTTTGTGAAATTTCTAATTTCAGATATGTGCGTACATATGCATATATCTGCTAACCAAAAGGTTGGCAGTTTGAATCCACCAGCTGCTCCTTGGAAATCCTACAGGGCAGTTCTACTCTGTCCTATAGGGTTGCTATGAGTCAGAATCGACTCAACGGCAACGGGTTTGGCTTGGTTTTATATGCGCTTATATATGCATGCGGGAGAAAGATGTAGCAGTCTGCTTCAGTAGAGATTTACAGCCTTGGAAACCCTATGGGGCCTCTATGAGTCTCGACAGCAGTGGGTTTGGTTTTTTAATATATATGCATATGCATGTGTGTGTGTGTATTTGTGTACCTGTGTTTACTGGGTTTTGATGTATTTCTTATTGTGGATTATGATCAGGAAAATTTGAAAAATATTGCAGTTTACAACCCCCTGAAGTAAGTCTCATTGTTATCTGCATTTTATAGCTAGCTGAAGAAACAGACGTAGAGAGAGGTTAGGTGACTTGCCCAAAGTCACACAGGAGGAACTAGATTTCAAGTGATACCAAAATACTTTGTCCCTCATACAATACCAGGTTCCTGGTGGTGAAGGACAGAGCCTGTGGGAAGAAGCTGAACACATGGTGACCCTCTGGGCCCCTGGGCTAAACAAAGGTATTATCCTGATACGATAAAAAGCATTTGAGGTATAGCTTTTTTCCTTATCCACTTTGGAAATGTTAATGAGCAGTGACATGGATAAAATATGTTATGGATGTATATGTACATATATGTATAATATGTATGTATGTATACACACACACACTTTCTCTTCTGCCCACATTAGAAGTCCTAAAAAACCAAATGCACTGTTTTGAAGTCACTTCTGACTCATGGTGACCTTATAGGACAGAGTAGAATTGTCCTATAGGGTTTCCAAGGCTGTAAATCTTTATGGAAGCAGACTGCCACATCTTTCTCCCCTGGAGCAGCTGGTGGGTTTGAACCACCAACCTTCCGGTTAGCAGCCCATCGCTTAACTACTGCGCCACCAGGGTTCCTTTTCATTAGAAGTCCATTGGAAGGAAAACAAAAAACAAAAAAAAGGAAAACAAGAGACAGGCATATTCCACAAATGGAATGGCTTCCTGCTGAAGCAAGCTGAACTTTTTTCTTCCCTTCTTGGTATTTCCATTGCAATTGCTATTTATCACAATGTATTTTTCCCCCCAAAACATGTTAGAAAGTCAGTTGGAATTGATTTGAGGCTCTAAACAGGCTCTTGAATGAAAAAGCAAACTGTAACCTATTCAAACAGCCCCTCTTCCTTAATCTAGTAACACGTGAGATGCAATTTAAATGATAATGTTAGCCAAAATGCGAGAAACGCAATACTCCACTGTAAGAGGGTTTTTTTTTTTTAAACCCCCACTGAAAGACAAATGGCTGAGACATTTATATCTGCAACACTTATTAGGGAGAGAATGCTCAACCCATTAATTTTATGGCTGTGGTGCTGAGTGTGAAGCGAGAATGAGGTTTCCGAATGCTCTTACAAGACTCCAGCAGCTCAGACAAGATGGCAGCCAGGAGAGACGGATTCTAGAGCGACATTGGAGAATTTTTAAAGGTCTCTCCCCGCTGACTTTCATCCTGATATTGAAGAACAAGTGTTTCTCCAAGTGAGACTCCTTGGAACATTTTCTCTTAAATTGAGGCTTTGGAGTCACTTGTAAGTTTGAATTTTTAAGGCCAGCCCTCAATAAGCTGTTTGCTGATGAATTTCAAAACCAGGTTTCCATGGCAACCATGTTTAACACAGGCTATGGATTATGCATACAGAAAACAGAATTTAAAGTTAGTGGGAAAAATGAAAGTAAATGTTAGTTTTAGTAAGAAAAAAAATAACTCAAAAAATAAAAGAAGGGAGGATATTAAAAAAAATTTTTTTTAAAGTATGTCCAAATTAAAAAAAAATTATATGTAGGCAGTAAGGGTCACCAAGAGTTGGAATTGACTGAACGGCAACTAACCACAACAACAGCAAGGAAGAAAATAAATTATGTATAGTTCCACAGCCTAACACAACTGCCGTAAGTATTGTGTAATGGTCTTTTTTGCCCCTGTATGTGTTTTGGTTCAACTAATTGGAACTGAAGACTTCCAGTTTCTGGTAAAGCCTCACAACGCTCCCCAGTGAATATCTTAGTAAGCAAAGCAAAGCTACAAATGGAAAAATGTAACATCAGCCCTCAATTTACCTTGTGTCCTCATGCTCCAGACTCTGGGGTGCATACTCAACAACCAGGCATGCTTAGATGAAGCCGCCCAAACCACCTCCACTCCCAGGGCCTCCTCCAAAACATCGTGAGGTACTTTCACCATGCCATAAACATCATGCATATGCCTTGCAGATATCTGCATAATAAAGCTTTGTGGGCAAGAGATCCAGAGCTCAGGGAGCCCCATCTAGACTCATCACTCCTAGGACTTTGCCTTCCAGTGCCAAGCTTTGCTACCAACAACGTTTCGTTATCCAGCAAACTCAGTTTCCCCTGTGACCATCAGGTCATGCGTTGCTCAGGGAAGTTCAAAAACTTTCTGCACTATGCATGTCTGTTGACTGAATACACACACACACACACACACACACACACACACGCCCATACGCATACATACGCACATATTATTTTGTATATGTATATATGTTATCATATATAAAAACATGCATATATATTATCAAGGTTATACATGCATATAGTTTAAAGAGTCAAGGATTCTACAAAGCTTGTTAAAAAACACAGAGCAGTATTCTTCCCCTCCCTGCCATTTCCTTTCCTCCAGAGGTAACTGCTGTTGACTCTTTTAGCTGATTATTTTAGTTTTTACGTTCAGATATCTAAATAACATGCTTATAATGTCATGTATTGTTTTTCGTATTTGTTGGTGTTGTTAGTTGCTGTTGAGTTGACTCTGACTCAGGGTGACCTTATGTATAATAGGATGAAAAGTCTCCTGGTCCTGAGGCATCTTCATGATTGTTGCAGTGATTGAGTCCATTGTTGTGTCTGTTGTATCAATCCATCTCACCAGGGGTTCCCTCGCTTTCGCCGACTCTTCCACTTTACCAACCATGGTGGCTTCTTCTAGCGACTGGTCTTTCCTGATGACATGTCCAAAGTAATCGAGCCGAAGTCTCGCCATCCTCTCTTTTAAGGAGTATTCTGGTTGTATTTCTTCCAAGACTGATTTGTTCGTTCTGGCAGTCTACTTAGATTTAATATTCTTTGCCAACAGCCCAGTTATCAATTCTTCTGTCTTCGTTTTTCATTGTCCAGCTTTCCCATGCACATTTCATATTTAGGCATTAACTATTGCCTTTCTCTCATGGAAAATGAGAATTTAGCCCTCTTGCCACTCCCTTCCCTACCTCCACCAACACACCTACTACCCACACTTCCTGTCTCAGAATTATCTCAATAATTTTTCATAGTTCACTATCATTTTTTCTGTGTTATAACTATGCCAAATGCCTTCCACAGTTGAACCATGTAATATATATTCCATGATTTTTTCCTTTACTGCACAGCTTTCTATTTTCTTCAAAGCTAATGCTTGCCTTTTAAAAATTTGCTCCGTTTTCTATACTTTTATCGTGAATTTGACCTCAATTTTTTGTCTGGTTATGAAATTCTCCTCTTAAAACAATCCATCTGTATCATGTATGTTATCAATTTTATCTTCCTGGAGCCATGACTCCAGGGGACTTCAGACCTGCTTCTCTGTGGATTGGTTACTCCCTAAACTGGGAAACCAGCTCCCATTCTGGATCTTCCTTCCCCACCATCTTGAGCAAACTGCTTTTCTTGTCTTCTGTGTTGGATACCCTGTTTCTCAAATTCTATGTGTTCTGCTTTCTTGGTTTATTCCCTCGATTGAGTTGAGCACTACTTTCATTAGGTTTCTGAAAAGGGAGTTAATGTTTTGTTGAGGTGCTGTATATTGACTGGATATAGAATTCTAGGTTAGAAATAATTTTTCCTCAGTGACAACATTGCACCACTGTCTTCTGGTTTTTAGAGTTGCTCTTGAAAAGTCTGAAGCCGTTCTTGTTCTGACTCTTTGTATAGGACTTGCTTTTTCTCTTTGGAAGCTTGTAAAATTTATTTCTGAAATTCCATGCAATGTGCGCCTTGGTCATTGTGCTGGCCTTCTGAAGCTGGAAACACATGCTCTTCAGTTCTGAGAAGTAGTCTTGAATTATTTAAAGGATAATTTCCTCATTTCTTTTTTTTCTGTTTTCTCTTTCTAAAACCTTTGCTAGTCAGATGTTGGTTCTCTAAATTTTTATTCTCTTCTATTTTGCATATCTTTGTCTTGATACTTAGTTCTGGAAAATTTTGTCAATCTTATTTTCCAGCTCTTGTACTGAAATAGTCATTTGTACTGTCACATTTTTAACTTTTGAAGGTTCCTTTTTGCTCTCCAATGTTCATATTATCAACAGCAGGTAGAAGAGTCAGGGTGATGCCCTGAGACATGTTGGAGTAACAGAAGGTGACTGGCGTGCTTGAATCAAAGTGAATGAGGGTGAGTGTGGACGTGAATGAAGTCGGAAAGGTAATGAACGAGGAGGGACACCATGTAGGGCCTTATGGAGCCTTTGTGATTTGAAGTCATGAAAGTTGGGGTCTGAGTCTGGTTTTGTCCCTGATTTGGAAAACTCAGCCTCTCTGAGCCTCAGTTTCCCCATCTGTAAAATGAACCATTTGAATCTCTGAAGAAACTTACAACTCATAATCCCATGGATCTTTGATTGCATCAAAATTATTTCCCCAAGGGGGAAAAAATCACAATATTCTAATATATATGTACACACACATATGGAGTCCCTGGATTAAGCACTCAACTGCTAGCCGAAAGGCTGGTGGTTCAAACCCACCCAGAGACACCTCAGAAGATAGGCCTGGTGATCTGCTTCTGAAAGGGCACAGCCTTGAAAACCCTATGGAGCAGTTTATTCTGCACACATGGGGTCACCACGAATCAGAATTGACTTGATGGCAACTAACAACAACAACATATGTATGTATATACAAATTTAAGTATTTGTGTATAACCAAATATACAGTGTACAAACATAACCAAAACTCCAGTTGCTGTTCAGTTTCCAACTCATGGTGACCCAGGTGTGTCAGAGTAGAATTGTGTGCCATAAGGTTTTCAATGGCTACTTTTTTTTGGAAATAGATCACCAGGTCTTTCTTCTGAGGTACCTCTGGGTAGACTCGAACCACCAATCAGCTGAGTGTGTTAACTATTTGCACCACCCAGGGACTCCAAATAGAATATAAGTCCTGTTATTGCTGTTGTTGAATGTTATTGTCATTATTACCTTATGATACTTTGGATACTTTGATTTCCTTGATTACTTATCTTGATTGCTTTTCATAACATCAAGGAACAAGCTGGAGGAAATTAATCATGGGACATTTCCAACTCTGAAATGGAAAAACCTGCTCCATTTCCTTTAAAAAAATGCTTTCTCATTATGGAATTTATGGTGTTCCTGGCACTTTTCAATTTCTCTGAAATGGACTTGGGTGCCATTAATATGGCTCTCTTGGCTGTCATTGTCAATGTAATAAATTTAGAGAGGACAGGCCTTTAAAGGAAGAAGAACTGAGCAAAGGCTAGCCCCTGGTATGACCAATCCACCTAAGACAGAAGAGAAAGCTGATCCTCCAGGATCATGGCAACTGTAAAGGCCAGGCTGGCTGAGGGACCAGTTCTTCGTGCCTCACAAGGGGCTGACACTATGCAAATGAGGAATGATGTATTTCTGATGTACTAACTCCCAGCACAGCCCTTTCCTTCCCCTAACTGTGCATCGGGCTTACTTTGAAGGACTCTGAAGTCAGGCTCAGCATTTTCCTACCAATGAATTAGCTTCTTCTTGGTCATGGCTGAGAGGGTTTCCTTGGTCAAGGTCTGCAGTGGAGTCCACTGGAAGCACTAGATGACCAAAGACCCTCGTTCTGCTCTGGCCCTGCTATTAACTCCCATGGGACTTGGGACAAGTCACTTAAAGGCAAATCTGTAGTTTCTTTAGGGTCAAATCTCTGTCCTATTGGGTGAGGTGGAGGTCAGATGTATATGGGCATGTCCCTCCCCCTCCATTAGCTTTGTGACTTCATTCTTGACCACACTCACCCTGGTTTGCTTTGCTCCAAGCACACCAGTCTCCTTGCTGTTACTCAAACATGCCTTAGGACACTTGGACAAAAAGAATCATAACCCTTGGAACATTGTTTTCAGGTAGAGTACCGTATCTCACACAAATAACATGCAGCTTCTTCATTTGTTTGCCAACCACACCCTCCCGCTCGAGGTATTTTTGTAATTGCCACTATGCCAATTTTTTTTTTTTTCTACATGTTGCTGTAAAAAAATTAGCATAGCATGCTTAGAAAAATACTTTGGGGGTGGGGTACAACTGGCAAACAAATGTAGAAGATGAGTGTTATTTGCATTAAAATAAGGTAATACCCAATGGACTTACACGAAGAAAGATTTCAGACCAGACTTAAAGGTCTGACTGAGACTGGAGGAACCCCGGAAAGCATGGCCCCCGGATTCTCTATCGGCCCAGAGCTAAAAGAGTTTCCGAGGCCAACTCTTCAGACAGGGAGTGTACTGGACTGTGGGACATAAGGTGATGTTCGTGAGGAGTGTGCCTCTTAGCTCAGGTAGATACAGGAGACTAAATGGGCAGCTTTTGTCCGGAGGTGAGATGGGAGGGTGGAGAGGGTTAGGAGCTGGTTGAATGGACATGGGGAATCAGGGGTGGAAGGGAGGAGTGTGCTGTCACAGTATAGGGAGAGCAATTAGGGTCACATAACAATGTATGTATAAATTTTTGTATGGGAGACTAACTTGAAATGTAAACTTCATTTAAACTACAACAATAAACAAAAGAGAAAAAAGAAAAGAAAGATGTTCAACCCAGCATAGTTGCCATAGAAATCAACAACAAAAAAATATGAGTGGCACTGGTTAAATATGGTACAAACATATAATGGGATACCAGGTGGCTGTTATAAACATGTTGACACATATTTGTAGATATGAAAAGATATAATGATAAGTATTTAAATTAAAAAAAGAACTAAATGTACTATGCACGTTCACAGTTGTAAGGTTTGGAGATGATCAAATACTCAAACACACACACGCACATATTGAAAGGCTAGACACCAGTTATTAATAGTGAATATATTGGGTTGAGGCATTGGTGGTTCAATGGTAGAATTCTTGCCCTCCATATGGGACCCAGCCCACAACCCATTGCCATCGAGTCAATTCGGAGTCATAGTGACCCTACAGGACAGAGTAGAACTGCCCCATAGGGTTTCATAGGCTGTAATCCTTATGGAAGCAGACTGCCACATCTTTCTCCTGTGGAGCAGCAGGTGGATTCAAACCACCTTCCTTTTGGTTAGCAGTCAAGTGCTTAACCACTGCGCCACCAGGGCTCCTTCCATGCGAGAAACCCAGGTTCAATTATTGGCCAACGCACCTTATGTGCAGCCGCCTTCCATCTGCCGGTGGAGGTTTGCGTGCTGCTACAACGCTCAACAGGAGCTTCCAGAGCTTTCAGACTAAGACAGACTAGGAAGAAAGGCCTGGCGATCTATTTCTGAAAATCAGCTAATGAAAACCATATGGATCACAATGGCCTGATCTGCAACTGATCATGGGGTTGGCACAGGACCAGGGTTGTGCAGGGGGTTACTATGCATTGGGAGATGACTCAACAGCTACCAACACCAACAGCCACATATTAGGTCTGGCTCTCCAGATGCAGACCCTGAGCCCAGGATTCGTGTGCAAGGGATTTATAAGAAAATATTCCCAGGAGAAACTGGTGAGGGAGTAGGAGAAGCAGGAAAGAAAAGAGGAGGAAGCAAAGCAAGGATGCAGTTTCAGGCAAGTCCCACAGAGGGTAACTTCAGCCTGATCCCACAGGGAAATCTATGGAATCTAAGTGACACCTCGGGCTTTCAAACTCCAGTGTCCAACAGTCATTGGTTAAAGGCCACGCCAGGGGGACCTACACTCCCAGGCGCTCTGGATAAAGTGGCTCCAGCGGTCCAAGGGGAGTCCTCCGAGGTGGAGTCGCGGGTGCAGACCGTTGGGAGCAAAAGCTTAGCAAAGCGGGGAAAGAGGCGTGCAGCAGTGGTGAAGGAATCCTAGGGATCTGGGGGGAGCATCATATTTAGCACTCCCCAAATTTTCCTCAAAGAAAGTGCACTACTTTTGTAATAACGATATGTTATTTAAAAAAATTATACATAGACAGGAAATACCTTTCAAAGTCCTCCACAGTCACACACCCACTGAGCAGAATTATGCTTAGTATTAGGCGGGAAAAGGCTCTTTCTTGCAGCCACGCTGCCCTGGCTGTCCTGGCAATGTTCTCATAAGTTATGAGGCTTTAGAATCCTAAAAACCCATTGTCATTGACTCGATTCCAATTCTTAGCGACCCTGTAGGACAGAGTAGAACTGCCCTGGAGGATTTCCAAGGCTATCATCTTTATGGAAGCAGATTCCCTGCTGCATCTTTCTCCCAAGGAGAGGCTGGTGGCTTTGAACTGCCAACCTTTCAGTTAGCAGCTGAGCACTGTAACCACTGCACCACTAGGGTCCTTTAGAAACCTAATCCGGGGGCCAACATAAATCATTTATAGTAGTAAAAGCAGTGAAAACAATAATAACAACATGTGGAATCCTCCAGTATGTAAATATTAATGGCAAAGGTAACCCAACTGTATGAGTTGGGTCCTAGGTAAAGCACCTATATGCATTATTTCATTGTGTTGTTAGGTGCCGTTGAGTCGGTTCCGACTCACAGCGACCCTAAGTACAACAGAACAAACTGCTGCCTGGTCCTGTGCCACCTTCACAATTGTTATGTTTCAGCCTATTGTGGCAGCCGCTGTGTCAATCCATGTCACTGAGGGTCTTCCTCTTTTCTGCTGATCTTCTACTTTACCAAGTATGATGTCCTTCTCCTGGTACTGGTCCTTCCTGTTAATATGTCCAAAGAATGTAAGACAAAGTTTCATCATCCTTGCTTCTGAGGAGCATTCTGGCTGTCCTTCTTCCAAGACAGATTTGTTTGTTCATTAAATTCTCAAAATAATCCTATGACTTAGGTAGAACAATTATTCCCACTCCCCAGATGGGAAAACTGAGGCCTAGCAAGAATAAGCAGTTTTTCCCAACACTAACAGTAAAATGCAGAGCTTAGACTCGAACCCAGGCCAGCCTGATGCCAAAGCTCTTGTTGGGAATCACTGCACTGTGTTAATCCCAAGACTTGTACTTCTCCTCTTATATTTTAAGAAATGTAAGTCTTGAATTCTGAACATGGGCCAGTTCTTCTGCTGTTACATTGTGCTCATCCTTTTTTTAATGTGATCTTAAGAATATCTCTCCACTGGTTTTCCCAGTCTCTTTGGACAAACCATTTTAGCTTCTTTCTGTTCAAGATCTCTTGGGAGAAGGGCTGATGTATTCGTAAAATTATGAGCAAAATCCCATCATTGTCCGTGGAGAATACCTGCCCCCGTGCATGCTGGGTTGAACATTTTGTCATATTCAAATTTCAATTATTGCATTTCCCAAACGATAGTTTTCTCTGATCTAAGGGGAAAGCCTTACCTTTTTGTCTGCTACAAATAAATGTGGCAAAAATGGACAGAGGCCAAGAGGCATTTTATAATGGGAGAAAAGCATTTTCTAGGATGGTAGAATAAGGGTGATAATTTTAGAAATTGCCAAAAGGATAAACGGAGCTTCCTTCTCTTCCTTAACTGTTTTCTTTTGTCAACTTTTATGTTTAAATTCCTGGCATAGAGCTCTACATGACACAGGCTAAAACAAATAGATACAAACATATACTTTAAAAGAAACCGGGAGGAGTTTGTTGATTTCCACAGGTGAAATGTCTGTCTAAAGATTAATTTGATTGTCCCACACACATAACTTGCCAGATTCCTGTTTGCTTATGTATGAAAAAACAAAAAACAAACAAGCTCAGCTAGGCTGAATGTAAAGATTAGTCAAATTACTCAGACATCCATTACTGAAAAGCCTAGATTCCACTTGGACTTGGAATTTCTTTAGCACCGCCTGATAATAACTTTCTGCTTGACTGATGGCTACTAATTTTGATAGCAGTGTGTAAATGTCAGTCACAAACAGAAATAGACATACAAACTCTAGGACTCATTAAACTGGTTGCCAGGATTGCATTCCCAAATGTGTGTTGATGCAAAATATAAGCTAAGGAGATTTCGTTGCGTTCTGGATGGGAGGCATTGATGCTTCGAGTTTGCACTAGTTGGGAGATGCGAAGGAGAAAAGAGGAATAAACAAGCAGAGGGACCTCAGGGAACCGAGAGAGCGTCGTGCCCCGCTGACAGGTGCAAAGAACAGACCTAACATCTGTGAAAGGGAAGCCGAGCACTTAGGAACAAGGTGGAAGGAAATTAAAGCGCCGGGAGACGGTTAAACTGCTCAAGGAAATAGGCTGGCAGACTGATTGTGTTTGACTCAATCAAGAGACAGGCTGCCCCTAAAAATAAAGATGGAGCCCATCAGACTTCACTTTCTCCCTCCTCTTTCAGCCCATCACTGTTGATTTGGTCTTAAAGCATGGAAGAAAGCCTCCTGGCACCTCGCTCCATTGTCATGCCGTGAAAATGAGCACTTAAAATGTAAACAGTTCTCCCAACTGCCTGAGGCAAATGGGTTTGGAAGAATTTCACCCAGTGTTCCCACAGAAACGGTCGCGCTGTGGGGTACCTCTGAGACCATTTAGGCTATCTTCTGGTTTCTTGGTTGTTGTTGGTTTCTGCCCCCCGACCCCAACCCCAGATAAGCAAACTGAGGCTTCCAGAGGCCAAAGAACTTGGAGCGTCAGTCCAGTGTTATGGGTAAATTTTGGAGCTGCCATTTACTAGTTGTGTGTTCGGGGTAAATTTCAATCTCCCTGAGCCTCAGCTTCTATTTCTGTAAAGTGGGGAGAAAATAAGAGTACTGACGACATAGTACTAATTATCAGGATTAACTGGGACAATGCATGTAAAAGGCACTATATTCATTTAGCATAAATTTATTGGGCATCTGCTATGTCCCAGGGAACGCCTGGCTGGTGCAAATGGTTCACGTAATGGGCTGTTAACTAAAAGACTGGCAGTTCGAGTCCACCCAGAGGCACCTCGTAAGAAAGTCCTGGCAATCTACTTCCGAAAACCATTGAAAACCACACGGAACACAGCTCTACTCTGACACACAAGGTTTCGCCATGAGTCGGAGTCGACTCCATGGCAACTGGTTTGGTTTTAATGTTCTAGGTGCTACATAACCTCTCATCTTGACCTTGACTGACAGGTATAGCTCATAGTAACACAAACTGACTTTGGTTGAGTCCCTACTGGATGCCAAGGCACTGTGCTTATCCTTCGTATACACAGCTCATTTTATTAAATAAGAACCCTAACAAGCAGGTTCTATTTTTGTCTCCGTCATGTAGATCAAGACACTGAGGCTTAAAGAGAGAAATTACGTGACTTGCCCCACGTCACATGTCATTTGGGTGGCTGAGCTGGGATTCATTCATTCATTCATTTCTTTTGAGAATTTTTTATTGAGCACCCACTCTGGGTCACACCCTGCAGTAGAGGCGGGGGTCACCATGATGAACCCACAGGACAGGCACCCTGCCCTGAATGGTGCTTACATGCTAGTCGGGGGGCAGGCATTAAACTGCTGATCACGCAACATCAACTTCGACTGTGATCACTTAGGAAGGAGATGGTTGGGGCTAAGGGTGGGATCTGACCTGGTTTGAGGCAGTGACATTTAAACTGACAGCTGAAGGCTGAGTAGGAGTCAGGGCGGTGAAGGGGTGGGATGTGAGAAGTGTTCCAGACTGGAGGTCATTTTCACAGTATAGTTCTTCCTCAGGCCTGTCCCTACAGTGGATTAAAGACCAGTGCTGCCTCCATCCATGCTGCCTGCCGGCACCGCCTATTCTGGGCTTTCCGCTGTCTGCTCTGCGCCCTCACACACACGTGTTTTCTCTGTCAGAGGGATTTTGTTGACCTCATTTCCTAGAATGAATCTTTTTCCTTACCAGGGGTGTAAAAATGGCGTGGTGATGGCATTTGACCTCCTCTAACTTCACAAAGCAGGGAGAGAATCACCGTCAGCATCAGCCCCAGGCTGATTGCTATCATGCCGAGGTCAGACACACATCTCTCCAACCTTTTTACCAATTCTGACACCAGCTTCTCTGCTGGGTTCGATAATTCATTGCAATGGCCACACAGAACTCACAGACAGTGCGCATGATTATGGGAATTATTAGGGAAGTAACAGGTTACAACTCAGGATGCAGTTCTTTGATCAGGACAGCCTCTTCTCAGCCCTGCCTGCAGGCATACATCTCTCTCTCTGGCCCTCAACCTTTTTTTTTAATTTTTTTTTTTAATTGTACTTTAGGTGAAGGTTTACAGAACAAATAGTTTCTCATTAAACAGTCAGTACACATATTGTTTTATGACATTGGTTAACAACCCCATGACATGTCAACCCTCTCCCTTCTCGACCTTTTTTTTTTTCTTTTGGTGAAAATATACACAGCCAAAGATACACCATTTCAAAAATTTCTATATGCGCAGTTCAGTGAAATCGATTACGTTCTTCCAGTTGTGCTGCTATTCTCACTTTAGATGAAGGTTTACAGAACAAAATAGTTTCTCATTAAACAGTACACATGTTGCCCTATGACAATGGTTAACAACCCCACTACATGTCAACACTGTCCTTACTCAACCTGGGGTTCCCTATCACCAGCTTTCCTGTCTCCTTCTGCCTTCTAGTCCTTGTCCTGGGCTGCTGTGCCTCATTAGTCCCATTTTGTTTATGGGGCTGTCCAATCCCCGGCTGAACGGTGAACTTTGGAAGTGACTTCACCACTGAGCTAAAAGGGTGTCTGGAGGCCATACTCTTGGGGTTTCTCCAGTCTCTTTCAGGCCAGTAAATCTGGTCTTTTTTGTGTATGTTCGAATTTTGTTCTACATCCTTCTCCAGCTCTGTCCAGAACCCTCTGTTATGATCCCGGTCAGAGCAGTCAGTGGTGGTAGCTGGGCACCATCTAGCTGTACTGGACTCAGTCTGGTGGATGCCTTGGTAGCTGGGGTCCATTAGTCCTTTGGACTAATCTTTTCCTTGTATCCTGTTCTCTTCATTCTCCCTTGCTCCCGAAGTGGTGAGACCAGTGGAATATCTTAGATGGCTGCTCACAGGCTTTTAAGACCCCAGACGCTACTCACCAAGGTAGAATGTAGAACATTGTCTTGCCGATTGAGCTAGATGTTCCCCGAGTGGCCCTCAGCCTCTTGTCCCCCTCGGCCCAAACTCTGCCTTGCTTGGGCAAGTGGTGCAAAGCTCTTTAGCTTCCCAATAAGTACCCGGGGGCACCCCACTCCAGCGGTAAGCCTTTACCCAAAGGCACTCAGCTCTCTGGCTCCGTGGGTCGGCAGGCCTATCTCTGCTGACAAGTGCCCAGAGGCACACTACTGTGCCAGGAAGCCTCCTACCCAAAGGCCCTCAGCTTTCCTGCTCCGTGGGTCAGCACACTCAGCATAACCACCTTACTCTGTGGGCCGGGAGACTCACTGGGCAGTCTTGCGCCAATCTTCTGGTTCTGCTGGGGCTGCTACCACTTCCCTGCCATTGCTTCCCACCATCTCTGGGGATACAGCTCTCTGTCTCCTGGGTCTAGGAGGTTCTCAGCACAGGGATCCCGGGTTCAAAGGATGTGCTTCACTGCTAACTCTTCTCTCTTGGTGGTAGTCAGGTCCCCCTGGGATGGCTCATTTTAAGCCTAGTGGGGTGGTAAAACTGACCAATCCCCTTGTTAGGGTTCCATACACCTAATTTGTATGGTTCCACCCCCCCCCAGGGTGTCATGTACTTTATTTGCATTATTAACAAGCTGTCCAATCCCCTTGGTGGTCCACAAGCACCTTATTTGCAGAGTCCCATCCAGTCACTTGGTAGGAGTTATAAGATCATGATGAGAAAGGCCATATAAAAGTGATCCGTCACACCACAAGAGATTTCTGATTGGCCCTTGGAAAATTGCAAGACTAAAGACATCTTGTAGCTATAAAAATGCTGTGTTCAATTATGTATCTTAACCACCCAACCCCCTGTCCTTGTTCAATGGACAGTGTCATGGATTGAATTATGTTCCCCCAAAAATGTGTGTATCAGTTTGGCTGCGCCTTGATTCTCAGTATTGTGTGGTTGTCCTCCATTTTGTGATTGTAATTTTATGTTAGAGAGGATTAGGGTTGGATTGTAACACTGTTACTAAGGTCACATCCCTGATCCAATGTAAAAGCAGTTTCCCTGGGTGTGGCTTGCACCACCTTTTATCCTACAAGAGATAAAAGGAAAGGGAAACAAGCAGAGAGTTGGGAACCTCACACCATCAGGAAAGCAGTGCTGGGAGCAGAGCGAGTCCTTTGGCCCTAGGGTCCCCGCAGGGAGAAGCTCCTAGTTTGGGGGAAGATTGATGAGAAGGCAGATAGAGAGAGAAAGCCTCCCCCGGGAGCTGACGCCCTGAATTTGGAGTTTTAGCCTACTTTACTCTGAAGGAATAAATTTCTCTTTGTTAAAGCCATCCACTTGTGGTATCTCTGTTATAGCAGCACTAGATGACTGAGACAGGCAGGAAGTGAAGAAGGTTGTTCAGAGAGCCAGGAAGAGAAGCTGAGGAGGCCCTGGCAGTGAAACCTGAATAATCTTCCCCCCTTCTTAGGCGCAGAGGCGCCCTGGTGGCATGGTGATTAAGCACTCAGCTGCTAACCGAAAAGTCGGTGGTTTGAGCTCACCAGCCACTCTACTAGAGAAAGATGTGGCCTTCTGCTTCCATAAAGATGACAGCATTGGAAACCCTATGGGGCAGTGCTACTCCGTTCTATAGGGTCACTATGAGTCAGAATCGACTCAGTGGCAATGGGTTTGGTTGCTTCTTGATTGCAAAATGCAAAATCCCCTTAGCATCAGGGCTGAAGAAACACCATGTTGTCAAACCTTCTCAGGAGAATCAAAGGGGCCATTTTCATGTTTTTCTTTTGGGTAAAAGAAAGGACAGGTAGCATTCTCAGACGTGAAGGACTTTGATTTAAAACGAGGGGGATAAGCATCCATCAACAGATGAAGGGACAAACAAAATGTGGTCTCTACATGCAATGGAATATTATTTAGCCATACAGACACCATGAAGGAACTTTGAAAACATTATGGTGAGTGAAATAAGTCAGCTAGAAAAGGACAAATACTGTATGATCCCACTTACCTGAAATGTCTTGAATAGACAAATGCATAGAGCCGGAAGTTGGTTAGCGGTTTCCAGAAGCAGAGAGACATGGGAATGGGGGTTACAGCTGAAAGGGTACCGAATTTCAGTTTGGGGTGATGTAAAACTTTTGGAAATGGATGGTGATGATGGTTGTACAACATGGCGAATGTAATTTGTCACTGAATTGTACGCTTAAAAGTGATTAATATAGTAAATTTTTTGTTATATATATTTTACCACAATTATAAACAAAGGCCAGAAAGAAAATGCTTGAGCAAATATGAAGCAACTGAGAAAGATTTTTAGAACCTAAAATGCCAGCAAGCAGCTCTTATGTAAAAACACATTTTATTGGTTTCACTAAACAAAGCATTTCTTTTAACTAATTTAGACAAAATAAAAGATGCAGTAACTATAAATAAACAAATATGAGGAGGGTATGAGAAATCTTTTCACTTTTTTAATGCAAGTTAATTAAACACTTTTCGACCCTGGCTACGAACTAGGGATTCAGACATTTGAAAGGCCCTCACTCCCCACTGCACCTCCAGCCCTCCTGGGACCTCTCAG
>NW_004443960.1:16298186-16301436 GCF_000243295.1 Trichechus manatus latirostris | reverse complement strand
GTGTGGCCGCTTACCTTAGAATAATATTGTGGTCGGTGGTATAGCACTGCACATTCCGGCTCAGGCTGGAGCACGCATCAAAACTCTCCTGGGAGGCTTGTTAAAAACCAGATCATTTCCTATTCAGTAGGTCTGGGGTAGGGTCTAGGCAGCACAGACAGTTCGCATTCAACTACTAAACGTTAGTGGTTCGAACCCACCCAGTAGTACCTCGGAAGATAGGCCTGGTGATCTACTTCTTTTGCGATTACAGCCAAGAAAACCCAATGGAGCACTTCCACTCTGTAACACATGGGGTCGCCTTGAGTTGGATGGCAGCTAACAAAAACAACAGGTCTAGGGTGAGGCTTGGGAATTCGCGTTTCTCACAAGTTCCCAGGTGATGCTGATGCTGCTGTCTCAGGACCACGGTTGGAGAAACACGAGCAGAGTGGTTTAAAGCAAGAGCTCTGGACTCCCACCACTTGGGTTTAGCGTTGCAGATAAAATGCAGGACGCCTAGCTAAATTTGTACTTCAGATAAGCAATGAATAATTTTTTTAGTGTAAGTACATCCCATGCAAGAGGTGTCCTATAATTTTATTTGCTAAATCTGGCAACCCTCGCTGGGTTCAACTCTCAGCATTGCCACTTAAGAGCCCGGTTATTTGAGGCAAGTCATTTACCCTCTTTGAGATTCAGTATCCCCATCTACAAGATGGGATGGTAATAAATCCGTCTGTTCCCGAAAGTGCTGAGGATGATGAAATTACCATGCAAAGAACTTAGCCCGGAGCCTTGCCTGTAGCAAGCACTCAATAAATGTCAGCTGTTATTATTCACCATTAACCTCAGGTGAGTAACTTTTTGGAGAACAAACATATTATGCAAAGTGCTACGTGAAAGGAGTTTATGATTCAGTCTTTTTAATTTTCAACTAGGAACTATTTCTCTTCTTAGAAAAGGTCATTTTCACCCCTTCCCACGTTTCTTTAATAAAACCCATTGCCCTCGAGTCTATTCCAACTCACAGTGACCCTATAGGACAGAGTAGAACTGCCCCATAGGGTCTCCAAGGAGTGGCTGGTGGATTCTCTGATGGGCCTGGGAGTTAAATTGATAGACTGATTTGTGTCCCTCAGGAGCCCTGGTGGTACAGTGGTTAAGAGCCCAGCTGCTAACCAAAAGGTCGGCAGTTGGAGCCACGAGCAGCTCCTTGGAAACCCTATGGGGCAGTTCTACTTTGTCCAGAGGGTTGCTGTGAACCGGAATTGACTCAACGGCAACAGGTTTTGGGTTTGGTTTTGTGTCCCCCAAAAATATATGTTGAAATCCAAACCCCTATCCCTGTGAACATGACCCTGTTTGGAGATAAGAGGTTTTCTTTTGTTATGTTAACGAGGTCATACCTGAGTGTTTGAACCAGATGCCGTGGTTGTTTCCATACATGGCAACCCCGTGTGTGCAGAGTACAACTGCTCCATAGTGTTTTCATGGCTGTGACCTTTCGGAAGCAGATCGCCAGGCCTGTCTTCCTACATACCTCTGGTTGGATTCCAACTTTCAACCTTTCTGTTAGTAGCTGAACGATCAACCATTTATTTGCTCCACCCAAGGACTCCAAATAAAGAGAGAATGGTTTTAATATAGAATCAATTTGGAAGTTACTTAATCCCTTGGAATTAAACTTTTCTCATCAATTATTCCAAACTCATGTCCTCCTGGAAGTTGGGATCCTCACTTCACCTGCGTTGTTTGGATGACCCACTTGGAAGTTGGTGAAGGCCCTCCTGAAATTCCCAGTGTCTGGCTGAGTGCTTCTGTGGACGAGCATGGGACTGAAAGGTCTGGAAATTTCTTTGGCCCTTGGTAAAATGAAGTTAACTAGATGGGTATTTTTCAACCTTTAGGTTGCGACCTGTAAGTGAGTTATGAAATCAGTTTAAAGGGTCATGACCAGTATGTTTGGTTTGTCTTTTGGAAAAGAAATGGAATATAATACAATAGAACCAAAAATATCAGAGTGCATTGCACTGTAAGGGTTAAGTATTATTTCGGGACCTTTAGGTGCATACGTATATATATATAATACACATTTATATGTGTAAGGTGTCATGGGACATGGTGAAAAGAATTTGGAAACCACGAGAGTAGGTAATAACCAAGATCCCTTCCAACTTTGAAATTTGGTGACCCTATTACAATGGTTTTCAACTGGGGGCAATTTTGCCCCCTGGGGGACATTTGGCCATGTCTGGAGACATTTTGGATTGTTATGACTGGGGAGCAGGGAGCGCTACTGGCGTCTAGTGGGTAGAAGCCAGGGACGCTACTGGACAACCTGCAATGTACAGGACAGCCCCCACCGTGAAGGATTATCTGATCCGGAATGTCAACGGTGCCGAGGCTGAGAAACCCTGCTGTATGTGTGTACTTAGTAATAATCTCCTTACTACTAGCTAGCGTTTATTGGAAGTCCGTGCAAATGGTTAATGCGACCCGCTGCTAACCAAAATGTTGGAGTCCATCCAAAAGTGCCTCCGAAGAAAGGCCTGGTGATCTACTTCTAAAAACTCAGCCATTAGAAACCCTATGGAGCACAGCTTTACTCTGACACATATGGGGTCACCATGAGTTGGAATCTACTCAATGGCAACCGGTTTTAACATTTATTGAGCACTTACTATATGCAGACACTCTTTTAAGTGCTTATGTCAATGAACTCTTTTAATACCCAGAACATCCCTACGCAAGAGATGGAATTGTTTTTCTCATCTCAATTTTCAGATGAGGAAACCGAGGCATACATAGCTTGCAGAGTTGGGATTCAAAGTCAGGAATTCTGGTTCCAGGCTCCTCGAATAAGCATCTTGTATTTCTGTAGCACTTCACAGTCTCCACAGCTCCTTTATACAGAGGGTGGCGAGGGTGGTGCTACTGAGAAGAGACCGAAAGCTAAGGTTGTTTTGGTGCCAGGCACTGTGACTGATCATCTCTCATATATGATCTCATTTGATCTTCACAACAAGCCCGTGAAGCCCTGCTATTTTTACACATGCGAACAGGGAGATTGAGTCACCTGCACAGGGTCACACAGCTAATCAAGGCACAGCATTCCTCATCACGAATAAGAAAGGTGTGGGTATATGATTCTGAGCAGTGCTGTTTTCTGGAGAGGGCGCCGGACTGAATTCTGCTTTTCATGGAAATTGTGGTAGGCAAAATCCTCTCAAAACTCATATTGTATTATTTCCAGGTACTATATTTAGGC
>NW_004443960.1:16293766-16295686 GCF_000243295.1 Trichechus manatus latirostris | reverse complement strand
AGAGCCCTGGTGGCACAGTGCTTATGTGCTCGACTGCTAACTGAAAGGTTGGCAGTTCAAACCAACCTACTGCTCCTCAGGAGAAAGGTGTAGCAGTCTGTTTCCATAAAGATGACAGCCTTGGAAACAGATGTTTGTTGAAATGGCAGAAATCAAAGAGAGGAGGAACTCTTACAGATTAAAAGAGACTTAAGAACATTGTGTACAACCTGAAAATACTGAATTGGCAAATATCATGTTATATATATTTTTGTAATAAAAGAGTAGAATATTGTGTATAAGCCTTTGTATGGATACATACTTTCTTTTCTCTTGGCTAAAGCTTCCATACAGATTGCTTGCCCTATGGGCAAGTTCCGCTCTGTCCTGTAGGGTCACTATGAGTTGGAATCGACTCGACAGCAATGGGTTTGGTTTGGTTTTTTAGTATTCAATTGGATGGATATAATACAATGTGTTTATCCATTCACCTCTGGTTTTCAGGTTTTGGCTATTGCAAATAAGGTTGTTAAAAGAATGAAAAGACAAGACATGGACTGGGAAAAAATATTTGCAAAGCATGTGTATGATAAAGGACTTGTATCCAAAGTATATAAAAAATTCCCAAAATTTAATAAGAAAACAAACAATCCAATTAAAAAGTGGACAAAAATATAAAGAGTAACTTTATCAAAGATGAAGATGGCACATAAGCACATGAAAAGATACTGAACATCCTTACTCATTAGGGGAAATGCAAATTAAAACCACAAAGGTGATACCATTGCACACCTATGAGAATGGCTAATAACGCATTGCCGTTGAGTCGATTCCCACTCATAGCGACCCTACAGGACAGAGTAGAACTGTCCCATACGGTTTCCAAGGAGCATCTGGCAGATTTGAACTGTGGACCTTTTGGTTAGCAGCCAAACTCTTAACCACTAATGAGAATGGCTAATACAGTATTTAACAGACTACCCATACCAAGTGATGGTGAGGATGAGGAGGAACTAATATTCTTCTCTACTGCTGGTGGGAATGTAAAATGGTACAACCACTTTGGAAAACAGTTGGGTAGTTAACTTAAAAAGTTAAAGGTACACCTACCATATGATCCAGACATTCCATTTCTAGGTATTATCCAAGAAAAAACAAATTATATGTCCATACAAAGGCTCGTACACAATATCGCCAATTCAATATTTTCAGCTTGTACACAACGTTCTTAAGTCTCTTTTAATCACCAAGAGTTCCTCCTCTCTCTTTGATTTCTGCCATTTCAACAAACATCTGTTAAGTGCCTCCTACTCTTTGGAGATACATGGTAAATGATACCGTTTACCTTTCTATAAAGGATATTTGATAGGTGCTCATACATTGTAGAGCTCTCTCACTGGCTTCTAGTTTAAACAAGCTCTGTTCTTCCACACGGTCCTCATTTGAGTTGTGTGCAAGTCAGTTATAAGGTGCTATGATCATTAGGATTGTGTGTCAGCTTGGCTAGGCCATGATTCTCAGTGGTTTAGCAGTTATGATGTAGTTTGGCAGTCGTATGATGATGTGATCACTTCCATAATGAGATTTGATATTATGTGATCACCTCCATGATGAGATCTGCTGTGAGTAGCTAATCAGTTGAAAGGGAGTTTCTTTGGGTGAGTGGCCTGCACTGAATATGAGTGGACATTCTGGCAAGGCTCATGGGCTTTTGCTTGCTCTGGATCCTGAAGCTGGCTCCTGTTCATCTGACCTCCAGTTCTTGGGACTTGTTGTTGTTGCTGTTGTTAGGTGCCGTTGAGTCCATTCTGACTCATAGTGACCCTACGTATACTAGAACAAAACACTGCCCAATCCTGCACCATCCTCACAGTTGTTGTGCTTGAACCCATTGTTGCAGCCATTGTGTCAATCCATCTTGTTGAGGGTCTTTCTCTTTTT
>NW_004443960.1:16277271-16292917 GCF_000243295.1 Trichechus manatus latirostris | reverse complement strand
CCATAATTTGTTATGATCCACACAGTTGAATGCCTTTGCATAGTCAATAAAACACAGGTAAACATCTTTCTGGTATTCTCTGCTTTCAGCCAGGGACTTGGGACTTGAGCAGCTTACCTTTGGTCTTGCCTGCTGATCTTGGGATTCGTTGGTCTTCACGGCCTGTAAGCAAGAGCTCTGCTCTCTGACCTGCTGATCTTGGGTTTGCCAGCCCCTGTGGCTACATGAATCAGGAGAAGCCTCCAGCCTGACACACTGATGTTTGGGGCATTCTAGCCTCTACAACCTCATGAGCCATTTCCTTCATATAAATCTCTCTATAGAGATATTTATATGCTTTACTGGTTTTGCTTCTCTAGAGAACCCAGCCTAAGACATGTGTGATACTGAGAAGTGTACTCAGAAACCCAGTGTGGTCTGCTCAGGGCAATTTGAGAGATTACGTATAGTGAGCATCAGTTTTTGTCCTCCCAGGATCCTCAGCTTATTTGGGCAAAGGCACCCCCATTTTCATCTAGGGGACCACTCTCCTTCACTTTCTAGATCATGTGGCTTTGTTGTGGCTGTGGCTAACCTCACTCCATGGCAACAGGGCTGCCATGCACCCTAGATTTTGTTTAACAGATAACTCCATCCCCCGGTCACAGGGATTTGTTTAGGTTGGGCACTTGGCCCAAGTAGGGCCATTGTGGAAATCCTAAGCAATTAAATCACTTACCAATAGGCTGCTCGGTGAACACAGAATCAGACAAAAGGAATTAGGTTATCTTCAGGGATGTTTAACTCATGTGGGGGAACACTGACCAAATTAGCAGGAAATTCTTCTCAAGGGACAGAGGTATCTAGGTTTGCTAGAAAGGCAGTGTTTCTCCTTTGGGGACATTGTTGGAGACACTTGGGAAAAGTCTGGCAATGTCAGTGACTGTTCATCCATCTGATCAGTGCCGAGATACACCAGCCTCAGTATATTAGTTGGCCAGGACCAAACCAATTAACCAGTTGCCTTTGAGTTGATTGCGACTGATGGCAATCCCATGTGTGCAGAGTAGAACTGCACTCCATAAGGTTTTCAAGGCTATGGCCTTCCAGAAGCAGATTGACAGGCCTTTCTTTGCAGTCCTTGGGTGTGTTCAAACTGCCAACCTTTAGATTAGTAGTCAAGTATGTAACTGTGCCACCCAGGGGCTCCATAGTTGGCCAAGACAATGGCAATAAATTGGGATCAGCTTCAGCTCTCTACAGTCCTCTGGTTAGCTCTTTAAGCCCTCTGAATCTGATCCTAGCTCACTTACTACTACTCACCATCCCTTGCTGTTGTTGTTAGTTGCTGTCAAGTTGGCTCTGATTCGTGGTGACCTTATGTACAACAGAATAAAATGTTGTCTGGTCCCGTGCCATCTTCAGGATTGTTGGTACATTTGAGTCCTTGTTGAGGGTTTTCCTCATTTTTGTTGACCCTCCACTTTACCAAACATGATGTCCTTTTCTAGTGATTGGCTTTCCTGATGCTATGTCCAAAATAAGTAAGTCAAAGTCTCACCATCCTCCTTACACCCCTTTGAATAGAGTCTATCTCTGTGCCTTGCCAAATGCAAACCACCCTTCAAGATTCTGCTCAGCTTCATCCACTAAGAGTTCTCTGACTCCTCCATCTCCACTGGCTTCTTTGGTCTCCTAACCAGATTGCAATTAAAAACAAACATCGTGGCGATCAGTGATTTCTTACTGTGACCTTGGTTTTTCTAATTACATTTCAGGATGTCTGAGATCAGATGTGCCTCTTGTTTATATAGAGAGCCTGACAATCATTTGATAAATATTTACTGTGTATTGCAGATTTGAGATAGGTCCTCCATGAAGGTCCTGTCTTTATGGAAGTTGCAATATAGTGGGTGGGAAAGGATAATAAACAAGCCAGTAAATAAGAATATGTAATATAAAGATGAAAATAAAACAAAATAATGAGATAATGAACAATGGGAGAAGGGGCAGTACTAATATGGTGACCAAAGCATGCCTCTTTGGGGAGGTGGCATGTGAGTGGACACTTGACTAATGGATTGATTGACTTCTCACCCTCTGTTTTGTCTTAGTTTGGGGGTTTGTGGTAAGGACACTGGCCAGAAGAATGCCTAACTTTCTTCCTCCCTGTACTTCTGCCAAATTCCTTCCAAGCAGCCTGAAATGACCCAACAGAATGTGGTAAGCAGCCTGTAAGAGGGCCCCCAGTTGTCCCTGCATCCTACTATTCATCCCCATGTGGTATCCCCACAACATGAGTGTGGGCTGCATTTACTGACTCATTGTCATTGGTTTTTTTGTTTTTGTTTTTTGTTGTGGTGAAAATATACATAACAAAGCATACACCATCTTAACAATTTCTACATGTACAATTCAGTTACATATATTACATTTTTCATGTTGTGCCACCATTCTCAGTTTTTCCAAATCATTCTACCACAATTGTCATAAACTCAATGCCCCCTAAGGAAAAACTCCCTCTTTTCTCATCCCTTTCACCCTGGTAACCACTAATAATCTTTAGTTTCTATATATTTGCTTATTTCATATAAATGAGATCATATAGTATTTGTCTCCTTTGGCGACTGACTTATTTCACTCAGCATGATGTTTTCAAGGATCATCCATATTGTGGCATGCATCAGGAATTCATTTCTCTTTATGGCTGAGTAGTATTCCATTGTGTGTATATACCACATTTTGTTTAGCCATTCACCTGTTGATGGACATTTCTGTTGTTTCCACCTTCTGGCTATTGTGACAAGTGCTGCGACGAACATTGGTGTACAGGTTCTGGTTTGAGTTCTTGCCTTCACTTCTTCTCTTGGTATATACCTAGGATTGGGATTGCTGGGTCAAGTGGTAATTCTATGCTCAACTTTTTGAGGAACTTCCAAACTGTTCTCCACAGTGGCTGCACCATTTTACATTCCCAGCAGCAATGGATGAGGGTTTTGATTCACTTTTAACAAATTGAATATGGCATAAATTATGGGATGTCACTCCTGAGATTAGGTTATAAAAAGACTGTGGCTTCTGTCTTGGGTTTTCTCCCTTGATTTCTCTTAGATCACTTGCTCCAGGGGAAGCCAGCTACCATCTCATGAGGTAGCTCTGTGTAGAGGCCCACATGGTGAAGACTGAGGCCTGTGGCCTGCCAAAATCCACATGAGTGACCTTGGATGTAGATCCTCCAAGTTGTCTTCAGATGAAATCACAGCCCAGACAGCTGAACTGTAACTGCATGAGTTACCTTGGGCCAGGGGCACCCAGCCAAGCTACACCCAGGTTCCTGGCCAACAGATACTGTGAGATAATGTTAGTTATTTTAAGCCAAGGATCCCTGGTGGAGCAGTGGTTAAGCATTCGGGTGCTGGCTGAAAGGTCGGTAGTTTGAGCCCATCAGCCACTCTACAGAAGAAAGATGTGGCAGCCTGCTTCCATAAAATAGGGGCAATGCTGTCAGGCCTAGCTTTCAACAATGGATTATCTTATATAATAACAAAAGCACAAACCGCAAAAGACAAAATAAATAAATGAGACCTCGTAAAAATTAAAAACTTTTGTTCATCAAAAGACTTAACCAAAAAAGTGGAAAGACAACTTACTAACTGGGAGAATATCTTTGGAAACTATATATCCAACAAGAATCTAATAACCAAGCTATATATAAAACTTCAACAACTTAACAACAAAAAGACAAATAACCCAATCATAAAATGGGCAAAGGACTTAGTCATGGATTGAGTTGTGTCCTCCAAAAATATCTGTCAACTTGGCTAGGTCATAATTCCCAGTATTGTATGATTGTCTACCTTTTGTTGTCTGATGTGATTTCCCTATGTGTTGTATATTCTATCACTATGATGTAATAAGATGGATTAGTGGTAGTTATATTGATGAGAGCTACAAGATTAGTGTCTTAAGCTGATCTCTTTTGAGATATAAAAGAGAGAAGCGAGCAGAGAGACATGGGGACCTCATACCACCAACAAAGCAGTGCCAGGAGCAGAGCGCATCCTTTGGACCTGAGGTGAGGTGCTCTGCAGTGAGATTCTCCCAGACCAGGGGAAGACTGATGCATCACAAGGATCTTCCTCCAGAGCCGACAGAGAGAGAAGGCCTTCTCCTGGAGCTGATGCCTTCAATTTGGACTTGTAGCCTACTAGACTGTGAGAGAATAAATTTCTCTTTGTTAAAAGCCATCCACTTTTGGTATTTCTGTTATAGCAGCACTAGATGAGTAAGACAGAATTGAATAGACACTTCACCAAAGAGGACATTCAAATGGCCGCCAAACACATGAAAATATGCTCAGCGTCATTAGCCATCAGACAGCTGCAAATAAAAACCACAATGAGGTACGAGTTCACTCCCACTAGCATAGTTAAGATAAAAAAATAATAATAATAACAAATGTTGGCAAGGATGTGGGGAAATTGGAACCATTATCCATTGCTGGTGGGATTGCAAAATGGTACAGCCATTGTGGAAAACAGTGTGACAGTTCCTTAAAAAAAATAAAAATAGAACTACATATGAACCAGCAATTTCACTCCTAAGTATGTACCCCCAAAGACTTGAAAGCAGAGACTCAAAAAGAGACTTGTACACCAATGTTCATTGCAGCACTATTCACAATAGCTAAAGGGTAGAAACAACCTAAATGCTCATCAATAGATGAATGACTAAACAAAATGTGGTACATACATACAATGGACTACTACTCAGCCAATAGAAGAAATGAAATCTTGATACATGCTAACAGTATGGATGGAGCTTGAAGACATTATGCTGAGTGAACTAACCACAGTTTGTTAATGGTTACCAGGGGTGGGAGGAAAGGGGAAAAGGGGGGTTAACAGTGATGGAAAAGCTGCATTTATTAAGGGTAGGGCTGCACAGCTGATTATTGGAATAGATGTCAATAAGTTGTACACCTGTAAAAAGTTAAATTGGCAAAAGTTGTTGATGGATATATTTACAACGATGATCAAAAAAAAGAAGAGAAGTTACTGAGGCTGCTTGTGTACAACCAAACACCTCATGGGATTTGGTTCTTTAGTTTGGCGGTTTAGGGTCATGGTTTCATGGGACATCCCAGTTAATTGGCCTAATATCGTGTTTAGTGCCTCTGTTCTACCTCCTGGTTTGTTGCATCGTGCCTGGGATCTTAAAAGCTTGCAAGCAGCCATCCAAGGCACAATTGATCTCTATTTACCTGGAGCAACAGAGGAAGAAGGAGAGTCAGGAATAGGAGGAGGATACGGAAATTGTGGCAAACTGCCTCCATGAACAACTGCCTCCTTTGCCATGAGACCAGAAGAACCGGATGGTGACTGGCTACCATTACTGAACATTTTAATCAAAGATTCCATAGAAGAATCCTGATCAAAAGGGAGAAAATGCAGAACAGAATTTCAAATTCTTATGGACCCTAGACTTTCTGGAGCCATAGAGGGTGGATGAACCCCTGAAACTATTGCCCTGAGATAGTCTTTAAACCTTAAACCAAAAATATCCCCTGAAGTCATCTTACAACCAAACAATAGTTTAGCTTAACTAGTAAAAAAGGTCTACGTTTAGAGCATTATGCTCTTTTAAGAACTGTCTATATGGGATCAAACTGACAATAGCAACTCAAAAGATTAGAGAGGAACCTTAGGGAGCAGTGAGTTTATGTTAACAGGGGAGGAACACCTCAGAAAAGGAGGGTGAGAATGGTTGCACAACTCGAAGAATGTAATCAATATCACTAAATTGTACATGTAGAAACTGTTGAATTTGGTGTGTTTTGCTGTGTATATTCTCAACAACTACATCTATATAAATAAAATTTGGAAAAAAACTGGCCATTGAAAACCCTATGTAGCACAGTTCTACTCACACACATGGGGTTGCCACATTGACTCACTGGCAACTTTTTTTTTTAATATGTAGTAAGTGTTACACATTCACTAACTTCTTTTGTCATAACCCTATGAGAAAAGTATTATTATATTGCCATTTTGTAGAAAGGAACCCTGGTGGCGCAATGGTTAAGTGTTGGGCTGCTAACCAAAAGGGCAGCAGTTTGAACTCACCATCTGCTCCATAATGATCTGCTCCCGTAAAGAGTTCAGCCTAGGAAACCCTATGGGGCAGTTCTGCTCTGTCCTGTAGGGTCGCTATGAACTGGAGTCAACTCGAGGGTACACAACAACAACATTTTGTAGATGCAAAACAGAGAGAGAAAAGTTAAGTAAATTGACCAAAATTCGGCCACAGGTTAAGTGGAGGAGCCAGGATATGAACTCATACAGTCTGGCTCCAGAGTTCTTAAACATTTGTGTTTAAGTAAGTGAGGGAACGAAACTGATTTGTGATGCAAGACTACTGGGAGTCCTGGTGGCATAGTGGTTAAGAACGTGGCTGCTAACCAAAAAGTCAGCAATTCAAATCCACTAACCACTCCTGTTGCTCTTTATCTTTCCTTTGGTGTTCTTATAACCTCTTGAGGAGTGTTTGTTGTCAACATCTTGCCGTCCAATTTTGTGAGACCATTGGTATAAATTCTGGAATCTCCTTATTCCCTTGTCCATCTCCATATTCACTGTGTTAAGCCCTTCACAGCAGGCTGGGCTTTCTTTTATCTTTTGGGGTCTTTTATATTTTAAGAAACGCTCTTCATTCACCAGGCACATCAACATGTGGGTGGCAAGCGAAGCCTCTCAGAGGCAAAATTTTGAACAATTATCAGTTCCAGGACTCATGTAACAATACACTTCTCTTTAAACAAATAAGAAAGTCCCAGAACAAAATCTCGAAGCTCATCATTTTCTCTGAGAATTTCCAGGGGCCTCTCCCGCTCTGGGTTGCCACACAGAGACATTTCAAACACAGACTCTCATCACTTTGTCTGGTCGCTGAGGCCCAGACTTCTCCGAATAGATAATGTGGCTTCATTACAGTTCTGTGTAAATGTGCCTGGTAAAGGATGATTACATTTCCTTAAAAAGTGTGGGCATTTTTCCCCCAGTGGCTTATTTTGGGTGGCGATGTAAAAGAGAAGCGCGGAACAAAACTTTCCAATAAAAAAAACTTGACTGACTCTCCATAATGTCATCCTGGCTTGGTCTGGCCTTGATGAATTCAGTACTTTGAAGTATGTCAACACAATAAATTTTATGCCCTCAATAAAACTTGTGAGCTCAGTGAGAAATTCCAAGGTCTGAGAAGGCAATTAACGTTTGAAATATACATTGAGTTGTTGACTGTGACATTTTATGTGGCCACAGAGCTGCACCCAGGATGTCACAGGGGAAGAATTTCCCTAGGAAATGCAACATTTGCTTTTCAAATAACATTGACATGTCAGATTCCTTCGTGAATACAGAGAAATATAAGAAATGGGTACCAATGAAAATCCAATTCTCTAACCACACCGATGCCACTCTCCTTGTTTTCCATTCCAACTGGCAATAACCTCCTGAGGGTATTTATTGCAACATCTCAGCAGCTTAATTTCGTGGGCGCGTTTGCATCACTGTTCACTGAAGTTCTGTACGTGTAGGGGGTGATTTATTAATTGATTTGACTTGTGTTTAAACCCAGCCCTACCTCTTAGTCAATGTATGAACTTATACAACTCATATTACCATTCTGGACTTTATTATCTGCTGTGTTATGACATACTCTGCTAATTATAATGTGGTTAATAATTTGAGAAGTCATTATTACTCCGTAGTGTAGCAATAACAAGCACTTTTGGAGGATGGCGTTAACACATAGAATGAGAGCAGATCCCCAAACTCATTCCATATGTATTAGTCAGCTATTGTTCATCAGGGATGCTTGACAAACAACCTCAGAATCTCAGTGGTTTACAACAGTATTTATTCGCTGTGTGTTATGTTTACTATATAAATTTCTTTATTTGTTTATTTTGGGTTCATGAGTCTGTGGATTGGCCTGGGCAGTCTACTGGGTTCCGATCTACTCTCTGTGCACCATCTGGGTATGCTTGTTCATGAGAGACAACAGAAGTGCAAGAGGATGATCAGAAACCCAGGATGCTTCTAGGTCCTGGGCCCTGAACTCACACACTGTCACATATGCACATATTCCATTGGCTGAAGCAAGTCACATTGCCAAGCCCATCAGTGGGGCCGGAAAGTGTACCCTAGTGATGGTGATCCACACCAAGAGAGAAGAGAGACTTGGGGACAAATAATATCATCTCTCATAAATAAGGGGAGCATTGGTAATTCAGTGGTAGAATTCTTGCCTTCCATGCTGGAGACCCGGGTTCGATTCCCAGTTAATACATCTCATGTACAGCCACCACATGTCTGCCAGTAGAGGCTTATGTGTTGCTGTGAGGCTGAACAGGTTTCAGTGGAGTTTCCAGACTAAGATGAACTAGGAAGAAAGGCCTGGCAATTTACTTCCAAAAATCAGTTGATGAAAACCCTATGAATCACAACGGTCTGATCCCATTGTGCATGGGGCCACCATGAATCAGGGGTCAACTCAATGGCAGCTAACAACAAACCAGAACCTTACAATATTTGTAGAAGTGGAAAGAAGTAAAGAATTTCGGCCACTGAATAAACAAAAGGCACCTAAGAAACATATATTTTTCTCACTTGTATACTCAAACCTTAAATAATCTGAATTGACCTTCTATTTTACAGTCCAAATAAGGGTCGAGTTCTTTCTTTACATTGTACTTGACAAAATCATAGATTCGAGTTTCATCAATGACTTAATTTTTTTCCTTTCAGAAAGCCAGGTACTTATTATTCAAGGTCTCTGGGAACCCTTTGGCTGACTATGAAATGTTTATTTTATTGACTCATTTTTAAATGTCAATGACCAGTCAAGGTAATAAAAGAATTAAGTGTTTACTCATCTATCCAATCAAGTGATACTATGGCCTGCATGAAAATGGGAGTCAGCAAGAAGTCCAGGGCTCAGTCCCAGCACTGCCCCTAAATTTGGACAAGTCTCTGATCTATTCTGAGGATAATCTTGAAGAAAGGAAGCTGGGAAAGCTCCAGGGCAAACCATTTAATGATGCTAACTGTTTTCAGTAATCTCTCAATGCAGAAGTCATTGCCTAAGTAAGCATTCCTTTCCAACCGCAGCTGAGCCATTTTGCCTAAAAGTTGGCAGATGTGACTTGCCCCAGGGTAAAGAACATCTTAAGGAAGATGTTTTAATGTAGTGTTTAAAAAATCTATAACAATTATGTGGAGGATCATATAACATTTTCACTGCTTTTTGCTCATTAAATATTTTGGTTTTCCTCATTGTTGATCCAGTAATTTCACTTTTAAGGAAATAATCAAAGATGAGGAAAGGGGTTTATGTTAAAAAAAAGTTCATTGTGGCACTTTTAAAAAATAAAAGTGAAAAATTAGACAGAACCTAAATGTCCAACAATAAAGGACCAATTCGGTAAATTATTGTAAATCTATTTAATGAACTATTATGCAGATGTTGAAATAATGTTTTTAACAGTTTTAATGTCTTGAGATCATTCTCATGACATAATATTAGATGAAATATGTAAAATGAGAAAGCCATAATATTTTACAGCTATCAATTCTTTCAAAGTTCACATAATAAGGATCTTAAAGAAATTCAGAAAAAAATGTGAATAGTAGCTATCTACAGATTGTGAGATTGTAAGGGTTTTATATTTTCTTCTTTATATTTTCCTGTATTTTCTGTTTTTGATAACAGATTGCATTTTTTTCCTCTTTTATCAAAGTAATACATGCACATAATTAAAAATCAAAGTCTTAAAAAGCCTATGTTGAAATAGATCATCTCCCAGCCCCAGCCTTCTCCATCCACCCAAGTCTAGTTCCCCAGAAATAACTGTCTTCTACATTTTCAGCTGTTTCTTTGGGTATTTACCCTATATGTCTGCATAATATGCTTATACCCCTATTACCTGGATCATGAGTTTTAGAAATTACCTTTTGGCTTCTGGTTATGATAGTTGATGATGTAGCTCTTTTTAATCAACCACCTCAATTTCTCTTCCTACCTGTAAAAGAGCCCCAAAAATCTGAGTGCTTGGCATAAGGAGAGACTTCTGCCCAAGATGTAGGCCAGACTGCATTTTGCTATTTACTGCTCAGTCTGAGCTGACTCTCAAAAGCCAGCTAGCCAGAATGCTTCAGGAAGTCTGCAGGCTCCCCTCCCCTCCCTTCCTCTCACAGCATGCTCCCAGAAAGAATACTTACTCAGGCTGGCCCCCAAAATATACATAGATTAAGCTGTTAACTGATTCAAACTTTATGATGAACAAAACAATGTTTAAGGGATCTTATAATTGTTTTGTGACTGTTAAAGCATGGTTTTCTAATGTTAACCAATCAGAATTTTTTTCCTTGTAAGTTCCTGAATTTTCTGTACTTAAACTCTAAGAAAAATTCCATTCTCTAGAGTGCTTTTGTGACTCCTCATGAAGGGCTGCCCCATTGGGATCACTCTATTCCTCCAATAAAACTCTTTAATTTTAATGGAAACTCCAGTTTGCTCTTTGACATTTCTTGGTGTCAGAATTGTGGGATACAAAGGTGCACTGTTGCTGCTGGCCCTGGAAGGATAGAGGAACTGGACTCTGGTACCAAGCATGAGCCCCTTGAGCTCATCCATCTCCACGGATTTCCAGGGACCACAGCTGGCTGAGTGGCCTCTCAAATCGAACTCCACTCTTTTTTGTGTTGAATTCTTCAAGATTTATGGAAGAACCTGTCTCTGTCTTTTGTTCTTGCAAGAATTTGCTCCCGCTAATGGCAGTGTTGTGAGGTTTTGGGTAAATTGCTGTGCTAGAAGTTTTCGAGTCCAAAGGTCCTGAACATTAAACAGACTGGAATCGTCTTTGAAAAATGGAAATGCCATATCTAAGATCAATGCAAAATTCCCTTCTCAGACTCCTGCTCAATGTATGGACAAGCACTATGTGGCTCTACTTAAAAACAAACAAACAAACCCATTGTCATCAAGTTGATTCTGACTCATAACAACCCTATAGACAGAGTAGAACTGCCCCATAGAGTTTCCAAGGAGCAGCTGGTGGATTTGAACAACAGACCTCTTGGTTAGCAGCCAAGTTCTTAACCACTGCACCACCAGGGCTCCATGGCTCTACTAGCTTCTTGTATCTATCTGTCTGGCATAATCTCACCAAAGAGCCTGGAAAATATGTGACCACTCTTTGGTTCTTTTGAATTTATCTAAATTGAGTTATCTGAACAGTAAATTAGAAAAGAAAGGCTCCAGAATTAAGCAGAAACAACGGGACACTTATTTTAATTGGTATTTTGAAGCCTCTAGATGTGAAGAGAGTAAAATAGCTTCCTTGCATGGTAATGTTTCTAAATTAACTAAACAAAATAAGGAATTGCAATGTCAGATTTAGGTTCCAACTACTCGAGTCATCCTGGAATTGTCTGCTCCTTTGCCAGATGCTTCTCCTTTGTATCGTCTTCTGCCTTCTCACTCCTCTGATATTGCTAAAGATTCCTTTAATGACTCTTTGTCTGAACTTCCTTTTTTTCCTAAAGAACCTGCTGAGAACACAAAGCTTGTTCCCGAAATGCCTTTTAAAATCCATCCCAGTGCATATATTGAGAATCCTCCTCACATTGCTTTTATTCTAGGAGGCACTCAGAATTATGTAAAATTTCTAAAGTTTTCCCAGTTTGCTGAGGAATGTAGAATCATTGTTGAGGCTTACCAGTCTGGACTCCCTGATTTTGTATCAACTAGTCCACATGATAACCAGGCCAGGGGAGGCCCAGTTGTGATTAGAACACCCTGAATGGAGAAATCTCAAAGATAGTTTAGCTCTAGACCTAAATAGAACAGCTGCCCAACTGTTAGAAGATCCTCAGGTTATCAGTAAAAGATTGCTAGATGACATTTCAAAGGCTTTTCCCCCAATAATAGATTATTATTATAGTTATATTAGCCCGAATAAAAACAGAAAAAGGAGATTACCCTGATTTGTTCATAAATAATCATAACTTTAGCTAATAATTAACTTTAGAAAAATTAATAAAAAATCAACATTTAGATAAATATGAGGAAATTGGAAAACGGAAGAAAGCAGATTGTTCTCAGGATCCCATAACCAAATTATTGAAAGCTCTCCATGAAAGATCCCATTTAGGATGAGCCAAAATGATTGAAATTTTGAAAAAAAATACTGGTGGGGGCAAGTTTTTGAGGCCACTGAGCATGTTGCCTCTCATTGCTCTGTCTGTTCCCACTATAACCCAGGAAAACCTTTTAAAGTGTCACCTGGGAAATACTCATTACCTTCGGACCTATGCTTGAATTGCAATTAGATTTTATCCACCTCCCACCATCAAATGGTTATAAAGTATGTATTAGTGATGATTTGCAGATTTTCACATTGTGTAGAGACCTTTCCTAGTCACCATACCACTGTAACCTTTGTAGCTAAGAAACTTCTTGAAAACACAATCCCTACTTGGGGAACACCATTCTTTGCAGTGACAGGGGGACCCATTTTACTGGACAAGTAATTAAAGAAATATGTAAGATTTTTCCTATTTATCAAAGACTTCATTGCCCTTACCATCCACAATCTTCTGGGCTAGTAGAAAGAACTAATGGTATAATAAAAACTCAATTAGCCAAGCTTTCTGAGTCCTTAAGCTTATCCTGGACTAAGGTCCTTCCCTTAGTCCTTCTAAATTTGAGGACCACTCCGTTTGGGCCACATTAATTAACCCCACATGAAATTATTACTGGAAGGTCTATGGCCCTTCTTATTTCTCAACCTATACTGATTCTAATGTAGTTCAACTTGAATTATTAAAATATTGTCAGTTTTGATTCAGTGCCCTAAAAAGCACCTTCCATGAGTCAAAGAAGCTTTTGACAGCCCAAAATTAGAAATGCGAAAATTACCTACTATTGAATCTGGTGACTATGTATATTGAAAGAGGCACCAATTAAAAGATTCCCTGGAGGCTCGTTAGAAAGGACTATATTTGGTCCTTCTCACTAACATTTCGGCTGCCAAATTACAGGGAGTTAAAACTTGGATCCACCTATCCCAACTTAAGAAGGCTAAAGCCCCTGCCTGTACTGTTAAACCTACTGAAGGACTTAAACTGTAGTTCAAATGCCCTTGTGGCCAGAAGCAGATGACGTTGAAGTAGATGGTGACTCCCAAGACCACGAAACAAGATTTCATGCAACCTGCTGAAATTCTTTGAACTTTGTTTCCTGGTTACTGGTATTCTTATTGTAGTTATTTTATTACACATTTGTGGTATTACCTTTGTTTTAATATCTTCTTTTTACATGCAGATAACTAAGGAGGAGTTTGCTTTATCATAGTTATTATTTTATTTGCCTTATTGTATTATTTTTAGTTAGTATTCTTACACTATGAAACCTTTGTTAAGTATTCTTCTACTGTATATCATGACCCTTGCTGATGCCTGGCATCATAATGCCTTCGTTAGATTAGCTCTGTTGATAGCTAGTGCTGATAATTTGACTGACTGTTGGATTTGCCATCAAATCCCAAAATCTGGACATACTAATTCAGACTCTTTAGCTATGGCTGTGTATAACAATAGCTCTGTACCTGATTCTATTGTAAATCCTAATCATTCTTTTAAATGGGCTATACATGTCAGGTCGTGGCACCCTCCAGAATTATAAACAAGTCCACAGTTGCTATGCTTCAGTTTAGCTCAACATACTCAATGATAAGAGGAAAGCTTAAAAAAACTGTACCAACAATACAGAGAAGCTTTACCCATGTACTGATTGGTCACTCATGTGCCCAAAGAATCTCAGGTATCTTCAAACTTTTATATAAGGACCTTACAGCAGTACCAAAGGAAAGCCACTCTTTTGCCATATCATTTATCACCCTACATATTGGGGCTACTATCTATTTGTAATAACTCTTTGACTGAAGAATGGTTCAAAAAAGTCAACAAAACCATCCCTTTTCCACAAAATGACACTGGAAATTATATGATATGTGCTCCTCATGGATATATATTTTTATGTGGGTAATCAAAATACCCCACTAAGAAAAATCCGAGTCCAAATAATGAACCCTATGCTTGAGCATTACCATGCCTAACCTATTGCCAGCGAGTTGATTCTGACTTATAGCAACCTTATAGGACAGAGTAGAATCGCCCCATAGTGTTTACAAGGAGTGGCTGGTGGATTCAAACTGCTGACCTTTTGGTAAGCAGCTGTAGCTCTTAACCACTCTGCCACCAGGGATCCTTACCATGCTTAGATGGCTTGAAAATGACAGGTCAATGTAAACTTGGTTTCTTAGGGGTTTCCTTGAGTCTTTACTCTTATAATGCAAGTGTACACTGGACCAATGATTTGAAACTCTTCCTGACACAAAAGAAATTATGAAAACCCTATAATGGACAGATCCAGGGATGGATGGGCATTTCTCTGGGGCCTTTTTCCACTTGTGAGTATCTCCGAACTTGAAAAATCTGTTTGCAATTTGTCTGCTACTATGCTTCAAACAAGGAATGAACTAGCCAATAACATAGAAGCCCAACAAAAATATTTAAACTGTTTTGCTAAATGACCCAAATAAGAAATGAGATGGGGGACATAACAAAGACCCAACTAAAATAAAAAGATCATAACAGAATAGTATGAAAAATTATACTCCAACCAATTTGAGAGCTGAGGGGAAATAGACAAATTTCTAGAAACACATTGCCTACCTAAACTAACACAGGTAGAAAATCTGAACAGACCTATAGCAAGAGAAGAGATTGAAGAGGCAATAAAACAAACTCCCAACAACAACAACAACAAATCCCTCGTCCAGACGGCTTCACTGGAGAATCTACCAAACATTCAGAGAAGAGTTCACACCAGTACTACTCAAAATTTTCAGAGGATAGAAAAGGAAGGAATACTCCTGAACTCATTCTATGAAGCCAGCATAACCCTGATACCAAAGCCAGGCAAAGACACCACAAAAAAGAAAATTGCAGATCAATATCTCTCATACAAAGAAAACTACAAAACACTACTGCAAGAAACCAAGAGACCTACATAAATGGAAAAACACACCATGCTCATGGATAAACTCTCTTGTTAAAGTTGTGTTGGATAATATAATTTCCCTTGATTTTGTCTTAGCACAACCAGGAGGAGTTTGTGTGTGCAATTGCAAATACCACTTGTTGTACTTGGATAAATACATCAGGAAAAATAGAACAAGATCTTAAACAAGTAAGCTACATGGCTTCAACTACCCTCTATGTCCAGCTCCCCTTTCCTTGATATTTTTAGTTGGCTACTTACTGAAATTTGTTCTTGGCTATGTTCAATTTCATAAAGTGGGTCAATTCTCTTAATCACTATAATAATTATGACAGGATTAATCAAATGTTTTATGAAATGTTTTTCCAGATGCTTGTACTCACAATACAACACTACTTGCTGTGCAAAAGATCATGTATTTTGAAGAAATAGCTATTATTTAGAAAATAGTTCCTCTCTTCACCTTGGCCGATGCCCCTCTCTGCCATTGTATTCCTATTAATTTGGCCCTGTTCTTACCCATCCCTTCTTAAAAGATCGC
>NW_004443960.1:16275194-16276887 GCF_000243295.1 Trichechus manatus latirostris | reverse complement strand
CCAAATAACCATAGATTAAGCTCTTAACTGACTCAAACTTTATGATTAACAAAACAATGTTTAAGGGATCTTCTAATTGTCTTGTGTCTGTTAAAGCATGATTTTGTAAATGTCAATCAATCAGAATTTTTTCCTTGTAAGTTCCTGAATTTTCTATACTTAAATTCTTAAGAAAAATTCCATTCTCTGGAGTGTTTTTGTGAATCCTCACAAAGTGCTGCCGGATCTAGATCACTCTATTCGTTCAATAAAATTCTGTGCTTTAATTTTAACAGAAACTCAGGTTTGCTCTTTGACGTAACCTTTGTCTCAATATAATTACATCAAAAAAATTGGTTAAATCAATAATAATGTTTTATTATTAATAGCCATTATTATGGCTATGTAAATATTGTTATGGCTTAACTCTTTTTCTCAGAGTTAATAATTATCTTGTTTTTTATTTGTTTAATTCTCTTTATATGTATTTTTTTTCTGAATTTCACCACCACTCTATCCAATACCTATCAACAATTTTCCAAATACACAGACAGAGTCCCAAACATTCTATAAGTTCCAAATGACATCTCCCTGACCACTCTTATTGGATAGTTTGCTCTCTAAGCCTGTAGCTCAATATTGCCCTGGAACTTACCATCCCTGGTATGCCATCTTGGATTCCTCAGATCCTGTTTCTTTCTCTTTATTTACTCTCCTTTGGTGGAGTATATCCCTCAAGTAGCTTCCAAAGAAAGAGTCTATGGGAGATAGATATTTTGGGTCCCTGAATGTCTAAAAATGTCTGTATTGTAGACTTGCATTTGACTGATGGTTTGGCTAACTATGGAGTTTTTCTTCAGAAATTTCAAAAACTTTCTCTACATCTCCTAGCACCCACTTTTGTTGTTTGAAAGTTATGAGCCATGGGTCCTGCACCAACAGGATGTAGGCTGAATAGAGTAGGGATGAATGAAAGGAGCCTGGATCAATAGTTCAACAGGAAGGAAGAACATGAATAGGTACGAGGAACATTAAAAAGTCAGGTAATCACAGAGATTAAATTCCAATTAATTGTCAAGGATGAAAGAATCAAACAGGGACTACTGTGAAGCAAGCAAGAAATGGAGCTCAGAGAAGTCCCCTCAGTCATGCTTCACTGTTCTTGCACACTGGGTTCAGACTTCAGGGTCAGAGAAGCAAAAAGTTCCAGAGAGCAGGAGAGTGGAGGTGAGCTCTGATCCGAGGAGACACTCTTTACTCAGGTGTATGTTCTTCGCTGGACGTGGGTTTACCCTGTGCTGACTGCTTCCAGAGGGAAGTCAGAAGCATGCAGGTGAAACGACTTCCGATCAAGACAGAGAGGTGGGGCTGCTGGGAGCCAAGAACAGGCCTAGAACCTGGTTAAGGCATTACAGATGCACTCCACACCCCTCACTCTTTCCAGCAACCTTGCCTTGAATTCTAGTTGGAGAAGAAAACCACTGGCTTTAGACAGAAGATTCCCTGCAGCCTGGGAATCAGCTCACACTCTCCCACCAGTGTATGGTGGCGGGGGGTGGGGGTGGGGTGTCAGCTCAGCAGGGTTACCTGTTGGCAAAGGTTATATACACCCTGAAATCATCGCTGTGATCTCCACCGAAACAGCTGTGCCCCACGGAAACTTCCAGCTGGCCTTTTTCTCTCTGTCACACATAGGACAGGCTTATAAATAGGC
>NW_004443960.1:16272919-16274390 GCF_000243295.1 Trichechus manatus latirostris | reverse complement strand
CCACTACTACTACTATCACTACTATTACTACTACTATTGCAGCTGCTGCTACTGCTGTTACTACTACTACTACTAGTGGTGCCTTTTTAAATTAAAAAAAAAAAACTTTTTAGCACTTTCTATGTGCATATCAAGCAGCCTGGTGGACAGCGGTTAAGCACTCGGTTGCTAACTGAAAGCTCAGCAGTTTAAACTCACCAACTCCTCCGCGGGAGGAAGATGTGGCAATCTGCTTCCCTAAAGATGATAGCCTTGGAAACCTTATGGGCAGTTTGACTCTATCCTACAGGGTCGCTATGAGTTGGAATTGATTCGACGATAGTGGGTATGTGCATACCACTTTATGTATGTGACGTCAGTTAGACTCACAAAAACCTACCCATGTAGGGAATATTCACCCCATTTTACAGATGAAGAATTTGAGGCCCAAAGAGATTACAGTAACATGTCCAAGATCATCCAGCATGCTTGGCAGAACAGCGGTTTAAAGCCAGATCTCTCTGACTCTACTTCTTAACCAGAGTGCTCTTTTGGGGGAAACAAAACCCCAAAACATCAAAACAATAACGGAAGATTCATCTGCCTGATGACTGTCATACCTACATGAGAAGACATGACCAGTTTGAGCTTAGACAAGGAATTTTGTTGTGCGGACACGGGTACAGGAAACTCTTTCATTCAAGGCTCCCCAGCTGGATTCTGCCCTTTCTCTTATTCTTTCTCTCTTTCACACGCTCAGTACTACACATAGGAGATCTTTGATTGAGCATACAATTCCACTCAGATGACCTATTTTATTTTCAAGGAGAAATGAGCTTATGCCCTAGATTTCAGGGAAGACGTACACATCGCCGTTTACCCTTCTGCTCACTGTTCTTATACTAAACCCCAAACTCAAGTGGACAATTTTTCTTCTTGATAGACTTGGGTGGAGGAAACCCAGGGACTTCCGTCTTCCCTTGCCTTTCGCCTTCGCCAGCCCAGTCTCAGCATTTACACTTCATTCATTTACTGCCAAACGAAGCTCATAAAAAGGAAGTCTGTGTCTAGTTACCTACCAAACCAAACAAACCCATTGCCATCGAGTCAATTCCAACTCATAGCCACCCTATAGGACAGAGTAGGATTTCCCTCATAGGGTTTCCAAGGAGCAGGTGGCAGATTCGAACTGCAGACCTTTTTGTTAGTAGCCAGGCTCTTAACCACTATGCCGCCAGGGCTCCAGTTATCTAGTGCTGCTATAACAAAAATACCACAAGTGGGTGGCTTTAATAAACAGAAATTGATTTTCTCACAGTTTGGGAGACTAGAAGTCCAAATTCAGGGAGCCGGCTCTAGGGTAAAGCTTTCTCTCTCTCTTTCGGCTCTGGAGGAAGTTACTTGTCTCTTCTGAGCTTCTGCTCCTGGGTGATCTTCACGTGGCCTGGCGTCGACTTCCCCCATCTTTGCTTGCTCACTTACTTGTTTAATC
>NW_004443960.1:16259543-16270633 GCF_000243295.1 Trichechus manatus latirostris | reverse complement strand
GTGACACCAACCCTAGTGACACTACTGCCTCCTGTCTGCCCCTGGTAACCACTAATAAACTTCGGTCTCTATACACTTACCTATCCTAGATATTTCATATAAGTGCCTCATATGTGCCAGATGCTGTGTTAGATTCTGGGGATACATTGACAAGATCCCTGCCCTAAGAAATGTATGGTCTAGTGGAGGGGAGCGGCATCAGTGCAATAACCACACAAATGTGAGCTAACGCTTTTGGTACATGAACATTTGAGAGCATGCAATGGGGGATCTGACCTCGTTGAGAAGCTCAGCAAAGATTCAGGAGGAAGTGATGCAGAGCTGAGGTCCTCAGGGAGAGTGTTAAGCAACCAGACAAAGGGGTGAACATTCCAGGCAGGGGAAAGGGGTGTACAAAGGCCCAGGGTGGGGGAAGGGCAGTACATTGGGGCAAGAAGGGCAAAAAGGTCAGTGTGATCAGAGCAAGGTGGGTGAGGGCCAAAGAGAGAGACAGAAATGGGGCTGAAGGAGTAGGCAGGGTCTTGAACTTGTGGACCATGGTTCTTATCCCATGATCATATGCTCGGCACAGGTTAAGGAGCTCACTGACTATTTGCAGATGGAGAGACTGGTCCTCTGCACAGGTGAACGACACTAATGGAATGGATGTGAATCATTGCTTTCACAAGTGAGGGATCTGTCTGTGATGTCAAGGAAGGCGTGATCAGCTGAGGAAACTGAATGATGATGTCTTCTCCCTGTAACCCCCCCCCCGAGGGAGAGGAAGGAAATGCAGCCTAGAATTGGAATGTCTTCTAATTTCCATTAGAACATGGAAAAGAACTTAATTCAGCCGGGACATTTTCACTGCTGTGCCTAGAATCTGCTGACTGGATCCCTGCCCAGGAGCACAGGGTGTTTGGTCTAGCAAAGAAAGAGATCCCATAAATGTGGCCTGCTCTTTAGACCAACCCTCTTTAGTTCCCATCTAACTATTTTCTGAAGGACTCTTGATCATGCTTCTAATCTAATAGCAATTAGATACTGGAGTTGTGGCAAGAGGAGGCTGAGAGAGAGGGTGGGCATCCTTGATTAGGGTTGGGTGGTTGGGTGGATTAATGTCAGGAACACAGGAAGTGGAGGTGTGGGGGGACAAATTGATGAGTTCAGTTTTTGACTTGTTTGGTTTTAGACTCTGAAGGACATCCAGTTGGACACCCAGAAGGTAGTTGGAAATATGGCCCTGAGCTTGAGAAAGCTGAATACTTAAAGACTCGAAAATGTTGAAGCAACACATTCTAGGAAGTCTTCTTCTTTTGGAAACCATGCCTTTTTCTCTTCTTCCCCAACAGAAAGCTATCCACCAGTCAGATAGCTCCAAGTGACATTTTTAGGCATTGTTTCCCCACCTCTCTGAAGAGAAAGGCATTCTAGACAAAGGTAGTCCTAGCTGCACCCATACAACACTTTTCCATCCTACCCTACTACGTCATCAAGCAAAGCAAAAATGTTTTTATCCCCTGTATTGTCATTGACTTCAATTTTTATAACTTTTTTCCCCTAAATTCTGGTATTTTCTTTCACCTCTTTTTCTGAGTATCAGAATATTTAGTCCACTAATATGAATTGTTTGGGACTATTTTATTTTCCAAATCTAATAGTCTTATTGCTTCAATTACAGCTGTTACTTAATTGTCCATTATATAGTGAAATGTTCTTTCTACAGTAATTTACTTCTTAAAAGTTTCTATTTTCTAACAATTGATGGGATCTCCATCTTTTTAATTCATTTATTCAATAGCGCGTGCCAGTCACTGATGAACAAGACACACAAAATCCCAGCTGTCTTAAAGCTCCGAGTTGAGTGGGAAAGGGAGACAGACATTAAACTACTAACCAAATAATTATTTTAAGTATATCCCAATAATTATGTTAAATTGAATTTCTTGTGCATATTATGGGAAGGAGATACAGGACACTGAGTTGTGTAGCCCAGTCTGGTCTGAGCACCTGGATGGAAAGTGGTTCCATTTTCTGAGATGGGAAACCCAGGAGGGGGATCAGGTTTGGGTGTAGAGAAGCTTGCAAGAATTGCAAGCATATATGAGGCTCACCATTTGGGGCAGTTTATAATCATCCTCTCATATAATCCTCACAGCAAAACTATGATGGAGCGACCATCATTATTATCCTCATTTTACAGATGGAGGAACCAAGGCACAGAAGATGACTTTCCCAAGGTTACACAACTAGTAAGTAGCAGAGCCAGGACTTCAGATCTAGGAATTCTGGCCTCCCAAATCATGCTCTTTCCATGATGCAGATCCTTATGAAGCCATATTTAGACAGGTTCAGCTGAAGATTCTAGTAGTACATCTAAGTGACAATTGTGAGTAAATAGTTCCCTTATGATTTAAGCCAGTTTGAGTTGGAACTTCTGTTATGTGCTGGCAAAAGCATTCAAATGTATACAGATGTAAATAGATGTCTGGAATTGTACAATTCAGGAGAAAGGGCTGGATTGGACATTTAAGTTGGGTGACATCTTAACCTTTTACTTCCTGAAATGCATTCGGAGTGTCCTCTTCTCTCAGGAGCCTCTAATCCTTATAGGATTTGCATGGACTGTAGCTTCTTCTGAGAGGCAAAGATGTATAAGGGATGATTCTTCTTTTTAAAATTAAATCCAAACACTTAGCCATAAAGAGAAACTAAATCCTGATATATGATACAACGTGGATGAAACTTCAAAACATTATGTTTCATGAAATAAGTCTAAAGGACAAATATTGTATGATCCCACTTAGGTGAAATGACAAGAATAGGCAAATGTTTAGAAACCAATGTTTATCAGTGGTAATCAGGGGCGGGAGAGAGGGGGAGAGTGGAAGCCATTGCTTGGGAAGCAGTGAGTTTCTGTTTATGGTGATGGGAAATTTGGCAACGATTAAGGTTGACGGTTGCACAATATGATTAATGCAATTGACATACTAAGTTGTACACCTGAAAAATGTTGAATTGGCAAATGTTGTGTTATATATATTTTTACAATTAAAAAAAATTAAATCCAACGGAAGTGCCTGCCTGCTGTGTGGGCGACACCACCTGTTCATGGATTCTTGCTCTTATATTCCCACTCGTACACATATGCCTTCGACTCTCTGAAATGACTGTGCCATGTGTAAGCTGAGTTGGACATGGTGAGGAATGTGAAAACTGGCAATTCTGAACAAGCCAGTGGAGTGGAAATAGCTCATGAAGCAACAGACGAAGGACACTGAGGCTGTCTCTGGCATCTCACGTCCCATTTGTCTTACGGCAACTATTGTAACTCCACCTTGTTCAAGATTGACTAGGACTGATTAAAGCCCTTTAAATGGCTCTTGTTGACAAGATTTGCTACAGAACATTTTAATGAGTAAACAAAATTATGGTACTATTTCACTTGATTAAAGACAAAACTATAACGTGTGCAATTTCCAATGTATATGTTAAGATAATGACTTTAAAAAAATCTTGAGAGAATTCGGAGCAGGCTTCTGCTGGAGAGAAGCCTGACAATGGGTGAGGTGGCATTGTTCATAGGTTTGCTCCCTCTGAACATGGCCTCCTGAATGATTTTTGTCTTCTTTGTCCCCTCCACTCCAGCCCCTCTCTGCTTGCCACTGGCTTTGGCTGCTTTTTCCAAATTGTCTCGCTAGGTTGAAGAAGATCACCAAGATAAAGTACAGGAGAACCCAACTTAGACTAGGTATCAAGTGGTGCTTTCCTGAGGAGGTGAAATTTGAGCCCTATAAAAAGGAATTGACTAGGCAAATAGTAGAAGGGAAAAAGGGCATTCCAGGCAGAGAGGACAGTATGCGCAAAGGCTCTGAGGTGGGAAGGAACAAGGCGCTAAAAGCAGATCAATGAGCTGGATCGCAGAGTGGGAGCTTGCTATTTGCAAGCAGTGTTCCATTTCCAGTTGCTGTTCTGTACCAGACTTGTCACACGTTTGTCACTCTCCTGCTCAGATTCCTTCTAATCAAACCATTTGCCAGGGCAAGCAGACACCTGGAAAAATAAAGTCATGCCAATGAAGACAGAGGAATAGCAAAGCCATGGTAATGAAATCAGAGAAGTAGCACAAAAACATGTTAATGTTGACAGTGAAGTGTGGTTTTGGTTCTCAGTATCTAGGCTGGGTGGGGGAGGGGGGAGGTTGATGCTTTCTGTCCGTGCAACCCATGGATAAAGTTCAAGGTCCTTAACGTGACCCCCAGAAGGTCCTGTGTGGCCTGCCTTCTGCCTGCCTTTCCATCTCCACCGCATCTCACTCCCAGCTCTCACTCTGCAATCCAGCTGAAGGGCCTGCTTTTAGTTCATTGCTCCTTCGCACCCCAGGGCCTTTGCACATCTGTCTTGTCTGCCTGGAATGCCGTCTCTCCTTTCTACTATTTGCCTAGTCAACTCCTTTTTATAGGGCTCAAATGTCACCTCCTCAGGGAAGCCCCACTGATAGCCAGTGTAAGCCAGGTACTCCCTTTATTAACTCTTCTGGCTCTTCTTATAGCTTCTTCATAACACTTATCACAATAGGAACTAAATATCAATTTTGGAATTAGTTATTTTATGCCTGCCTCTGTCTTGTTCATTGCTGTACGCAAAGCATTTACAAAACGGATTTAGAGCTAATAGCCAAACCAAAAAAAAAAAAAAAAAAGAAAGAAAACCCTGTTCCCGTCCAGTTGATTCTGACTCCTAGTGACCCTATAAGACAGAGTAGAACTGCCCCCATAGGGTTTCCAAGGCTATATTGTTTAAAGAAGCAGACTGCCACATATTTCTCCTGCAGAAGAGCTGGTGGTTTCGAACTGCAGACCTTTCAGTTAGAGCTGAGTGCTTTAACCAGCTCACCTGGACTTTTCTTAGAGAATCTGGAAATTAGGATTTTAAAGTGACTAAAGGTGACTGGAACCCTGGTGGTGCAGTGGTTAAGAGGTTGGCTGCTAACCAGAAGGCTGGCATTTCAAATCCATCAGCCGCTCCTTGGAAACCCTATGGGGCAGTTCTGCTCTGTCCTATAGGGTCACTATGAATTGGAATTGACTCGATGACAATGGGTTAGGTTTTCGGTTTAAAGGTGACTAGTATAGCAGAAGTGATTCTATGTAACTTGAGTTGTTGTTGGGTGCTGTCAAGCTGATTCCAACTCATCCCAACCACGTGAGACAGTATTATTATCCTATAGAGTTTCTGAGGCTGTAATCTTTATGGAAGCAGATTGTCACATCTTTTTCCCACAGAGCTGTTGGGTGGGTTCCAACCACCAACCGTTCAGTTGGCAGCTGAGCTCTTAACCATTGCACCACCAGGGCCCTTACAGACAATGAATAAGAAAGACTGAAGAAAAATCGATGCCTTTGAATTATGGTGTTGATGAAGAATATTGAATATACCATGGACTGCCAGAAGAGCAAACAAATCTGTCTTGAAGAAGTACAGACAGAATGCTCCTTAGAAGGAAGGACGGCAAGACTTCATCTCATGTACTTTAGACATGTTATCAGGAGGGACCAGTCCCTGGAGAAGGCCATCGTGCTTGGTAACATAGAGGGCGAACAAAAAAGAGGAAGACTCTCAACGAGATGGGTTGATACAGTGGCTGCAACAATGGGCTCAAACCAAGCAATGATTGTGAGGATGGCACAGGACCAGACAGTGTTTCGTTCTGTTGTATGTAGGGTCGATATAAGTCGGAGCTGACTCGACAGCACCTAACAACAACAACAACAAAGAGCTTGGCTGCTAACCAAGAGGTTGGCAGTTCAAATCCACCAGCCACTCCTTGGAAACCCTATGGGGGCAGTTCTACTCTGTTCTATAGGGTTGCTATGAGTTGGAATTGACTGGATGGCAACGAGTTTCGTTTTTTTGGTAAAGCTTTAGAAGATGCAAGGCTAAAACCAGTGGTTCTTACTGGGGATGATTTTGCCCCCAAGGGGACATTTGACAGTGTCTGGAGACATTTTTGGTTGTCATATCTGGGTGTGGGGGGGGGGGTGGTTGCTACTGTCATCTAGTGGGTAGAGGCCAGGGATGCTACTAAGCATCCAATAATGCACGGGACAGTGCCTCACAAGAAATAAATACCCAATCCAAAATGTCAATAGTGCTAAGGTTGAGAAACCCTGAGCTAGATTTCTCGGATATGCCTATGAATCAAATCAGTTGATGAGGTCAGCAGTTTCTAGAAAGGAGCAAATGGCCCTTTTCTCCCACACCTCCCCAAATGCCCACCTATTTCCTTTACACCACATATGTAACACTCCTCATTTAAGTAATCAGCACCCACAGCCCCTCATTTCCATGTCTGTCTCCACCTCGGGTATGAAAGGTGCCTTGTTCACAAGAGGCAGATGAAGATCAGCCAATTACAAGCCTATTAGGCCGAAATGGGTGCCCTCCTTATCGCATCTCCCAGGCCGCACACTTCCTTGGTAAGTTTGTGCCTTATCAGTTCTTTAGTCCAGTGACTGCCCAGCCTGGTCCTCTCATTCTTCTCAACTGAGCACAATCTCCTAGTCTAAACCTGAGTGTTTCCATCGATGTTCTAAGCAACAGCATCCACCCTCTTGGATACCATATTCGTAGCTGGTTATATGAATCACATTTCAGTAATCCTTTCTTTATTCCAAAGAGTTGAGAGAAAGACAACGGCCTTAGGTTTGGGAAAAGTCATTTTGGGTATTCATTGTTATTGCTGTTAGTTTTAGTTCAGTCAGCTCCAACTCATGTGACTTTATATATAACAGAATGAAACATAGCCTGGTCCTGTGCCATCCTCACGATCTGTGCTATGCTTGAGCCCGTTGTTGTAGCCACTGTGTCAATCCATCTCCTCTTGTTTTTGCCGACCCTCCTAACATGAGATCCTTTTCTAGTGATTGGTCTTTCTTGATGACATGTGCAAAGTAAGCATCCTCACTTCTAAGGAACATGCTGGCTGTATTTCCTCCAAGACAGACCTGTTCGTTCTTTTGCAGTCCACGGTACATTCAGTATTCTCTGCAACACCACCATGCGAATTCGTCAATTCTTATTTGATCTTCCTTTTTCATGGTCTAGCTTTTGCAAGCATATGAGGCTATTAAAAAGACCATGACTTGGGTCAGGCACACTTCAGTCATCAAAATGATAACTTTGCTTTTAACTACAATCTTTAGCCATCTATGTTTATTATACAAAGGGTTATGTTGTCATACCAAAACCAAACTGGTTGCCATTGAGTAGACTTCCACTCATGGCAACCCCATGTATGTCAGAGTAGAATTGAATTCCACAGAGTTTTCATGGCTGTGACCTTTGGAAGTAGATTTCTAGGAATTTCTTCCAAAGTGCCTCTGGGTGGATTTGAACCACTAACCTTTAGGTTAGTGCACACTTAACCATTTGTGCCACCCAGGGACGATCATATGCTGTCCTATGGCATATTGTAACAGATTTTCACGCTAGTTTTATCTCAGATTTACTAGTAGGACAATTTAAAAATGGGAGGGGAGGGAAGATATCAATCAAAAGGACTTGGTCAAAGAGAAAATACTTGTATTACTGGGATCCTGGCCACGTTCCCATTGATTAAATACAATTGATTGTCTATAGTGCAGCATTACCAGTGATAAGGGGCCCTTTTCTTTCATCTTTGTGTTTAATTTTGTTTCTAATGACTTTAAAGGGAGAACTCTTTGGCTCTGAAAATTACTTTGGGTTGTAACAAAAAAGATCTGGGACCCTTTCTCTCTCTTTTAATAGTCATTCAGGCACATCGTGTAATTGAATTAAGACACTTCCAGGGGGTGAATTATAGGGTAGTAATTCAGACCTTTCCGTTTAATAGGAGCTGGCCTGTGGCCTTGGACCCACTAGATCTGAAGGGGTGAGTTATATTTCCTCTGTAACTCACCAGCTCTCATTGAAAGAGACCCTGGGTAAAGAGAATTGGCGTCAACAACCAAGTTAGGCAAATGCAACCCAAGATCTGAGAGTAAATGGTGAGGGGACACAGAGATGGATTTGGAAACTTGGCTCCTGGCTTCAGAGGAGTCAGACATCAGAGAATAATGTCTGACCTCAGTAAAAACGGATGGCCTCTCAGCCTGTCGGGGCTCTGAGTGTTTTTCACCAAAGCCTTAACATACATGCTCCGAGGTCATGAGCAGATCTGATAAAATAACTGGGCTTCAATCCCAGCCAGGGCATAGGTCAGGGGTTCAACATGTACCGGCATCCTGGAGGCAGTATGGGCAGCGATATCCAAGGGCATTCTGATGTCCCTCTTTCTGCTTTCTGTCCTCCCTAATGTTTTTTTTTCCACTGATGCCTGAAATTTCACCATTAGCAATTCATTTATTTGGATTAAGCATCGATGGTGGTGGTGGTGGTTTTGGCTGCCATTGAGCCAGCTCTTGACGCATGATGACCTCATGTGTTACAGAGTAGAACTGCTCCATAGGGTTTTCTTGGTTGTAATTTTTACGGGAGCAGTTCGTCAGGCCTTTCTTCTGCAGAGCTGCTAGGTGAGTTCCAACTGCCAACCTTTACATTAGCAACAGATTGCAAACCACTTGCCCCACCCAGGCTCCTCTGAATTAAGCATTAGCACCCTCTAACTCCTGTTTTTAAGGAGCCCTGGTGGCGTAGTGGTTAAGCAGGTCCTTGGGAAAAAAGACCTGGTGATCTACATCCATAAAGAGTACAGCCTAGAAAACCCTGTGGGGCAGTTCTACTCTGTCCCATAGGGTGGCTGGGAGTTGGAATCGACTCAATGGCACACAGCAACAACAGCATTTCCTTTTTTAAAACAGGAGTTGACACTGGCCGTAAGTTAAATGCCATGGCACTTAACTCATAGACAGATGAGTTCAGATCTCAGCTGTGAAACTTAGAACTTCTGTAGTCTTGGGAAAATTACTTACCCTCTCTGGGTTTCAAGTTTCCCGTTTGTATAATGGGCATTATAATACTGATTTTTCAGGGCTGTCATGGGGATTAAATACAAGAATGTATATAAAACCCAGTAAAATGTCTGACATACAGTAAGATTTTAATAAAAAATAAACATTATTCTTGAAAAATATCCTTTCAAGATTGTTATGCATGCCAAAAAATGTATAACTGACTATGTTCTTCTTTTAGAGTCTAGAATGTGAATATCACTCCGTGTGAGGGAAAAGGATCGAAAGGATTAATTCAGTATGGTTCATAGTTACTGTTTTCTTGTTGCTATTGAGTCGATTTGGACGCATAGCAACCCTATAGGACAGAGTAGAACTGCCCTACAGAGTTTCCAAGGCTTGTAGTCGTCACAGAAGCAGACTGCCGCATCTTTCTCCAGCAGAGATACTGGTGGGTTCAAACCGCCGATCTTTCGGTTAGCAGCCAAGCACTTAACCACTGTGCCACCAGGGCACCTTACCTTTTTCTAATATGGCACTAATGGGATAGTTTTCCACCTCCAGGGTCAACCCAACTTTTGTAAATTTCTAGAAAACCAGAGAGAACCACCTGACCTTCCACCCGGATTAGGAAGTCAGTACTCGCATGATGGCGGCGTTTGTGGTTTAGCGGTAGAATCATTGCCTTTTATGCGGGAGACCTGGGTTTGATTCCTGGCCAGTGCACCTCATGCACAGCCACCACCCATCTGTCGGTGGGGGCTTGCGGGCTGCTGTGATGCTGAGCATGTTTCAATGGCACTTCCAGACTAAGATGGACTAGGAAGAAAGCCTGTGCATCTACTTCTGAAAATCAGCCAATGAAAACCCTGTAGATCCCAGCACTTGGATCCACAACCGATTAGGGGGATGGTGCAGGACTGGGCATTTTTCGGGCTGTCTCCAAGGTAGCTAACAACACCATCTGTGTGAGAAGACCCAAACCGTTTTCACTCCCTCTCAGACCCCTTGCCTATCATCTGCCAGCCTTCTGCTATCTGTCCCAAACTTTTACTGAAAGATAAAGAGGAAATGCTTACAATTCATTATAGTTCATTAAAATGAAAATAAAATTTATTTTGCATCAAAATGAAAAAAAATGCGACTCATTTATTATTAGCATATAAATGACATTTTTTTAATGTCACTCTGCCTCAAAATCACTTACATTTTCAATGATCACAGCACACAAAATTAATTTTTGATAGCCTTTTGTGATTTGGTTGAAAATTCTTATTTCTTTTTGTGCCTTAAACAGCAAACTGTATCCACTGCTATTCATAGCAAATTTTAGATAATGAAGCAATTAAAAATACATGGATTTAAGATCTTATCTCATTTTTCCTTTGGCCTATTTCTGCTTCATTATTCATGAAGGGATATGTTTAATTCAGAGTTAGTAATTGCAGACATATCTGGTATAAATTGTGCCTCATATTCTTTACCCATTTCAATTTATTTTAGCAAATAGATCTCTATTGGAAAAAAGTAGTTGAGAGAGAGCATGACAAAAATGCTGAAATCTGTGTGTATGTGTGTGTGTGTGTTGACTAGCATGTCTAAACAAGATCTCACAAGTGTTAATAACTACATTTACTGAGTATTTACCAAGCACCAGGCACTGGGTTGAGAAATTACATATTAATTACATTTAATTAAATAGAAAATATCTTATCATTCAATCCTGCCATAGTCCCTATGAGGGACTATGGTTAGTATACCCGTTTCTTAGACATGGAGACAGAGGCTCAGGTTACAAAACTGCCCAAAGTCGTACAGTTAGAAATGACAGAGAACGGGAATTGGAACCTGGTTTGCTGAACCCATATGTCCAACCAGCTAGCACAGTCTCCTGTGTGCTAGAACTTCGAGTGTCTGAACCTTGAAGAGATTTGTCAAAAGCTGTTGACATCATTTTGATGTCCCATGTAATGGCGTCACCAGGTCACCAGTTCATAAACGTGCTGGTCCAAGGATCCTGTGACCTATTTGGTTTCCATGAATCCTTACTATATTTTAGGAATTTATCCTAGGGAAATAATAAAACAAGTATGCTTAGTTTCTTGTAACAATACTTGTCACAGAGTTGTATATACTAGTCAAAAGAAAAGAGAGAAGAGAAGAAAAAAGAAAAAGACA
>NW_004443960.1:16257122-16258455 GCF_000243295.1 Trichechus manatus latirostris | reverse complement strand
AGAAGGGAGAGTGTTGACATGTCGTGGGGTTGCTAACCAATGTCATAAAACAATTCGTGTACTGACTGTTTAGTGAGAAACTATTTCTTCTGTAAACCTTCGCTAAAGTACAATAAATATATATATATATATAAAAGTTCAATTCTGGGTTACATAAACCCTGATGCATTCATTTACTCAGTGTAATAATATGAAGCCATTAAAAATGATGACGAGAATCTTAGTTTACTGACATGCAAAAATGTTTGTTGTAGGTAAACTGTTACATAACATAGCAGATTTATACACACAGAACAAATGATCCAGTTTCTTCAACAAATAAATAGCAAGGAGAAAAAACAAGATATGGAGGAGGGACCTACAGATTAAAAGAGACTTAAAATATATAAAGCAATTGCAATGTGTGGACCTTATTTGGATTCTAATTTAAGCAAATTATAAACATCATGCATTTGTCAAAACCAGTAGAGCTGTACAAGACAAATAGTAGACTCTAATGTAAACTGTGGACTTTAGTTAATAACAGTGTATCAATATTGATTCATAAATTATAACAGGAATGCTAGATGCTAATAATAGGAAAACCAGCATGTGGGAAGGAGAGTGGGTGTATGGAAACTCTTCACACTTTTTTTTTATTTTAAAGGAATTATTTTTTATTGTTGTAGTTTAAATGAAGTTTACATTTCAAGTTAGTCTCCCATATAAAAATTTATACCTACATTGTTATGTGACGCTAATTACTGTCCCCATACTGTGACAGCACACTCCTCCTTTCCACCCCTGATTCTCCATGTCCATTCAACCAGCTCCTAACCCTCTCTGCCTTCCCATCTCATCTTCGGACAGAAGCTGCAAGTTTAGTCTCTTATATCTACTTGAGCTAAGAGACACACTCCTCATGAGTATCACTTTATGTGCCACAGTCCAGTTCAATCCCTGTCTGAAGAGCTGACCTCAGAAATTGTTTTAGTTCTGGGCTGATGGAGAATCCAGGGGCCGTGCTTTCTGGGGTACCTCCTCCAGTCTCAGTCAGACCATTAAATCTGGTCTTCTTACTAGAATTTGAGTTCTGCATCCCACCTTTCTCCTGCTCCATTCGGGACTCTCTGTTGTGTTTCCTGTCACGGTGGTCATTGGTGGTAGCTGGGCACCATCTAGTTCTTCTGGTCTCAGGCTGATGAAGTCTGTGGTTTATGTGGCTCTTTCTGTCTCTTGGGCTAATACTTTCCTTGTGTCTTTGGTGTTCTTCATTCTTCTTTACTCCAGGTGGTTGGGACCAATTGATGCATCTTAGATGGCTGCTTGCAAGCTTTTAAGAATCCAGATGCCA
>NW_004443960.1:16246894-16247853 GCF_000243295.1 Trichechus manatus latirostris | reverse complement strand
TTTTTCCTTTTTCAGTATACTTTTCTGAAGTTTCCAATATTTTAAAATCAAAGCAGGTCATCGGGAAAGCAACAAAGTTATTTCCAAGGGCAGAGGGAGTGTGTCTCTGGCTTAGATAAATAAATTGCCCAAACTCATGCAGCAGAGACTTGTGGAATGAAGACTTAAACACTGCAGTCTAGTTCTAGAGGCCAAGCTCTTTGCTACCATCTTCACTACCTGCCACCACTACTTGTCTGTCAGTTTGTCATACTGTGGTGGCCTGCATGTTGCTGTGATGCTGGAAGCTATGTCACCAGTATTTCAAATAACCAGCAGTGTTATCCTTGGTGGACAGGTTTCGGAGGAGCTTCCAGACTAAGACAGAGTAGGAAGAAAGTCCTGGTGATCTACTTCCAAAAATTAGCTGATGAAAACCCTATGGAACACAACAGAACACTGACTCTCTTGCTTTAAATTTGTCATCAGTTCAGATCAATTGCTGGAGGAAGACATCATGTTTGGTGAAATAGAGGGCTAGGGAGGGTGAGGGAGACCTTCAGTAAAATGGATTGGCATGAGAGCCACAATGATGGATTGAAACATGCTGGCGATTGTGAAGATGATGTAAGAGGAACATAAACTCTGAAGAGTTCACAAAAGCTTGGGGAGGATCTTAGACTTCCCATAAGACATGGGATAGAGGGCTCAGGGCAAGTTTATTTAAAGTTCAAAGGATGGAGTGACTCTAGCTTACATGCCTTAGTTATCTAGTGCTGCTATAACAGAAATACCACGAATGGATGGCTTTAACGAATAGAAATTTATTCTCTCACATTCTAGTAGTCTAGAAGTCCAAATTCAGGGTGTCAGCTCCGGGGGAAGGCTCTCTCTCTCTGTCAGCTGTGGAGGAAGTTCCTTGTCATCAATCTTCCCTTGGTCTAGGAGCTTCTCTTCGAAGGAACCCCAGGTCCGAAGGA
>NW_004443960.1:16243575-16244538 GCF_000243295.1 Trichechus manatus latirostris | reverse complement strand
GTTAACACACTCAAAAGCTAACTGAAAGGTTGGAGGTTCAAGTCCACCCAGAAGTGCCTTGGAAGAAAGACCTGGCAATCTACTTCTGAAAATCAGTCATTGAAAACACTATGAGTACAGTTCTACTCTGGCACACATGGGGTCGCCATGAGTCATGTCGCCACCAGTCCTGTCCCCATGAGTCAGGATTGACTCGAAGGCAACTGGGTTATTTTTTACTGGTTCTGCTATATATACACTACTCTTAAGTGCTTTCCTTGACTGACCAACAATTTTATGAGGAAGCTGAGGCATGATTGTGCCCATTTTACAGATGTGTAAATTGAAGTTCAAAAAGGTAAAACATCTTGCCCAACGGCGGTCTATCCTTGGAATTTGGGTTGTTTTCCATTTTTTACTATTATACATCTATCTCTATGTCTACAGCTACATCTGTGTCTGTATCTGTATCTACATACTTGCTGGGTTTCTATTGAGTAGATGCCTAGCAGTGGAATTGCTAGGTTATGTATCTGTTCAGATGTTAGAGATTGCCAAGTCATTTTATTAATTTATGCCAATTTATTTATATAGATTTATTCCAAGTGGTGAGGCCAAATCTGAAACCAGGTCTGGCTGATTCCAGGTCTAATATTCTTAACTACTGTGGACTGACCCACCAAAGTACCAGGTGTAAATAAAAGAGACTTTCCAGGGAAATTTGCTCCTGGTAAGTAGATAGGTTTTTCTGTTTTTGTGTGTGTGTGTGTGGAGGTTGCTTTGTTTTGTAAACATTTCTATTAAAGTGTACTACACATACAGAAAAGTATATAGATGTCAAATATGAACAGCTCTGTTAACTTTTACAAAGTGATTACACCCATGCAACCACCTCATCAAAACACAGATGTTCTCATACAGAAGATTATTAGTAGCCCTGACAGCCTCCCTCCAACTTTGCTCTTCAAGATTATCTCTCTTCTA
>NW_004443960.1:16240844-16242250 GCF_000243295.1 Trichechus manatus latirostris | reverse complement strand
TATGGAAGCACAGTTCTACTCTGACACACATGGAGTCTCCATGAGTCAGAATCAACTCTGTGGCAACTGGTATATGCCTTATGTAGCCATCATCCACACATAGTTAGAGAATATTTTTATCACCTCAGAAAAATCCCTCATGACTTTTCCAGTCAGTACCCCCACCCTTGGAGGTAACCACTCTTCTGGCCTCAGTCACTATGAATTAGCGTGTCTATCTTTGCTCTTCATTTAAATGGAATCATAGAGTAGGGATTCTTTTGTGTCCAGCTTCTTTCAGTCATTGTAGTGTTTTTAAAAATCATCCATGTTATTACATGTATCTGTATTTAATTTTTAAATTGATGATTGGCATTCCATCATATGAATATACCACAATGTGTTCCATGATTTTCCTGTTGATGGACATTTTCATTGTTTCCAGTTTGAGGGGGGGAGCTATTTTAAACGAAGCTTCTATGAAAATTCTTGTATAATTTTTTTTGTGCACATGTGTACTCATATATTTGATTGAGTATAATCCTGGAATGAAGTTGCTGGGTCATAGGGTAGGAGTATGTTTGATTTTATTAGAGACTGCCAAATGGTTTTCCAGAGTAGTTGAAATATTTTATATTCCTACCAGCAATGTGTAGGAGTTCCAGTTACTCCACATCCTTGCCAACACTTCTATTATTCTTTTTTATTCTATCTCAACCTACAGGAAAAAAGAACACTGTCAATTTCTCCATCAGAGTTTGCTACCACACTACACTAACTGCTCCTACTGGTGACATATATTCAAAATTTTAAGGTGATGATTTTTCATGTCCACTCTGGATTTCTCCCAATGCCATCTACCTCCTCCGGTAACTTACTCTAAACCTTACTTACTTTAAGACCGCTTGGAGAAGTGGACAGGAATGTAAGTCAAGTATCTATCTCTGTGACAGTCATAATGAAATGTGTAGCTGAGAAGTAGGTATAAGAAGGGCTTAATTTGGGGGCAAGCAACCCTGGCAGCACTAGTGGTTAAGCACTTGGCTGCTAACTGAAAAGTTGGTGGTTTGAACCCACACAGCAGCTCTGTGAGAAAGACCTGACGATCTGCTTCTGTAAAGATGACAGCCTAGGAAACACTATGGGTCAGTTCTACTCTGTCACTTGGGGTTGCTATGAATCGACTTGATAGCACCCAATAACAGTTTGGGGCAGTCTGGTGTAATGGAAAATTCTGGGATTTCAGACGGCCCTGTCTCTTATTGGCTGTGGGACCTTGGACAAATCATTTAACAACAATTGAGTTTCAGGTTCACTGACTATAAAATCCAGATTGTAAGAATTAAATAACACAAAAGATGTAAAAGAGTCTGTCACAGACTAATTAACCAAATCCATTGCCAACACAAATATAACTTTACCTGTTA
>NW_004443960.1:16204362-16238861 GCF_000243295.1 Trichechus manatus latirostris | reverse complement strand
CCAACGTTTGGTACTCAAGGAAATCATGCATTTATAATTCATCTATATACAGTCATGTACATTATAAATGTGAATCCAAAAAGTACCTACCTTAATAAGCCAGTGAAATTTTTTTCCCTAAGTTTTATGTATTTGTTGCTGTTGTTGAGAATATACACAGCAAAACATACACCAATTCAACAACTTCTGCACGTACAATTTAGTGACATTGATACATTCTTCGAGTTGTGCAACCATTCTCACCCTCCTTTTCTGAGTTATTCCTTCCCTCATTAACATGAACTCACTACCCCCTAAGATTCCTATCTAAGCTCCCGAGTTGCTGTTGTCAATCTGATCCCATTATAGATAGTTCTTATAAGAGCATAATGCTCAAGGAAGACTTTTTTTTTTACTAGTTAAGCTAAACTATTGTTCCACTTTAAGATGACTTCAGGGACATTTTTGGCTTACAGTTTAAAGATTATCTCAGGGCAGTAGTTTCAGGGGCTCATCCACCCTCCACAGCTCCAGAAAGCCTGGAGTCCATAAGAATTTGAAATTCTGTTCAATAAGCATGTGAAAATTTATGAACTTGTTTTCACACACCTCACTATTATTTCTCTTGTATTAATGGCCACCCCACCCAGTGGATTGCACTAAGTCCATTAACTTTTTTTTTAATAGCATCTTTCCAGTTTGGGGCGAGTCATTGGGCTCCCAGCTCGTTTGCAATTTCTTCATTGTTTATGAATGCTCTGATTTATGTCATGGAGGATGCAGGGGCTCATTTTGAGCCTAATTTTGGCTGCTCAGATTCAGAGCATCTGAGCACATTTGGGGAATTACTGGGTCCTTCAAACATCTATTTAATTGAGATGATTTTCCTGGTGGGGATAGATTTGTAAGGGGCAATTGAGAAGATGGTTTACGTATCGGTCACCTAGGGGAGAACAACAGAGTTAAAGACTGCTGACTTTGGGGACAGACATCCTTTAGTCCCACTTCCTATCTCTAATGATCTTGGGCAAGTTACTTAGCCTTTTTGGGCTTCACTTGCTTGTCTATAAAATGACAATTAGTACCTCCTACGGTCCTGTTGAGGGTTGAATGAGGTAATGCATATAAAGGGGCTTAGCTTAACTGCACAGCAGAGTAAGCATTGAATAAACCTTAGCTCCTGTTGTAATGTCTGCCCCTTCTCTGGCCCCATGGACTTGTTTCTGAAGCTTCCATCAAGCAGGGCTGTGGAAAGACAAAAATGCTATTTTCACAAGGGACCATGTGAGAGGTTATGGTGGGCCCAGAAGTCCTGGATTTTGCATTTGAAGCCAAGACCCAAGGAATCATGAATTATAATTGTTCATTTGACCTCACTTGCCCACAGGCTGATAAGGCTTAGAGGAACATTGAGATTTGCTTCTGCATCTCCATATCTTTCCTTTTGTCTTGGTATCTTCATATTGACAGAGCCATACACTGGCGGGAAGGCAGCACTACCTACTCTTCAACAAGAATAATAGCCAACATTTGTGAGCATTATCATATGACAAATGATATATTACATTGGGCAAATCTGCTGCCAAAGCCCTCTTTAAAGTTTTTAAAAAGCTAACACGTCACTTTGATCACTAAGGTGAGCCTGACCCAAGCCATGGTCTTTTCAATTGCCTCACATGCATGGGCAATGAAAGAGGAAGAATCGATGCATTCAGATTGTGGTGTTGGTGGAGAGTATTGGAAATAGCACGGACTGTCAGAAGAACAAACCAGTTTAGAAGAAACACCACCAGAAGGCTCCTTAGAAGCAACAATGGTGAGATTTCGGCTTGCTTGCTTTGGACATGTCCTCAGGAAAGACTAATTACTAGAAAAAGACGTCGTGTTTTCCATGTTTTGTAAAGTAGAGGGTCAGTGAAAGTGAAGGAAACCCTCAATGAGATGGATTGACTCAACAGCCACACCAGTGGATTCAACTACACTAAAGATGGCGCAGGACAGGCAACGTTTAGTTGTGTTATACACAAGGTTGCCGTGAGTCAGAGCCAACCCCACAGCAACAATAACTGTATGTCAGGTACAATGCCAAGTGGTTTCACATGAATGCCTCATTGAATCCTTTGAATTATCCTTTGAAGGAGGTTCTCATTTTTTAGATGAAGAAATGGATGCTCTGGAGCAGGAGGGTGAAGTTCTTTGCCAAGGTCTCACAGCCAACAATTGAGGGATCTGGGACTCAAATCTCGGCTGCCTAGAGCACCCAAGCTTAACCACCCCATTATCAACAGAGTCCCACGGCCCTCCAAGCCTTCGACTTTTCACCAACCAGTCCTGTTAAATGAATTGCATCTTTACATGGTCCATGCTGCAATTTCAGTATTCCAAATGTTGTAACGACACAGACGAGGCTGCTTAGATCATTCACACAAATACATCCAGTCAAAAATGCCAGAGAACCCTGCCTTGCAGCTTCAATTCCCTTCATTTCTCTCACCCAGCACAAGGGCTTCCCGTGAGAGAGGATTTGCAAATGATGTTCCTGTCACCAGCTGACACTCTTCATTTTTAATCAAGACATCCTCTTCTGCTACCCAGCCTTGGCACTCTGCTTACACAGCCCTCTCTCATGTCCAGACAACCGCCATTTTCTCTGCCAGCCAATTTTCATTCCATGGAAAGTTCTGGTAGCCTGCGAAAAAGTTGCTGGGAAAGGTTGCCCTTTTCCCAGAGCCCAGATGGTGATGGATTGCCACCATGATGCTGTTTGTTCACCTACACTGGGTGGCTTTTTCCTCTCCTGCTGGAAGGAGGAATCTCATTCTGCAGGAGCACTAATGATGGGTAATAATCATCGCTGCAAGACTTCTACACATCTGGGCTAATGGCTCCAGCTTCCATGATGATGCTCATATTTTACCCAATTCTATACTTGAATAGTTCCTTGCAGGCCCTGGTAGCAGCAACATTTGGCTTCTAGGTAAATTAAAATATCCAGGCTTAATACACCTGGTTTATAACATGTGAGGATAATATGCAACCACCACTGAAGTTTCAATCATATCTTTACTCACAGGAGGGAGATACCAGCGGTTGGATGTGTAATTCAGTTTTGTTAAAACTTGAAGTCATCTTCAAGCAGCTCTACCTGACAGAAATACTAACATCAGGAATTCATGAGCAATTGGACCCCAAGGTCAAAAAAGGGGAATCTGTAGTCAAACCCAGCCTTGCTTGCACAGCAAAGTGGGGCTTCGGGAATTGTTCAGCAGGCACTGGGAAAAGCAAAGGAGACAATGTTCTTTCCATTCCAGTGATTTTTCTCAATGCAAAATGCTTTTTGGAATCCATATAGGGGAGTTTCCACCCATTTTGTCTGCAGGAGATAGGACTCGAAGTCCTCAGACTTAGGTGTGAAAGAAACATCGCTCTTTATTTTCCTTATTTTAACTCCACTTCACCTCAAACAGATGCTATTGTTGCTAGTTGCCGTCAACAAGATTGCCAACTCATGGCAAGCCCGTGTGTGCAGAGTAGAACTGTGCTCCATGGGGTTCTCAAGGCTGTGACATTTTTAGAAGCAGATCGCCAGGACTGTCTTCAGAGGCGTCTCTGGGTGGGTTCGAACCACCAACTTTTCAGCTTGTAGTTGAGCACTTATTCATTTGTGCCACCTAGGGACCTCAAACAGATAGGATGGTTAAAAAACAAAAAAGGTTAATCCTATTCAATACTGAGCTTCCTCACCCCTGGAGTTCATTTAGTATTTGTTGAGTTGAATACATGTGTGAGACTTACTGGAGTTCCTGGGTGGTAGAAATGGTTAGCATACTTGGTTGCTAACTGAAAGGTTGGAGGGTTGAGTTTACCCAGAGGTGCTTGGGAAGAAAGGCCTGTTGATCTCCTTCTGAGAACTCAGCCTCTGGAAACCCTATGGAGCACAGTTGTACTCTGACACACGGGGCGTTGCAATGAGTCATAGTCTCAATGGCAACCCGTGTGTTTTGTTTGTTTGTTTTCAATGAGACCTTCTGTTGAGATGCATATGGTCTGAGTATGTGCAGAACTTCTGCTTCTATGTCAAGTTTGGAGCACAAGATCCTTTGATGGGTCTGGGGGCCCCCTGAACCTGGGGTCCACCTTCCAGAGGGTTACGTTATAGCCTGTCCTTCTGAGATCTACTTTTCCTGGGTGTCATTCCTACACAGGGTCAATCTTCCTGCTCTTCATGGGACCCTCACTCCCCATCTTCAGCTCCTGGCTTGATACCTCCTGGGGGATCCCTGCCTTTCCTCGCCAGTTTCCTGAGTCTAGCAGATCCAGCTCATCTCTTTCTCCATGTGAAACCTTAACAGAATATGGAAGGAGACGCTGATTTACAGTCTGCTCTGTAAAAATCCCTGAGATCTCTTTGGGATGGAAGACCAAATATACAGCAAAGAAAACACAAATTAATAATTCAAAAAGTTATCTGCCACAGGTGGAAAGGAATAAAATCACATCATTAATTTTCCCCCTACACTTTCTCCTGCAGCACTGAGTACACTGCAGGGCTTGGATTCCATGGTAATTGGAACAAGGATCACAAGAGCTGCATTCCATTTTTTAATTGGATCATTAGCACTTCTTCAACCATCTTATCTCATGGGTATCCACCCTGCCTTTTATGATCGGGGTGGTTTTTTTCTCCTCATCTTAGATCTTAATTTTGCAAATAAGGGCTGAGAAGTGGCATTAAGATCAGCCTCATTATCACGTTTCAGTTTGGCACCATCTTCCTCTCTCCATCTTTATTAGCAGAGTTTCTGATTTTTCAAGCTCATTTGCATAATTCTCAGCATCCTGGGTTTATTCAGGAGGTCCTTTGATGAACAAACTAAGGTTTTCTCTACACCAAAGGGGTCTTCATTAGGACTCAGTGGACCATAACACCTAAGAATGTAGACTCTGCAGGCAGCATGACAGACTGGATTTGAATTCTGCTTAGCCACTTCCTGGCTGTGTGACCCTCAGAAAGTTGCTTAACATCTCTGGACCTCGGTTTCTCCATCTGTAAAAATGGAGGGGGGGTGCGACAATAGCAGCTACTTGACAGCCCCTATCTCACGCCCTGCCAATCTGAGTTAATTCATGGAAAGCGTTTACAACAGTGCCTGGGTTCATACTATCGGGCATGATTATCATTATCCTTTTCTCTTTATCTGGAGCCCTGGTAGCACAGTGGTTAAGAGCTACGGCTGCTAACCAAAAGGTTGGCAGTTTGAATCCACCAGCCGCTCCCTGGAAACCCTATGGGGCAGTTCTGCTCTGTCCTATAAGGTCTCTATGACTTGGAATCAACTTGATGAAAATAGGTTTCGTTTTTTGTTTTTTCTCTTTATTTAATGTAAAACTTTTATGGAAGAGTGACGTACATACAAAAAAGTGACCAAATCATAAGGTCAATGAATTTTCACAAAACGAACACGTCTGAGTAGCCAGCATCCAGATGAGCAGAACACCAGAAGCCCTTACAAGTCCCCTCCAAGTCACTGACCCCTTCCTCCCAAGGGGTGATGCTATCCTGACTGCTAACAACTGCAGACTGCCTTGGCCTGCTTTTCAATGTTAATCAGATGGAATCATAGAGCAGGCACTCTTTTTGTCTGACTTCTTTTCCTTCATATTATTTTTGCGAGATTCATTCTCTGTCTTAGTAGAAACCATTCGTTTTCACTGCTGTGTAGAGCTCCGTTTTGGGACTATGCCACAGTTTATTCATTCTACTTTTGGTGCACATTTTGGTGGTGTTATAGATTAAATTGTGTCCCCCCCCAAATATGTGTTGTAAATCCAAATCCCTATATACCTGTGGTTATAACCCCATTTGGGAATGGGTTTTCTTTGCTATGTTAATGAGGCAGTATTAGTGTAGGGTCGGGTGTGTCTTAGGCCAATCAATTTTTGAGATAAAAAGAGCAGATCAGGCACAAAAGAAGCAAGCAGAGATGCGGGAAGATAGATGCCGTACCACATGAAGATTGCCAATGAACTGAGGAATAGAAGCTGAAAACACACAGGGAACTTCCCCCAGAGCGAACAGAGAGCCTTTCCCTAGAGCCGGCACCCAGAATTCAGACTTCTAGCCTCCTAAACTGTGAGAAAATCAATTTCTGTTTGTTAAAGCCACCCACTTGTGGTATTTCTGTTACAGCAGCAAGTAGATAACTAAGACAAGTTGCTTCCAATTTTTGGTATGAAAATAGCAATGCTACACCATTCTGATGCATATCTCTTGGAGAATGTGCATACATGCATTTTTTAGGTATTTTTTTAGGCATGAAATTGCTGACTCATAGGATATTCATCTATTCAACTTTGGTAGACACTGCCAAACAGCGTTCCAAGGAAGTTGTAACAATGTACATTCCCGCCAGTAGTGTGAGTTCCCGTTGCTCCACATCCTCACCAACACTTGGTATTATCAGCTTCTTTCATTTTAGTCAACTGGTGAGTGTATAGTTGTATTGCTTTGTGCTCCCTGTCCCCAGATAGGTGCTATTTTATTTTATTGTTTCAGCTTTTCATTTTGAAATAATTTCAAATGTATAGACAAGTTGCAAGACTAATGAAATGTTATATACTCTTTATCTATGTTCACCAATTGTTAACAATTTTCCATTTGCTTTAGTATTTTTCCTCTCCCTATATGCATATGCGTAAGATTTTTTTCCTTAACAATATGAGCTAACTTTCAGATATCATGTCCTGTTTACCACTAACTACCTCAGAATGTATTTCCTAAGAATAAGAACATTCTCTTAAATAACCACAGCACAATTATCAGAATCAGAAAAATTCAGCCCTCATGCAATGCAATTATCTTATCTACAGACCTTATCTAAATTTTGCTAAATATTCCTATACTCTTCTTAATAGTATTTTATTTTCCTGACCAGGATTCAATCCAGGATCAGATATTGCATTTAGTTTTCACGTCTCTGTAGTCTCCTTTAATCTGGAATATTTCCTCAGTCTTTGTTTTTCAGGATATTGGCATTTTTTGAAGAGTATAAGGATGTTCCTAAATTTTGGTTTATCTGATATTTTCTGATTACACATTTTTGCTGGGTTTTTACATGAGTGACATTGTGTTCTTCTCACTGCATTGTTCAGTAGGCATGTGATGTGGGTTTGTTCCATTTTCAGTTATGTTAACTTTGATCACTTGATTAAAGCAATTTATGCCAGATTTCTCCATGATAAAAGTACTTTTATTCCTTATAATTAATAAATAATTTTAGGGGATATACTCTGAGGCTATGAAAATATCCTATACCTCCTCAAACTTTCACCCAGTAGTTTTAGCATCTATTGATGATTCTTGACGGAATTAGTGATTACTCTGATGGTTGCAAAATGGTAATTTTCTAATTCCATTATCCCTTGTTCATTTATTAGTTAGCATTCTACAGTAAGAAAATGCTTTCCCTTCCCTACATTAATTAATTAACTGATTAATTATCACAATGGAGAAATAAGGGCATTAGACTAACAAGAGCAATACTGGGATAAATGCTGGAATAGTGGGCATGGCCAAGGAAGGCTCCCCAAAGGGAGCAACATTTACGTTGAGACCTGAAAGATGGCTAAAAGTTAGGCTAGCAAAGAAGGCCAGAAAGAAGGAGACAGTGGGGACAGCAGGGGCGGAGGCTGGGAGCTGAAAGAGGGCCTAAAAGAATTCAGCATATATGAAGTGTAGCAGGTGAGAGGAGGTGGATTGAGATAATGTCGAAAACAAAGCCTTTCCAGCTTAGGACCATAGTCTGTCAATTGGCATAACATAGTTCACAAAAATCATGATCTACATCCTAGTGAAGTGAGTAGCGTCAGGGATCTTATAAGCTTTCGAGTGGCCGTCTAAGCACAACTACAAGTCTCTACTCACTAGGAGCAAAACGGTAAGAAGGTAACCAAAAGCTCAGAACAGAAACAAGTCTACATGAGCCACAACCTCATCTACCCTGAGACCAGAAGAACTGGATGGTGCCCAGCTACCGCTATTGACCATTCTGACTAGGGTCACAATAGTTGGTCCTGGATAGTATGGGAGAGAAATATGGAGCAGAACTCAAAGTATATACAGAGATGATATAGGTATAGATGATATAGATATAGATATAAAAAAGACAGACAGACTGGAACAGTAGAGAACAGAGGACTTCCTGAGACTTTCACCCTGAGACCCTCTTTAAACCTAGAACCGAGCCTATCCCGAGATTACCTTTTAGTGAAATAGCAGAGAGGCATACAAAAAAAAAAAAAAAACGACATTACCAGTAAGATAGGTGCCCTACTTAAAAACCATCAGTATGAGACCAAAAGGTCAACAACTACTCTAAAGTAAAGATGAGAAGATAAGGGGGCAGGGAAACTAGAGTACTGAAAAGGGAACAAACAGAGCACAATTAAAGAGAATGTTGATCCATCGTGACAGTTGTAACTAAAGTCACTGAACAATTTGTGTGGGAACTGTCAAATGGGAACCTAACTTGCTGTGTAAACTTTCACCAAAAACTTAATATTATTATTTGTAAAAAACCTAAATGTAAATGAAAACAAAAGTCATTTACATTCAATTTTCAAAAAAAAAAAAAGTCTTTCCGAGGAGGGGGCACTTGAGCTGAGCACTCAAGGATGAGAAAGAACCAGTTCTGAGAGGGGCTGGCCAGACAGCACTTCCAGCAGAGGGAACAGCAGCTGCAAAGCGCAGAGGAGGGAAAGGGCTTCGTGAATTCGAGGATCAGAAAAGAGGCCAACTGGATAGAAAGCTGTGAGGAGGGGAGATGGATAAACAGAGATTAGAGAAGTTGGCAGTCAGTTTATGCAAGATCTTACAAGCCATGGAAAAAGCTGGGCTTTTATTCTAAGAATATTGGCAGGTTACCGAACACATCGAAACAAGGGAAGAACCCGTGCAGGTTTGCATTTCACATTTTACAAAGCTCATGCTTATGGCTATGTGGGTTGGAGAGGAGGAAGGGGTAAGTCAGGAGGATGTGGCAGTAACTCACGCAAAAGATCGTGGCACCTGGACTAGGGTGTTATCAGCGGAGATGGAGAGAAATGAACAGATTAAGATATGATTTGAAGATAGAGCAACTAAGATTGGAGGCACTGGATCTTAGAGGTGAGGGAGAGTGAGGAATCAAGGATGACTCCTAGACTTTTTGGTTGGGCACTGGGTGGTTGGTGGTGGTGGTTACTGAGTTGGGAAAGCCTCGAAAGGAGCAGGTTAGGTGGTGGGAATCAAGGAGTTGTTTTGGACTTACCAAGTTTGAGATGCTTATTCACTATCCAAGTGAAATGCTAGGTAAGCAGCTAGATATACTTATCCGGAGCTACAGGGGAAGATCGCTAAGCCTTTCTTCTTAGTCTATCTTAGTCTGGAAGCTCTGCTGAAACCTGTCCACCATGGGTGACCCTGCTAGTATTTGAAATACTGGAGGCACAGCTTCCAACATCACAGCAACACACAAGCCACCACAGCACAACACACTGACAGACGGGTGGTGGATTATCCTTATATGTTATACCATATTTTGTGCTGTAATTCCTTCTTGCTGAAGTCTCCCTACATATCTTCACCCATGCAGATGTCTAAAGTCAAAGGGAAGCATCTTCTCAGAGTCATTGCCAAGCGCAACACTGTGCTATCTTTAAAGTGTCACATCCTCCTTAGCCCTCTTTGAATTGAGTCAAACTCTTAATTAAGTTTCCACTTACAACTTCTAGAAAAAGAGGAATTGATCCTGCCTGCAAAGCATTGGAATTTTCTGTGGCTAACCTCTCTGCCAGTTCTTACTTTTGACAACCTTATGTGTGTCAGAGTAGAATTGTGCTTCATAGGGTTTTCAATGGCTGATTTTTTGGAAGTAGATCACCAGGCCTTTCTTCCGAGGCCCTTCTGGGTGAACTCAAAATGCCAAACTTTCAGTTAGCCGCTAAGGATGTTAACCGTTTTCAGGTGGCAGAAATGGTTAAGCACTACTAGCCAAAAGGTTGGCAGTTCGAACCCACCCAGAGATGCCTTGGAAGACAGTCCTGGTGATCTGCTTCTGAAAGGTCATAGCCTTGAAAACCCTATGGAGCACAGTTCTACTCTGCATATGTGGAGTCGCCATGAGTAGGAATTGTGTTGACGGCAATTAACAACAGTCCTCTCTGCATCTCTCTTTCTCGGGGACATTCTCACCTTCAAGTCCTGAGAGGCTTTGGAAATGGGAGCTTACGGTAGAGAACATTTAGGAAGTGCTATCCTCAGGAAAGAGCTGTGGTGGTGCAGTGGTTAAGCTCTCGGCTGCTAACCGAAAGGCTGACAGTTCAAAACCCACCAGGTGCTCTGTAGGAGAAAGACGTGGTAGTCGGCTTCCTTAAAAAAAAAAAAGAATAGAACTGCCCCATAGGGTTTCCAAGGAGTGGTTGGTGGATTAGAACAGTTGACCCTCTGTTCAGCAGCCAAGCTTTTAACCACTGCGCCACCAGGGCTCCCCCTTAAACATTACAGCCTTGGAAACCCTGTGGGGCAGTTCCACTCTGTCCTACAGGGTCTCTCTGAGTCAGAATTGACTTGATGGCAACAGGTTTGTTTTTTTGGGTCCTCGTCAAGTCAAAAGGAGCACTGGTGGCTCTCAGTGGTTAAGTGCTTGGCTGCTAAACGGAAGGTCAGCAGTTCAAACCCACCAGCTGCTCCTCAGGAGAAAGATATGGCAGTTTGCTTCTGTAAAGATTACAGCCTTGGACATCCTATGGGGCAGTTCTCCTCTGTCCTATAGGGTCGCTATCAGTCAGAATCGACTCAACGGCAACAGGTTTGATTGTTGTTTTTTTTGGAAGTTGAGTCTTCACAAGTGATGGACTCTGTCAGCTGAGATGCAGTGGAAGGATTGCTGGACTGGCACTGTCAAGACCAGAGGCCCAGATTTGGGCCACCTGTCAGCTGTGTGACCTTGAGCAGGTACTTCTGTTCTTCATCTGAAGAAACAGAAGATGGTAATCCCCACCTCATGGGAGTCTTTGGGAAAACTGGACGAGATAACCGTCTAAGGTCTGGTAGGTGTGATGTACATTTTACAAAACCCATCACTTCGCACCACCTCCACGGATACCACCTCAGAACAAACCACCCGGGTTCCTCACCTGCATTATTGTGAGAGCCTCCTAACTGCTCTCCCTGTTTTCGCCCTTGCCCCCTCGGTCTATTCTTAACACAACAGCTAGGGTGATGCTATAGAAACATAAGTCACATCTTGTCACTTCTCTCCTCCAAACCTTCCTGCAGCTTCACATTCCACTCCTGGCGAAATCCAGAGTCCCTACGGGGCCACACTCCTCACCTGTCTGACTTCAACCCCTGCTCACAGAGCACACGAGGGAAGATGGCGTGAATGTCCAAACTCCTCCATTTTCTCAGTAGGAAATTGAAGGTGATAATGTCTTTCCTGTTTTCCTCACAGGTCACTGTGAGAAGCAAAAGAAATGTGTGCACCTTCCCCATAGAAAGCATAAACTGTGGTACAAATGTGTCCAGGGATCAAATGAGGGAGTGTGAGAGTGGCTGTTAGCAGACACTTTTGTGCCGGGTGCCACATCCCTTCAGCTCAGCTGGGGAGGACAGCTCGGTGCACGCTCCAAGTCTCTCGCTTTGAATATATACTACAGGTACCGCTCAGCTCTTCCACCCCTGGCTTTTTCTGAACAAGGGGGCTCAATCCCATTGTACAAGCAACTTGGGTGTGTGCAGGAGGTGGTTTTCCCAGGGCACACCCCCTCAACCTATGGGAGTCCGTGCATAAACGTCCCAGGGCCCCATCCCTTCATGGGATGGTTCTGAGGGTCTCCACAGCATTGTGTCCCGGTTGCCCAACTTGGTAATGAGCTCAGTGGCTCACTCTTTTTTAAAATATTATTTAGTTGTGTTTTCAGTGAAGGTTTACACAGCAGTTTAGGTTCCCAGTCAACAATTTCCACACAAGTTGTTCAGTGATGTTGGTTACATTCTTCACAATGAGTGAACATTCTCAATATTTCCATTCTGGTTGTTCCATTTCCATTCATCTAGTTCCCCTGCCCCCTTACATTCTCACCTTTGTTTTAGAGTAAAAGTTGACCATTGGGTGGTTTTGTTAAAGGAGCACAGTGCTTACAGGTGATGTTCATTATTTTTTTGAGTCAATTTGTTATTTAGCTACAAGGTGGCCTCAGGGGTTAGTTTCAGGTCAAGGTTTGAAGAGTATCTTGGGACAATAGTCTTGGGGAGTCCTCCAGTCTCAGCCCATCTAGCGAGTCTGGTTTTTTTGTTTTAAGGAATTTGAGGTTCTGTTCCTCAGTGGCTTATTCTTGCTGGCCTTCCCTTTTTCTCTGCCTCGCTCTTTCCCCTCCCGCACTCCTGGCCCCTAAAACCGCCTTCCAAACACACTCCACCACCACCAGCTGCCGTTGTTGAGTCGCCCCTGACCCATGGAAAGACCATGTGTGTCAGAGTAGAACGGTGCTCCATAGGGTTTTCAGTGGCTGATTTTTCGGAGGTAGATCACCAGGCTTTTCTCCTGAGGCACCTCTGGGTGGCCTGGAACCTCTCGCTTTTCAGTTGGCAGCCAAGTGCATTAACCGTTTTCCACATCCAAGTCCAGGCTTTCCTATCAGAGGACGCAGGCTAAGAGAATGCCCACAAAGGGGAGCTCAGGAGTTGAAATCAGGAAGAACTGGGTTGGAATCACTTACCCCTGTGACGTATGGCTTCACTTCCTGCTCCTCCCCCAACAAGTGGAGATATTAATATGTACTTGGCCCAGTTGTTTGGTGGAGGAAGTAATGCATGCAATTGCCTATCTCTGGGGTCTGGAACATAATAGGCTATTTGAAAAATAGAAGCTAATATTATGGTGTGTCTGAACATATTCTTATTATTCATGTCTGTCATTCAAAGCAAAGATGAGGATGAAGGAAGGGCAGGAAGGTGGTGTGTCCTGGAGGAGATGCATGAGGGACCCCTAAGCTGCCGTGGCAGAGAGGAGGCCCCTCCTTCATTCCCCGGGGACTTCAGTTCTTATTAATCCTCCAGCTCATACTCTGTGACATATTCCATTCACCTAGAATATTAACATGGCTTGCATTTACAACTAGCATTTACATGGGGTTTTCAAGGTAGCAGAAACAGTTATAAGTTCTTTACGCTGTCATAAGCTTTTTATCCCTATTTCACGGAGGCGGAACGTGAAGCTCAGAGAGGTTGAACAACCTTACCAAGGTCACACAGCTCGGAAAGAGCAAAGCTGGATTTGGACTCAGCTAGTCTGGCTTCAGAAACTTGCTTGTTACCTCTCTGCTATGTTGCCTCTTTGCACAAGATCAGCGGAGCCTGAGAAGCAATTGGCTGCCATCCAGGCTGACCAGGGGATAAGAGACATCACAGTGTCCTTATCTGGGAAACTAATAAATGAAACACTCAATGTAAAGAAGCGAGGTGCTCCAGAAGTCCACATCTTCTCTCTGCAAATCCACCAAGTGTGGGTTGCCATCCCTCACCCAAGTGCCAAGCCTCTGCTCAGACACTCTGACCTCCAGCTTCTTTTCCCTGCCCGCTGAAGCCCCCTGGAAAAGACAGAACTATAATATTCCTGTTGGGGAGAAGAGTGCAGCTTTATAGCAGCCAAACGGCATGGAACCATGGCGCTGAACTTACCAGGCTGCGAGGGCTTCCGCTGTCCGTCAGGTGGAGAGAGAACACCGGATGGAGGAGGTGCACTTACAGTAGCTATTGAGGTCTTTTTTCCTCGGCTTCGTAGACTTACACGGTAGATCTGAAGTGGAAAATGGGAATTCGAAAACTATAGACAAAGAATGGCAATTAGTTTAGCAAAAGCAAAAAGATGGCATAAAAAAAGCCCAACATTTTGCTAAGTAAGTCAGTGCTGGGGAACAATTTGACTAGGAAGGAAATATAAACTCAAGTTTATGTGTATTATAGAGTGTGTTATGTCTTTTCCTCTGAACGTTTACGGTTATGTTAGGGTGAGAGCTACACCGAGGACTGAAGGGAAGTACCAGGCAGGTTACGGATGCAGATCTCGAGTCAGACGGCCTGAGTTCAAATCCCGGCCCTTCCCATCTGTGCAACTTGAAGCATGTTAGGAAACCTCTCTAAGCCTCAGTTTTCACGTCTGTGAAGTGGATGATCAGCCTTTTCCATAGGATTATACTGTGGGTTAAATGAAGTGATACACAGACACCCGGCACAGTAGTGGGCACCTGGCAAGCTCTCAATCAGCGATAGCTGTTACACATTTATAAAACGGGTGAAATCCTGTACCTAGTTTCACAGGTGTATACACACAGAAGGGTTGATATTCTGATGTGGACTTTAAAAAGTTGATGACCAAATGAAGAAATAATTAACAACAACATCAATAAGAAATTTAAAAAAGAGGCTATGGAATTTACTAAATTTTCCTACTGGAGATTTTTATCTAATAGAGCAAAATTATTAAGACTTGTTGATCTTGACTTCAGACAAACAGAGGTTTAAATTTTCACTCTAGTAACAAACCTGGGACAATTACTTTATCTCTCTGAGCCTTAGCTTTCTCATGTGTAAAATGGGGGTAGGAGTAGTGCCAAAAAGGAGCCTTGGTGGTACAACCGTTTGGCCCTCAACTGCCAACTGAAAGGTTGGCAGTTCGAACCTGCCCAAACACTCTGCAGGAGGAAGACCTGCTCCTGTAAAGTTACAGCCCAGAAAACCCTATGGGACAGTTCTGCTCTGTCACGTGGAGTCTCTATGAGTGGAATTGACAACAAGTAGTACCAAGGAGTCCCCAGGTGATGCAAGTGGTTCTGTGCTACTAACCAAAAGGTTGGTGGTTCAGATCCACCCAGAGGTGTCTTAGAAGAAAGTCCTGATGATCAACTTCCAAAAGTTCACAGCCATTGAAAACCCTGTGGAGCACATTTCTGCTCTGACACGCGTGGTGTTGCCATGAGTCGGGATTAACTTGACAGCAATAGATTTGTTTGTTTGTTTTTTAGAAATACCAAGCTCATGGGGTTGTTGTTAGTATTAATTGAGATAATGTTTGGAAAAGACTTTGTCCAAGAATTCATAAATATTGTAAATAGTTATTATAAATACTTATGTGTGTATGTGTTCATGAATGCTTGTAGCATGTAAAAATATTGTTTTTACTCACTGTTTTGAACATCTGAGTGATGGGAGTAACTGAGCTTCATCTTACTAACTCCGATTGACTGGCAGTGTCTGCCTGGATTACAATGGTGTTGAGAAAGACTCCAAGGTCATATCTGGGCTCAGTGGGAAAGAGTGCCTTGATTGATTAGTGATGTCTGCCAGTAGTATGGAAATGGACAGTGGTAAAGCTTTTATCAATATTGGTCCTATGGAATCTAGATTGTGGTCTTCTACTCATTTGCACTAAAGGAATATTGCACTAACTTTGAGTCTGTGATGCTATTTTGTTCCAGTAGATCTCTCAAAAGGAATAAAATCTACTCTACAAGTATTTACTGAGTCTAACTCTGTGCCAAAGCATATACTTGGTGCTAGAGGTATGAAGGAGTCCCTGGGTGGTGCAAATGGTTAACACATTTGCTGCTAATTGAAAGGTTGGAAGTTTGAGTCCACCCAGAGGTGCCTTGGAAGAAAACCCTCGTGACCTACTTCTAAAAAATCAGCCATTGAAAACCCTATGGAGGACAGTTCTACTCCGACACACATGGCATCACCATGAGTTGAAGTCGACTCAATGACAACTGTTTTAGAAATACAGAATTGAATGACTCACCCCTTGTCCTCAAGAAGTTCACAGTCTGGTGGAGGAGACACCAGATAAACAAGACCCTATGCTGGGGAGATAGAGGAATTGATCACAGGAATTGATTATGATGCATGGAGGAGGGAGCAGTTAATTCTGTCTGGAGCTAGTCAGGACAGCAATGGTTGATACTGTAATTGATGTGTAAAGCAAGAGTGAGAATTGCCCTGGGACAAGGCAGAAAAGCCTGCCAGGCAGCAGGCCAGCATGTGGAAAGGCCTGGAAGTGTGAGAAGGCAAGGCGCATTTGGGAAAAGTCAAGGAGGCCTGCTGGGCCAGGGCGTTGGCTGTGGCTGGAAATAGGGTGAAGACCTCTGAGAAAGTGAGTTAAGGCCCTTAAAAATGGCCTTGGCTTCTAGACCAGGGACAATTCTCCTGGTGTGTTTGTCTGATTTGTCCTCTGAGCTCCAGGCAACACCAGAGAGCAGAGTGGGTCAAATAAATAGTAATAGTAGTAATAGCATACTCTTGAACAAGTAGTAATAGCAGTTACAGTGTATCCATGAACAAGTAATAATAGTATACTCACGAACAAGTAATAATAGTATACACCCTCTCTTCACTTGTTGACATGGTTAAGTTCCAAAGACCAGGTTGTAATGCAAAATCATTGCCATGCAAAAATGAAGGATGACTATATTAGATCACAAAATGGAGAATGATTACATCATTACATAACTGTCAAGTTACATCATTACAGAACTGCCAAGTTGCATCATTACATAACTGCAGATTACATCGTTACAGAACTGCCAAACCACTGAGAATCATGGCCCAGCTAAGTTGACAATAATCTTAACCATCACAGCCAAGTTACTCTTGCCTCACACCTCAGCTTTCTTTACTGCCAGACATACGTTGTTAATGCACAAAATAGTTGGAGAGTAAATTTGTCATTATTGTAAATGATTACTGTCAGGTAACAAAATAGTCAATAAGTGAGGAGAAGGTGTACTCATAAACAAGTGATAATAGTATACTCATGAACAAGTAGCAATAGTATATTCACCAACAGGTAGTAATAGTATACTCAAGTGTATACTCAAGGGAGTTGCTGACTCCTCCATCTCTCCTTGTCTGTCTTTTCCATTCTGACTCTAACCTTCTCTCTCTTTCTCATTTTTCCTGCTCTCTCCTCCTCCAATCTCTCTTTTCTTCTTTCCCCCCTTCTCTCCCTCTCTCACCACTCTCTCTCTTTCCCTCTATATCTCTCTCACCTACTCTCTCTTAAGCTTATCCAGTTCTCCTCCATCTCCTTTTTCCCTCATCTCTCTCTCCTTTCTCTGTCTTCTTCCATCTCTCTTTCTCTCTCTCAATTCTCTCTCATCCATTTCTCCCTATATCTCTTTTCTTCATTTATTCCCCATCTTTTCCCCCACCTCCTCCCTCTTGCATTTTCCTCTGTCCCCACCCCAGTCTTTCTCTGTCTCTTTCTGTCCGTTCCCTTACCCCGCTCTATTCCTCCTTCCCTGTCTGCCTCTCCCTCCAGCCTCCCTCTCTTGCTGTCTGTCTCTTGGCCTTGGGTGTGTCTGTGTTGGATATCTTTCTCCCTTTGACAAGTTCTTCCTTTGGCTGGGTGGCTCATCATTTTTCCTTAGCAGGTGGGGTTCTCTGGCATTTTTAAATCTATTGTAAACACTTTGTAAGGCTTGATTTAGAGGAAAATCTGATTTCCATGGTTTGCACATTGGTGCCTCAGGGGACTCAGTTTGATTCTGTCCTGGAAAGGCTGAGGGAACTCAGGCAGTGGGAGCCCTAGGGGAGGGGATGATGGGCTTTCGGCTGCTTCCTGTTAGATCATGGAGGGCTTTACAGGTCTATGAGTCTGCAGGCTCTTTACCTCATACAGAGTGCCAGTCATAGCGGCTCAGGTATCTTTAAAACAGAGAGGTGTCATCTCTGTCTGTGACTGTCCACTGTGTTTTCTGGCCTCCCCTGCAGGATTCTGGGTCTTGTCTAGACCCTGGTTTCCCTGTGTTGGTGCCCACTGCAGAGTGACCAGTCCTTCCTGGTGTATTTCTGGGCACGATGCTGGTCGTGACTGTGGAAATCATCCACCTCTGCCACTGGCTCGGGCCCTGAGGTGCCTCACTCTGTGATCTCACCCTGAACCAGGCCTCCTCTGGCATATCCATTCTCTCAGAAACTCTGGGTCCTTCTGGAAGGAGGGGAGCAGGAAATATTGCCTGCTTTTTCAGCAGGACTGCTGTGCACACAACTCCAGGGGCCACTATGCACATCATAGTTTATGTCAGGAGTCAGCAAATTGCAGCCTGAAGCCAAATCTGGCCCTCTGTCTATTTTTGTAAATAAAGTTTTATTGAAACACATGTACTTGGTTACATACAGTCTACAGCTACTTTTGTGATACAAAGGCAGAGTTGAGTAGTTGCAGCAGAGCCTGGATGGCTTGCGATACTAAAATATTTACTACCTGGTGCTTTGAAACAACAACAAAAAGTTTACTGCCCTGGTCTTTGTGATAGAGGTCGGGGCTGGGCTGGCCTGTGTGGCTGTAGGAGGCAGCCCTGTTTGTCCACACAGGCTGCAGTAGGCGGGACTCAGTGAGGGTCCTTTAGCCACCTCCCCCAGCTCCCCAGCAATGGCTACTTGGCCAGGGTCATTCCATACCAGCTGTTATGGATTGAATTGTGTCCCCCAAAAAATATGTGTTATAAACGTTAGCCCCTATACCCACGGATGTAATCCCATTTGGGGTTTCTTTGTTATATTAACGAGACCATATCAGCATACGGTGTGTTAAGTCAATCACTTTTGAGATATAAAAGGGGCAGTTTAGGCACAGAAGCAAGCACAGATGGGGAAAGATAGATGCCACATGGAGATCTCCAAGGAACCAAGAAGCAAGTGACAGAAGCTGCGACAAGGATTTTCCTGCAGAGCGGACAGAAGAGCCTTGCCCTAGAGCCAGTGTCCTGAATTTGGACTTCTAGCCTCCTACACTGTGAGAAAATAAATTTCTTTAAAGCCACCCACTTGTGGCATTTCTGTTAATCGCAACACTAGGAAATGAAGACACCAGCTAGGAACACTCTGGAAGGAGGTCTTTTCTAAGGTTTTCAAAAGGAAATGAAGGTAAAACCTCCTTGACTTTCAGCTTTTCTCTCAACCTATTTTTCTCACAAGTGGAGGGACCCAGCGGTGTGTTCCCCTTACTTTCTTCTTCTCAACATCTCTCTCTTCTTTCTGGTTCCTCCCTCTAGTCTCCTATCCCCTGCCTGGGATTCAAAGTACTTGTTTTCCTCATAGGTAGGACTTTCCTACCCTACCGCTTGTATCTTCTCTACACTACAGTTTGCAGTAAAATTCTATGCCCAGACCTGTAAACATTGCTCTTGATGTATAAAAGCAAGCTTTAGAATCTAGAACTATATCTTTCGTTCCCAACAAAGCCTGTATTATGAGACTATTGTCTCACTATGGACATCGAGCACCTAGTTTGGACGTCAAAAGCTAAACATTGATCCTTTCTATTTGTGTTTCTGCTGCAACTATCCTAATCCTTCCTGAAGCAATGGCTGCTCAGGCTGAAAGCTTAGGGGGAGACATTAATATTTTTCAAAAGCACCATTCCCTTAGCCTATTGTAGTATTTCCTGGTGCAGTGCGTAGAACAGAGTAACCAAAACCAAATCCATTGCTTTGTTGAGTCAATTCCAACTCAGGGCGAGCCCATGCATTACAGAATAAAACTGAGCTCCATAGGGTTTTCTTGATTATAATCTTTACGGAAGCAGATCACCCGGTCTTTCTTCCATGGAACCGCTGGGTGGGTTCAAACCGCCAACCTTTGGATTGGTAGTTGAGCGCAAACCCTTTGCACCACCCAGGTGATCAATAAATATGCCCTCTTTTGTTCATTGCAGGGGCCTTGGAGAGGGCTTCAGCATCTGGAAATGTTGATCTAATATAAAACCAATCCAAATGAAATAGACTATTCTAAAGGGCTGCCTTCTGTGGCAAGAATCAAGTTCGGCCACAGAGACCGAAGCACAGATCTTGAGAAAGAGCCCTAAGGCCTTGGCTTCCTCCAGATGTGTCCATGCTGCTTCTGGGCCTCCAGGGCAGCTCAGGTTCCGGCGACACGTCCAGCCTTTCCTCTGTGTGACATTCAGCTGCTCATTTGGGAATAGCCTCCTTCCCTCACCGCAACTGCAGCCAGCACATGGCATTTTCTGTCTTTGAAATGAATCCCTCTTTAGGCTCCTGTTTCTAATTCCTGCTTCCTGGAGGCCAAGCCAGCAGGCATCTCCTCATGGTTCCTCGTTTCTCCAGCTGGAATTTCTGAAGGACACTCCGAGGCCACTTCCGTTTCCTCTGCCTTCAAACCCTCTGCTGAGTTCCAGGGTCCACCCCACATCTCCTGAATGGACAAGCAGCGGCTTTGCCTGACTGCGTGGGCACCCCGCTGTCACCGGCGCTCGCCATCAACAGAGAGCAGGTGTTCCTAGAAGATTGGACACCCTGCGGGTGGCACCGCAGACACCGGGCTTGATTCTGGGAGCTCAGATTCCAAGCGCTGAGCAGAACCATCTGAGGCTCCTTCAGGAAACAGGTTGTGCAAATCTCTCTTCCTCCTCTCTCGTTTCATGCATATTCATAAGAAGAGCAACACCAGACTGAAGATAATGATTCGTGCAGGAAGCGCCATTCTGAGCATTACTGTCTGGGAGCGACAAATGAAATTCCAATTTAACATGTGTATTGCACAAATAGATCACGAGAACTTTAAAGTCAAAAGCATCCTTCGGAGTCGTGCAACTTCTGTTGTAATGTCGCGTAAAACGATAGAGGAAGGAGGAGGTCTCTCGCTGGTGGGCTGTGTCAGTGGCTCTCTTCAAAGCAGACGAGAAATGAAAGGGGGATGAGATTTCAACACTGCTGGAGTCTCCAAGAAAAGCCAATACTAATGACCAAGAATGAAAGAACAGTGGTGACAACAAAGAGCCAGCCACTGGCAGAGGCAGCACCATTGTTTTGAGTTATTACTTGGAGATGAACAGAATCTTCTTTTTTTTCCCTGCCGACAACAAAAATGGAGCGAAAGCCAGTTGGCTTCATTGGCTGCTCAAGAATCAGAGAGCAGTAAGTGCCAGATGAGACCGAGGAGGGTGTGGTGGAATTGATGTGCGCTGCCCTTCAATACCAGTGTCACATTAATGTACAGCACGATAATGTGGTAGCTATACTGTCTGCCTGTCTGTAAAGATTGGCCCCTTCCAGCTGGTCAAACTCACAGTCAGACGTAAAATGGCTACTGGCAAGAAGTGGAAGCTATTTTAAAATTGTCTTAAGCCATTTCCTGAAGTTCTGTATTCTTGTCACCACGACCCTCCATCCCTTTCCTTCTAAGTGCTGGAATAAACCGACTCCCCATTCTCCCACTTGCAATAGTATTTATATCATCATCCAAAGCCCGTGGAAATCTCCTACTCTTATAGAACCTGGATATCTACACTTGGTGTTTATTTTTTGTACTGTTGTTGTTGTGGGGTGCTGTCGCGACAATTCCAACACACAGAGGCCCCATGTGACAGAGTAGAACTGCCCCATTGGGTTTTCTAGGCTGTAAACTTTACAGAAGCAGATTGCCAGGTCTTTCTCCCATGGAGCCGCTGGGTGGGTTCAAACCTCCAACCTTTTGGTTAGCAGCTGAGCACTTAAACATTGGACCAACAAGGCTCCTTATTTTTTGTACTGACAGTGATATTTTAGAATGTTAACTAGGTACCAGGTACTGTGATGAAGCACATTACCTTCGTGACCTCATTTAATCCTTACAACTCCCAGTGACTAAAGTGTTAGTTTCTCCAATTTACTGATGGGAAGCCCAAGGCTCTGAGAGCTTGAATGACTGGGCAAGTCGACACAGCCTATGACTGGCAAAGGCCAGGGTAGCGACCAGGCCTGCTCGACTTCAGAAGTCACCCTCTTCACTACTGTCGTTATTGTTAGCTGCCGTCGAGTTGGCCTCCCTCTTATGGCAACCCCACGCACAATGGGGTCTAACCATTGTGATCCCCAGGGTTTTCATTGCCTGATTTTTGGAAGCAGCTCGCCAGGCCTCTCTTCCTAGTCTGACTTAGTCTGGAAGCTCCACTGAAACCTGTTCATCATGACAGCAACACACAAGCCTCCACTGACAGATGGTGGTGGCTGTGCCTGAGGTGCATTGGCTGGGAAGCAAACCCAGATCTCCTGCATGGAAGCCAAGAATACTACAACTGAACCACCATTGCCCCCTCAAGACAGAATACATTGGAAGAAATGTTTTAAAAGCCCACCCCTGTCTGATTCTCATATCCCATCGGCCAGTGGTCTTCTTAGGGCCCCGTGAGGATGCCCCAGAATCCTTTGCAGGGAGTGGGGCATGGGTTCAGGAGGATGCTTGGTGGGGAAGCTCAGACCTCCTTGTGGCTACAACCAGAGAAGCCTCACTTTCGTCTCACTCTTCAATGCATTTCTTCGGCCTAAAACCTTTGCCTTAGTCTCCCAGGGCTGCCGTAACAAAATACCACAAAGGGATTGTCTTTAGAGAGTAGAATTCATTGCCTCACAGTTCTGGAGGCTGGGAGTCTGAAATCAGGGGATGAGTTGGCAGGGCTCTGCTCTGTCAGCTCTAGGGGAAGATCCTCCCTTCTCTCTCGACTTCTGGTGGCCCCGAATGTTTCTTGGCATTCCTTGGCTTGTAGATGGATCCTCACATGCCGTCTTCCCCAGTGTGTGTCTGTTTCTGGGTCTGTCCTTCTCTTTCATAAAACACCATTCAGAAGGGATTAAGATTAGGACCCACGCTACTCGGGTATGACTTTGTCATTAATTTAACTGACAACATCTGCAAAGAAACATCCTATTTCCCTAAACAAGGTCACATTCACTGGTGAGGGGTTAGGACTTCAACATGTCTTTATAGGAGACACAAATTCAATCGGTAACAACCTTGTTTAAAAAATAAAAAGGCTTCTTCTGGTACGCACTACTCTACACCAAGATATTCTTGAAGATAAAGGTCCCTTGTTTATCACCTCCACCTCCGAGGTGTTTAGTGCAGTTCTTGGAACACAGTAGGCACTCCATAATTGTTAAACTGCCAAATGGAACTGAGAGTGCCTAAGGACAAACAGCGTGAGGCAATAGAATAAAATGATCACTGGAAAATCTGAAATCATGGAAAAGAAGCCAAAGGCTTTCAGGATACTTGGAGAACTGGTGATTCCCTGAGGGACAGTAAGACCATAGACAAAGGCTTGCGTGCAAAGACAGCTGACCTTGACTGCTCTCTTCGTGGCTTAGATGCAACTCTAGCTAAACAGGTAAAAGCTTTGTTATGGGACTGGCTAATAATAATATGATTTTTTAAAAACATTTATCAAGAACCAGATAATCTGTGCATGAGCTCATTTAACTCTCATAATGGCCCCGTGGGGTGGATACTATCATTAGTATCCTCACTTCATAGGCTAGGAGAGATTAATTAACTTGACCAAGGTTACATGCCTATAATAAGGCAGGGCCAGGGTATAAATCCACCTGTCTGATTCCAAATCCCAGGACTTAAGCACTCTGCTATCTGTTCACCAGGTGAAAGTGGGTTTATGCTGGTCCTGCAGAAATATCTTATGGTTTATAGTTGAGGCAATACCATTGTTATTGTTGTTGGAGTAGCTGGGTGGGTTTGAACCACCGGCCTTTAACAGCTAAGCACTTAACTGTTGGGCCACCAGGGCTCCTTCAGAGAGAGGGACATTGATAAACTGAAGCATCTTAGATGTCCTGGATGAAAGAGATAGAAGAATACATGCCCTGTAAGAACTTCTGGAGGAAATGAGTCTCTTCATTAAGGAAACTAAAAAGTTCTTGGGGCATGAGAATCCCCTTCAGGTTTCTTGAAGGCCATTGAGGGAAGGAGGAACTAGGTTTGTTTCAGGTAGTTTCAGGGATAGAACTAGAAACATCACATCTTCTCCATATTGGCAGATTTCAGTTCAATATAAAGGACAAGCTTTCCGGAACAGCACTTCTCAAATTTAAAACCAAAAAAAATCCCGTTGCCTTCGTGTCAATTCCAACTCATAGTTGACCCTATAGGACAGAGTAGAACTGCCCCGTAGGGTTTCCAAAGAGCAGCTGGTGGATTCAAACTGCCCACCTTTTGGTTAGCAGCCAAGCTCTTAGTCATTACTCCACCAGGGCTCCAGATTTAAGTGTGCGTAAGCATCATCTAGGTCCCTACCAAAAAACCAAACCCATTGCAGTCAAGTCAATTCTGACTCATAGCGACCCTATAGGATAGAGTAGAACTGCCCCATAAGATTTCCAAGGAGCTGCTGGTGGACTCGAACTGCCGACCCTTTAGTTAGCAGCTGAGCTCTTAATCACTGCACCACCAAGGCTCTAGGTAGTACAAACAGTTTGAGTTCAACTGCTAACTTAAATGTTGGTTTGAACTCACCCAGTGGTACCACAGAAGAAAAGTCCTGGTGGTCTGCTTCCATTAATATTACAGCCAAGAAAACTCTGTGGAGCAGTTCTCATCTGTACAACAGGGGGTCGACATGAGTTGGAATTGACTCAATGGCAACTAACAACAACAAGAATCTCCTGAAGAGTTTGTTACAATACAAATTCTGGGTCCCACCCCCAGAGATTCTGATTCAGTAGGTCTGGGTGGGGCTTGACCATCTGCATTTCTAGTAACATCCCAGATGCTGCTGATGCTGCTATTCTGAGAAGGCCACACTCTGAGCAGCAATGCTCTAGAGCAGGGACCATCAAAGTTTTTCTGTAAAGGGCCCGATAGTAACTATTTTAGGCTTTGTGGTCCATTCAGTCTCTGTGGCAACTCTGTCATTGTAGCACAAAAGCAGCCATAAAACTGAAAAACCAAACCCATTGCCGTCTTTTCGATTCTGACTCATAGTGACCATGTAGGACAGAGTAGAACTGGCCCACAGGGTTTCCAATGAGCGGCTGGTGATTTCCAACCTTTTGGTTAGCAGTCCAGCTCTTAACCATTACTCCACCAGGGCTCCAAAAGCAGCCATAGACAATATGTAAATAAATGAGGATGATTGTGTTCCAATAAAACTTTATTAACAAACACAGGGAGCCAAGTCCTTCTGCACCCATCAGGATTCTTAGCTACCAGCAATAGAAATCCCTGGCTAGCTTAATGAGAAAAGGGATTTATTAGCTCTTCCTTTTGGCAAGCCACCACAGAGCCTATTACTGTCATAGGCCATTGCCCCACCCAATATTACCAGTGATTTCAGAACAAGCCATATTCAAAATCTTGTTTCTGCCAAGTCATCCCTGATACTCAGCCTGCATCTGTGATCTCAGTTGGCAGAAAGCAAAAAGGGATGAGTTCCATATCTGTGCTCACGTGGGGTCTGACGTTCATGAGCGTTCTCCTCTGAAGCCTTGAGGATGTCCACATACGTGCTAACACACACGCGGTAAAGGTTGCTGGCAAAGTGATTTACACATCTGGGCAAGATACTATCCCTTCTACAGCATCCACATCAACAAGATTTGCGCTGTGCTAGAGTGATAGACTCCAGACAGATATGCAAAGTGTCTTGGGATGACCTGGGTCCAACCAGCCAAGTTATCAAGTCTAGAACAAGGAGCATATGATTGAGCTTTACTCAGAGCCCATTCAAGTTCCGTGGGTGCTAGAAAATCCTTATCTCCAACAAGTGAGGCTTTACCAAATTTAATTTAACCATCGGCATTAGATTATGGTGGCCTGTTGGTGGTAGGGTCAAAAATATCCCCAAATGTGTCTCCTGGACAAGTGGTAGGACCTGCTTTCAAGAAAACCAAACAATGAAGCCAGTTGCCATCAGGTCAACTCTAACTCATGGCAACCCTATGTGTGTCAGAGTAACACTGCGCTTCCTAGGTTTTTCAGTGGCTGGTTTTTTGGAAGTAGATGTCCAGGTCTTTCTTTCAAGGAGCCTCTGGGTGGACTTGAGCCTCTAACCTTTTGGTTAGCAGCTGAGTGCGTTAACCATTTGCACCACCCTGCTCTCATAAAGGAATTAATATATTGTCCTCCTCGGGCTAGACTCATTCTAGTTGTACCCACCTACATCACACACACACACACACACACACACACACACACACACACACACACACACACATCGATTCCAGCTCATGGCTACCCCATGTGTTAACAGAGTAGAGCTGCTCCGTAAAGTTTTCTTGGCTGTGACCTTTCAGAAGCAGATTGCCAGTCCTTTTTCCTGCGGAGCCACTGTGTGGGTTTGAATGACCAACCTTTAGGTTAGCAGCCAATCTCAAACCACTTGCATCATCCAGGCTCCTTTGCCCATGAATTCAGGAGCGTCGCTGAAATTACACTGCAGCACCGTGCCGCTGAGGACCCCATGGCGGCCACCTAGGCCAGACACCGTGGCTCTGCTGTTGGCGCCGGGCACGGGATACTCGTGCAAGGACCTCTGCCTTTGCCGTCTCTGGAAGCTGAGCATTCTCACTGCCTCTCTGCAGAGTGGATTCATCATGATGTTAGTATGTCAAGCTCTCAATCGCCCATTTTGAAAATGAGAAAACATGCTGTGGAGTATTAGGGTCACACTACTTTTTCCCTGACACTGCTTACGTTCTTCAAGCTGTGCAACCATTCTTGCTGTCTTTTTCCAAAATGATCCCGCCACCAGACACATACATTCAATTCACCCTAAGCAAAAACCCCTTCTTTCCCTCTCCATCCCCCACCTGGTAACCACTAATAAATTTTGGTTTCTATATACTTGCTTAAGGAGCCCTGGGGGCACAGTGGTTAAAGTGCTTAGCTGCGAACTGAAAGGTTAGTGGTTCAAACTCACGAGCCACCCTATGGGAGAAAAATGTAGCAGTCTGCTTCTGTAAAGATTTACAGCCTTGGAAACCCTATGGGGCAGTTCTACTCTGTCCTATAGGGTCGCTATTAGTCAGAATCGACTCAATGGCAATAGGTTTGGTTTTGGGTTTTTTGTACTTGCTTGGACTCCTGGTGGCGCAGTGGTTAATTAAGTGCTTGGCTGTTAACCGAAAAGTCAGTGGTTTGAACTCACCAGCCGCTCTGTGGGAGAAAGATGTGGCAGTCTGCTTCCGGAAAGATTTACAGCTTTGGGAACCCTGTGGGGCAGGTCTACTCTAATTTATTTCGCTCAGCATGATGTTTTCTAGATTCCTCCGTGTTGTGGTATGCATCAGACTTCATTCCTCTTTATGGCTGAGTAATAGTCCATGGTGTGTAGACTCCACATTTTGTTTATGAATTCATCCGTTGATGGACACTTTGGCTGTTCCCACCTTGTGGCTATTTTGAATAGTGCTCCAGTGAACAATGATGTACGTGTGTGATGTACATGTGTCTGTTGCTGTCACTGCTTTCAGGTCTTTAGGGTCATATGGTAGTTCTGTGTTCAACTTTTTGAGGAAGTGACAAACTGTTCCCCACAGTGTCTGCGTGAGCCTTCAGTCTTTAAAAACACATGGCAGCAAGCAAACAAAAAAAAAGCGAGAGAGAAATAGAAAGAATATGAGTTGAACAATTCATATCATAACACAAGATTAACTTCAGCTCATCTAAGAATCAGAATTGAAAACAAATTGGTTTAAATTGCAGAAGCCAGAGTGTTGGCTCTCAGGCTTGTGGTGACATGGGATTCCTTTCCCAGAGGTCCTTAGGGGAATTGGCTGGATCCACCAGCTTGTCTGGCATAATTATGACATAGATGGGTGTAGAGATGGAGAAACAGATCAAACGACTTTCACGTGTCCCGGCTAGCCTTGCTCAAATACTGTCAGTATGCAACACCAATCTGTATGGGATCGGCAGTGCAAAGCTAAATATTCTGGCTTTATTTAGCGTATGTGTGGAACCAGAAAAAAGAACTGATACTTGGTTTGGGTTAACTACTCTCTGTTATCCCCTTTCCAGCCCAAATAAGTTTTGTGATTGCTAGGGAAATGGAAATTTCCAGAGAAGCTGGGAGTGCGCTCTCTAATATTTTCTCTGACTCTTACTTAAACACTGGCAACTTTTCTGGGACTCTAAATACGACTGGAGCTCAGCCAGAACTCTCTTTGTAGTATATGAAAATTAACTCTGTCCGCTGGGGCTGCAATCACGGCCCAAAACCCCGAGTGTGGGCTCTTCCTCCACACCGACAAAAATAACAGTTAATTAGACTGCAATACCCAGAGGAAAGTGAACTTATACCACCAATTGCAGGACAGCATGCAACATGTCACCATGACAACCGACGTTTACAGCTCTGCAATTTTAATATATCAAAGGCTAAGGATAATCTCCCAGCGAGACGACAGGAGGGTGGATTTTTCCCCCTTCTCATTCTTGTTGCCAGTCTTCTGCAGGTATGGGAGCTCTATTCCTGTGGCAACAGGTTTAACAGGAAGAGAAGCCTTGTGGAAGCGTTGGACACCTGACGTAGCACCTCTGCAAATGCTGGAAGCCGTGGGAGGCCCAGAGAGGACGGCTCTGCATCCTGCTTAGAATGTAGGCTGGGGAGCAGTCCCTGGGTGGCGCAAACTATTAAGCGCTCAACTACTAGCCGAAAGATTGGCAGTTCGAACCCACCCAGAGGTGCCTCGGAAGACAGACCTGGCAATCTGCTTCTGAAAGGTCACAGCCTTGAAAACCCTCTGGAGCCGTGTTACTCTGCACACATGGGGTTGCCATGAGTCAGAATTGACTCCATGACAACTAACAACAGGCAAAGTGAACAGAGCTCAGAGGCAGGTGATGTGTGAGCTGGGAACATTTGCCCTCAGTTCCAGGTGAACTTTCTGTTTTTGTGAAGATCCTTCCTTCCTTCCTTCATATTTTCCTTTCTTCAAAGCCCCTTTCCTTCTTTCCTTCCTTTATTCTTCTATTCCTTCCTGCCTTCTTCCTACCTTCCTTTATTCCTTCCTTCTGTCCTTCCTTCCTATCTTCCTTCCTCCCTCCTTCCCTTCCATCCGCCTCCCTTCCTTCCCTCTCTCCTTCCTTCCTATCGTCCTGTCTTCCCTCCCTCCCTCTCTCCCTTCTTTTCTTCCTTTATATCCTCCTTCTTTCCTTTCCTTCCTTCATATCTTCCTTCCTTCCCTCCCTCCCGCCTTCCCTCCTTTCCTTTCTTCCTTCCCTCCCTCCCTCCTTCCCTTCTTGCCTGGTTGATTGCTTACTCTGTACCAGGCATTAACAGGCATCATCACGTGTACTCACCATGACTGTACTGTAAGGTAAGTATTATCATTCTTATTTCACAGAGGAGGATGCTGAGATGAAGACAGATTGAATTTTCTAGTCAGCTAGCATGCTTCAGAGACTAGATTAGAACCAAAGTCATGTCTCACATCCTAGAGCCCTCGTACTTCCTGGCCCCTCTGTACTACTAAAACTTACTCTTGATAAATAGAAGTAAGATATTTATTATCATCATCATTGCCATCACCATTATGTATTGGTCAGCTATTGCTGCATAACGAACGCCCATAAAAATCTCAGTGGCGTGCAACGCAAAGCATCTATTTCACTCCAGGCTAGAGTGACTCTGCCCCTCATGCTTTTATTCTGCGGGCCAGGCTGAAGGGGGAGCAGCCAGCCAGAGAAGCTCTCCTCATGGTGATGGCGGAAACATACGAGGGTGTGCCCAACCATACAAGCACATTTCAAACTTCCCTGTGTCATATCTGCTAGCATCCCACTGGCCAAAGCAAGTCACGTGGATGAGCCCAAAGTCAAGGAGCAGGAAAGTGTATTCTCCTTTTTCTGGGAGGAATTGCAAGGTTTTACGGTAAGGATGTAGATGCAGAGATGAGTGAAGAATTGGGGCCCCAAAAGTCATTCTATTATAGTCACTGTCATCATCATCATCGTCATTATCAACAACCTTATCGTTTTTAGAACCCAGCTTCTTTTTACCTTGTTCTGTGTTTAACTAAAATGTAATCTCTTTCTAGGAGTCTCTGGGTGGCTCAAATAGTTAAGTGCTCAACTACTAGCCAAAAGGTTGGCAGTTTGAACCTACCTAGAGGTGCCTCAGAAGATAGGGCTGGCAATCAAGACATAGCCTTGAAAACCCTCTGCAGCCTTTCTACTCTGCACACATGGGCTCACCACAAGTCAGAATCAACTTGACGGCAACAAGCAACAGCTAGCAATGACAACAATCTCTTTACAATGCTCTTCAAGCAAGGGAGACAGGCAGTAATTCAACTGAAGCAAAATAATAATAATAACTACTATCATTACTTTTGTTGTTGAGCACATACTACGTATCAGGCATTGAACGGAGGCTACATCAGTGAACAAAGCGTCCTACGTCTAAATAATTGATTGGGAACCATCAGGCCAAAGTTATTCCAAACACCTCATGGAGGAGTGGTTCTCAAACACGAGTCTGCGTCAGAATCACTTGGAGGAACTTGTTAAAAATGCAGAATTTCAGACCCCACCATCATGGAACCTGTGTCATAGGGCTGAGTGGGGCCCAGGAATCTGAAGTTGTTATCTGACTCTCGGGTGACCAGACTCTTGACTTCTCCCACTGAGAACCCTGCTAATAGCTACAGCTGACACGTAGAAAGTTATGGCGACACCTGCCAAAAAGCAAAGGCAAGAAGGCAAGAAGAGACAGGAAACCTGGACAAAGGCACACGGGGAACCTGGAGTGTAAAGGGAAAGGGGGAGAGTGCTGACACATCGCAGGGATTGCAAACAACGTCACAAAACAATTTACTTATGAATGCTTGACTGAGAAACTAATTTGCGCTGTAAACTTTCATCTAAGACACAATATAAATAAAATAAAATAAAATAAAAAGTGAAAAGAAAAAGAAAGTTTTGGCAAAACGGCCACAGTTTTCCATATACCCTTTATGTTGACTACTCGTTGGATAATCCAAACCCACTGCCATGGAGTCAATTCTGACTCATAGCGACCCTATAGGACAGAGTAGAATTACCCTATAGGGTTTCCAAGGCTGTAATTGCTACAGGAGCAGACTGCCATGGAGCAGCTGGTGATTTTGAACCGCCAACTTTTTGGTTAGCAGCCAAGCACTTTAACCACTGCATGACCAAGTTTCCTTCTTTGGACAATATGCCTTGGTTAAGGCCTCCAATATCCTTCTCCCATCCCCCAGCCCCCATCTCTGAGTGCGCCAGTGAAACCAGGAACTTGGAGACGCAAGTTTTATAAACAAATGTGCCCTCTTCATGCCCCTCTAGAGAGGGTTAGAGGAAAGTGGGTGTCATGGATTGAATTGTGTCCCCCCAAAATATCTGTCAACTTGGCTGGGCCATGATTCCCGGTATTGTGTGATTGTCCACCATTTTGTCATCTGATGTGATTTTTCTATGTGTTGTAAATCCTGTCTCTAGGATGTTAATGAATGGGATTAGCAGCAGTTATGTTAATGAGGTAGGACTCACTCTACAAGATTAGCTTGTTTTTTCAGTCATTCTCTTTGGAGATATAAGAGAAAAGCGAGCAGAGAGACATGGGGACCTCATACCTGCACTGAGAAGCTCCTAGACCAAGGGAAGATTGATGACAAAGACCTTCCTCCAGAGCTGACAGAGAAAGCCTTCCCCTGGAGCTGGCACCCTGAATTTGGACTTCTAGCCTACTAGAACATGAGAGAATAAATTTCTCTTTGTTAAAGCCATCCACTTATGGTACTTCTGTTATAGCAGCACCAGACAAATAATACAGTGGGGCTCCAGCCTCATTTTGGGTTGAGGTTGCAGCCAATTTCTGTTGAATCTGAAGTTATTATCAGGTTCCTTAATGAACATCGGAAGACTCTGGGTAGTGTGAACAGTTAAGCACTTGGCTACTAACCGAAAGTTTGTCAGGTTTGAATGCACCCAGAGACACCACGAAAGAAAGGCCTGGTGATCTACTTCTGAAAAATCACAGCCATTGAAAACCCTGTGGAGCATAGTTCTACTCCAACACACAGGGGGTCGCCATGAGTTGGAATCTACTCAATGGCAACTGGTTTTTTGCTTTTTTTTTTTTTTTTTTTTTTTTTTTTTTTTTTTTTTTTAGTGAACATTAGGATTACACTCATCACAGTCCTGGAAGGAGGTGATATGAATCCTATGTTGGCAGCTGAAAATACAGACAAGAGAGATAAAGAATCTCACCAGAGGTCACATAGCTGGGAAAGAGGCTGAATCAAAGTTGGAGTCCAGGTGTTTTTCATTCTTTCCTAGGTTCCTATCCTAGTCCTCCTGCCCATGAGCTAGATGACCTTGAGCATATTACTTAACTTCTTTGAACTCCAGTTTCCTCACCTTTAAAATGGGGATCATAGTACTTAATCATCAATAGCTTCCAGGGTTAAATATATGCAAAGTGCTTAGCATGTGCTTAGCACATCATTAATGTCCAATAAACAGCAGCAATTACTACTCTTTGTTACCCTCCACCACTTGTTCTTCACTTGTGGTCCACGGATAAAATTCAGGGCATTCATAAACTTGCATGGGAAGATTATGTTTTTATTTTCACTAACCTTGACTTGGAGGCTTGGTGGTGTAATGGTTAAGAGCTCAGCTGATAATCAAAAGGTCGGCAGTTCGAATCCACCAGCTGCTCCTTGAAAGCCCTATGGGGCAGTTCTACTCTGTCCTACAGGGTCTCTATGAGGCAGAATCGACTCTACAGCAATGGGTTTTTTGTTAACCTCGACTTAAAATTTAGCATTTCCTGCAGTTACAAGCATAGGCAACAAACTCAGGCAGTATTGGCACTTGCCTATGACTTTGTTAGCAAGAGCTAAGGGAAAGTATATATATAGATATACATGTCTTTACAGTTGTGTCAGGTATCTTGAAATAGCATTAACGCTACACCATTAAAACCAAAAAACCAAACCCATTGCTGCCCACTCGATTCCCACTCCTGGTGACCCTATGTGTTACAGAGTAGAACTGTGTTCCGTAGGGTTTTCTAAGCTGTAACCTTTACCGAAAAGGAGCCTGGTGGTGTGGCGTGCTGCTGTGTCTAAGCTGTTCCTTTCATACCTCAGACGTGATTGACTTAAGGCACACCTTACGATCTATGGCCTCACTAACATAACAAAGAAGCCCTATTCCCAAATGGGATTACATCCACAAGTATAGTGGTTAGGGTTCTAACACATATTTTAGGGGGGGCACAATTCAATCCATAACAGAGGGTAAATCTCAGCCCCAGGGGAGCGCACATGGTGATTTCATGAGTCTGAATCAGGGAGTTGTCCCTGTTTACAGAGGGAGGGTGGGGCCGATCGGGGGACACAGCAAAGCAGCAGAGGAAAAGGCCGTCCTTGATGCCGTGACGCATTGGCACCATGCGGTTATTTGTTTGCTCAAATACAATGTGAACAGTGCTAATGGGATTAGCCTTTCGTGATGAAGACTAATGTGATATGAAAATAAACGCTAATGCGCAATGTGAAATTGCTAACAAAGGAGAAAATTGCTCATAAAATCCAACGGGCCTCAATGGCAAATGCTTCCTACATATCCCTGGCCTGGCCGGCGCGGTCTTCTAGCATCAGAACGAAAGTCAACTGGGGAGAAATCAGCATGCGGGTTGCTTGGTGATGGGGGAATTCCAGTTGCCTTCCTCCAAAATTACCTCTGCGAGGGTGGGGATGTGCGGGAAGGCACGCCTACAACAGAGGCACGCACACCTGGGCTCACAGCCCCCGGAGCATCCAGCTAGGAGGGTTCCGCAGGGAATCCGGAAGACGCCTCTTTCCACTTTAGTAACAGGCATTTTCAATTTGCAATGGTCTCTCCCTTCTATTGTGCTGTTGGGCCTTATTACACCTCGTGTGACTAGTTGGGCAGACGCCATCTTCAATTACTCAAACGGAAAAGCAGACACACAGGGGGAGGTGACTTGCCTAAGGTCACAGAAACAGCAGAGCTGGGTATTCCCCCTCCATCTGTCCCCCCACATCCCACCTCTCCCGGCTCCTTTCCCTCCATCTTTTCTTCCTCCCCAGCCGCGTTGTTTCCCTCCATCTCCTCTCCCACCGTCTCGTCCCCTTCTAACTCCCCTTTATCACGACTTCCCCTCCAACTACTCTCTTCATTCTCTTCCTTGTCCTCTGCCATCTTCACCCTCTCTGCCTGTCCTTTCCCATCGCCTCCCCCTTCCCCTTCTCCATCTCCTTCTCCTGCACCTTCTCCCCATTTCCTCATTCATGTCTTCTCTTCTCCCCTCCGCTTTACCCCCCGCCATTTTCTACCCGTCCATCGTCTCTTCCTTCTGCATCTCCTCCTCCATCTTCCGCTTCTCCCAAACCTCGGTCCTTGTTAGTCTTATCCGCGGTTCATTCGCAGCAGCAAAAGCAAACAATGAATATGAAGATGGACCGTGGTTTGGGAAAAGCCTATTTTTGAGTGAAAGTTAGAGTGAAGACTTGGCTTAGCTACTCGCAAAGTCAATGAAGATGCATAGCTTCTCCGAGCTTCAGTTTCCCCATCCAGAAAATGGGTTTCCTCAAAGGACGGCTGTGGATAACAAATAAGATGACGTCAACTACAAGAGCGGGTTTCTGTGGGGAGGATGCGGAAGGCGTCTTAGTTCTCTAGTGCTGCTGTAACAGAAATA
>NW_004443960.1:16203151-16204001 GCF_000243295.1 Trichechus manatus latirostris | reverse complement strand
GATTTACAACACGTATTTTAGGGAGACACAATTCAATCCATAACAGAAGGAATAAGAAACACTGAGAATAGTTTATTAGGGTGGCATTTCTCTTCTTCGAAGCTATCTTTAATAATATTGTTTCATTATATTCCTATGGCTCTCCACCCTGTCAGACCCCATGCCCTCTTTTTATAACTAATATTTTGTGACATTGCCTTTATTATCCTGAAATGAAATTCATGGGTTATGTAACTTCACATACGCAATTTCATAACAAGTAATACAATACCCTGTGTTATAAAGAAGAAGGAAAAGAAAGTAACTTGTACATATGCATTTCCATATGCAAATGCTTGGCCCTGAAGATAGAGGGCATGGTGAAGCAGGCAGACACTTGCTCTTAGGTATGGGATCGCCATGAATGAGACGCTTACAAAGGCAGATCCATACAGGTGTGTTTGGTTGGTGACTTTGATACTGTGAGCAGCCTTGCCACCAGCAATGGGGTTTTCTGAAACGGTGCACAGCTGTTGGTAAAGTTCTGAATACAGCAAAGAGAGATTTACAGTTTCATTCCAGACCTGGATGTTCCCATGTAAGTTCCAACTGTGGAAACATAGCTTTGTGTTTATGAGAAAAACAGAGTTTACAAGTAGATTTTTCAAATATGTTAGTATCCGGAGGGATGTTAGAAAGTCAACCAGGAGGCCCAAAGTCCATTAATTGGGGAAAAGACAGTCTCTTCAACAAATGGTGCTGGCATAATTGGATATCTATATGCAAAAAACTGAAACAAGACCCATATACCCATATCTCACACCATGTACAAAAACTAACTCAAAATGGATCAAAGACTTAAATATAAAAT
>NW_004443960.1:16120339-16196206 GCF_000243295.1 Trichechus manatus latirostris | reverse complement strand
TAAACTGCAAGAAGGCAGAGAGAGATGCTGCCTCTCTGGTTCACCACTGCATCCTCATCACTGTGAACAGTGGTTAGTACATAGTCAAAAAACCAAACCCACCTCTGTGGAGTCGATTCTGACTCGTGCTCCATAGGGTTTTCTTGGCTGTGATCTTTACGGAAACAGATCGCCAGGCCTTCCTTCCATGGTGCCTCTGGGTTGGTTTGAACCTCCAGCCTTATGCTAGCAGTCCAGTGCAAACTGTTTGCGTAACCCAGGGATTCTCTATCACGTTGTTATTGTTGTTGTGTGCGGTAAAGTCGATTCCTTAGAGTTACACACAGGGTTTCCTGGGCTGAAATCCATATGGGAGAAGATCACCAGGTCTTCCTCTCATCTAGCAGCCGGTTTGTAGCCAGGGCTCCTTAGCACACATAACAGGTACTTTATGAAAATGTGTAGAATAAAATGTGTTGGGTGCCAGGCACTGTGATTGCCATTGGGTTAGAAAGCTATGGATTAGTTACCCTGGCTAGACTTCTCTCGTTGTTTTGAGCTGTGAATCATAAAACCGTTCAGTGCTGATCAGGAGCCGTGTTGTTTTCCAAATCAGGAGATTCCAACCAAAGCTGGCTTGGGGGTTTACAGGGCTACCCAGAGGTTGTTTAGTTCATCTTAGTGACCCCCTTGTTTGAATTAGCCTTGACAAGCACAGATCAGGACACAGTTCCAAGAGTGAGTGGTTCTTACTCAACCTGATTAGAAAACATCCTCGTTTTGCAGCATTTGAGGCCATAAAATAAATGCTCTCCCTGCTTATCAATTGGAAATGCCAGAAAAGCAATGATGGAAACAACACTACAGGATCATTGCATTAATTAGTATGGGCAGTGATTGTGTGAAACCCGGTTATCGTGAAGTGGGGACTGGATTGCATGTTAATATTTAAGTCCTTTGGAAGGGGCACTGAAGGAAGAACCCTTGGCTGCCACTGTTTGGTTCCTCCCCAAGAGACAGGATTTCTTGGGGGCCCCAAACAGAAATCCCCTTATCACATGCAGCACAGATTGCAGGCAGGGCTTGCACACGCACTATTTGCATTTCTATAAAGGAAGGGCCTGGTATTACGTAACCGTGTGTGGGTTCTGAGGGCTTCTAATGGGCCTCCCTTTGTATAGTCTCTTAGCAACCAATTGAAGTTTGTAAGCTGAAACAAAGAGACTCAAGTCCATCACTCCTTAGCACATTCCTCTGAGTCTGGCCCGCCTCTAAGAGCGCTAGGCTGCTGGGTGCACAATTTTTCTTCTTTGCCAAAGCCCAAGGATCCTTGCTCAACCCTTATTTCACCTGGGAAGGAAAAGGAGCTGGGACCTGGGCAGGTGAGTTAGGGACCAGCTGTGTTCTGTCTTTAGAACTTCAACTGAAGCCAGGGAAAATCTTCCAAGGAGTTGCCCCGCGTTCATTCATTCTAAAAAGAGGCAAAACTAACTGCCTGGTGGTCAAGAGTGTCCTTTAGGGTCAATTGGCATGGGTAGGAATCCTGGATCTACCTCTTAGTTGCTGTGCATCCTTGAACAATTTACATTACACCTTTGGGCTTCAGTTTCTTCACTTGTCATACAGGAACAAAAATTGTACCTTTCTCATTGGCTTGCTGAGACTATTAGGGCACATCATTAATTCTACAAATATTTATCGAGGGTCTCCTCTGTGTTGGGCACTGTCTTTGGTTCTAAAGACACTGAAGTAAATGAGATGGACAAAAATCCCTGCCTTCATGGCCATTACATTCTAGTGGAAAAAGATCATAAGGATACAAAAGACACACACACACACACACACACACATCAAATGATAATAAATTGATAAATGCTATGGAGGATATAGAAAAGCTGATGGTATTAGTGAGGGCATCATGGAAGCCCTCACTGGGAAAGTGACCATTGAAAAAGGGCTGAAATATAATCCAAGTTAAGATCTTTACATGGTGCTCAGAGGTTGTAAATGCCAAGTACATGTTAGCTATTTTTTATTCATTAATTCAATATTGTTAGTCATTCATCCATTCATCTACTTATTGATTTAGGAATTCAGTCACTAATTCTCATTCACTCATCCGTCCAACCATCCATCCATCCATCTATCCTTCCATCTGTCATTTTTTGAAGGAGGACAAGACTGACGTGGTTCCTATGTTCAATGTAACAAGTGCCACAATAAAGGCAAAAAACAAACACAGAGAACTGTTGCTGTTGAGTCTCATAGTGACCCTATAGGACAGAGTAGAACTGCCTCACAGGGTTTCCAAGGAGTGGTTGGTGGATTCGAACTGCTGACCTTTTGGTTAGCAACCAAGCTCTTAACCACTGTGCCACCAGGACTCCTAAAGGCAAATATAGAGAAGGTTTACAGCAGGATTTCTCAACCTCAGCACTATTGCCATTTTGGGCTGGAAAATCTTTTGTTGTGGGGGCTGTTTGGTGGGTTGTAGGATATTTAGCAGCATTTCTGGTCTCTACCCTCTATATTCATATAGCACCTCACTATGTGAGTTGTGACATCCAAAAATTTCTCCAGACATTGCCAAATGTCCTGTTAAATGAAATAAAAATGGAGTTATGTGGTTGACAAAATGACGTTGGCAGTCCAGTGGACAATGTCCTTCAGATTTGTCTTTACCAATACTTAAGCCTAGTTTTTCTGTAAATCAGGCCATCCTCCTTGACCTATGAGATTCTGACAGCGCTTCCACTCTCATTGACCAATGAAATACTGACAACATTTCAATAGTAAATTGTACCAGCCAATCAAAAATAAGCTTCTGTTGCTTCCCCATTTTGTCAATATAAGCCAATCACTGCTAGTACAGTACTCGGTGGAATACCTTTCCACATGCGGCTTGGTGCTACCCGATTTGAGACTCTTCTGCCCAAATCTCATCTAATAAATTCATTTTATTATTGACTCAGTTTATTTTGACAGGCCCCTGAGGGACAAAAATGCCCTTGGTTGAGAAACTCTAGTTTTATAGCAATACTTTCCTCAAGAAAGGAAACTAATCCAGGACTTTAATGTCAACAGCAATAGCAGCATTTTTAGATATTTTATTTGTTTCCTAGATATATTTTCTCGTGCTGGAAAGCAGGAAGGACTTGGGGACTTCTTGAAATTGGAAATAGAATCTTCCCCCACAGGAAGTCTTTCATCACCTCTGAGAATCATGGCTCATTCAAAAAACATCCCCAAGGTTTACCAAAAAGTAGTTGTGATGCAGAAATCTTCACCAGGAATGCAAAATGCAGGCATAGTGCCCTGGAGTCATACACTGTGTGAGGGAGCAGGGAGGCATTGTGATAAATACTTTATATGCAGTCTCTTGTTTAACACCAAGAGGTTATTTTGTAGATCCTGCTTAATTTGTAGATGAGGAAACTAAGGCTTGGAGACACAAACTAATCAGCCTAAGATCAGACAGTAAGTGGTAAAGTTAGCATTCAAACTTAGGTTCTAGTTCAAAATTCATGGGCTTAACTGGTTTGCTGCAAGGACCCCTTCACTAACTACTGGGTCTGTAAGTGAGTCCTCACCCATCTGAAGGAAGATCCATTTCTACTCAAATCTCAAGGCTGAAAAAGAGGATGTGTGTGGCAGGCCTCATCCAGCCAGAAAGGGCACCATGATTCATTCATTGAGCTCTGGCTAAGCACAACCCTGAGTGGCCCTATTACTACATGACCCCCCATTTCTCAAGCCTCTGATGGTAAAACAACAGTCTGCATGCAAGGTGACCTTGAACTGCTACCTGCTTTACAATTCCCACCGGAAGGGCCCCTTACATCTTAGCAGGCTAAGAAGCCGGAAGAGGTATCTCACTCTGGTTTCCAGCAATTTGTTCTGCCCTGTGAACTTCTATGTCTGCTTGTCCAATTTCATGAAAATTGCATTAATGAGTGTTAAGTGGTGCTGACTTATCCAGTTTAGAAAGGATAGTGTTGACTAGAGAAGGAGGTTGGATTCTGAGGCTGCTGGGAATTAGGTTTTTGTATGGATGCCAGTATCACAGGTTCTTCGCAGAAGCTTCTTCCAAGCTACCCCTATGGGAGACAATATCACCCCGCAGAACTTTGAAAAGAGGAGGGACACTTCTTCCATCAGAACAAAGAGACAATTCGCTTCAGAGATTGATAGTCTTGAGGGGTTGGTCAAGACGTTCATACATTCATTCACTGAATGAATGGTTTTTGAGTACCTACTATGTGTCAGGCTCTATTTTGGGCTCTGGAGAAACACTGGCAAATAAAACAGGCCCAGTTTCTGTTCTCATGAAGCTTACATTCTAACTGAGCTAGGCAGAAACCCATTGTCATCAAGTCCATTCCAACTCATAGTGACTCTATAGGATTAGAGTAGAACCGCCCCATAGCCCCATAGGGTTTCCAAGGCTGTAATCTTTACTGATGCAGACTGCCACATCTTTCTCCTATGGAGCAGCTGGTAGGTTTGGACCACCAACCTTTTGGTTAGCAGCTGAGTGCTTGAACACTAAGCCACCAGGGTTCCAAACTATTGTCGTCGAGTTGATTCTGATTCATAGTGACCCCATAGGACAGAGCATAACTGCCCCATAGGATTTCCAAGGAGCGGCTGGTGGATTCGAACTGCTGACCTTTTGGTTAGCAACTGCGCTCTTAACCACAGCTCCTAGGCAGGCAATAAACAAATAAATATAGGATATAACATCAAGCAGCATTTCTGTCTGATGGCGTCTATGTTCTCCATTAAGTAGGAGAAAATGTCACCTGCTGAGAGTGAGGGGACGCGGAGGGAGGCTTTCTACCCGGCCTCCTAAATGAGGCTCCTCAGACTCGGGTTTCCCTTGGAGCTGCCTCCAAGATCCCGGTTTCCATTGCTTCACAGGTTTGGCTTCTGGGAGTGGTGGAGGGTGCTGGCCATTGTCTTGATACCTAATCACCCTTTAAGGAGCTCACCTCCCACCTCTAAACCCTGCCTGAGGTTACATGCTCCAAACTAGCCAGCAAACATCGAGAGCAAACATGCATGCATATGTGGTAGCAGAAGAGATGTTAGCCAGCTGTGCAGTCTCATCACCCAGCAGTAAATAAACACTGCACGTTTACAGAACCCCCACCTTAGTCCCAAGTGCCCATGGTTTTCCACCTAGACTGCTGCAGTAGCCTCCTCTCTGGTCACCCTGTCTCCCATCTTACCTCCCTTCCAGTCTCTGTTCTTCCCAGGATACCAGGATAGATGTTATAAAGCACAAATCTGACCATGCCACTTTTGTGCTGCTGAAACTCCTACGGGGTCCTCAAGACAGTGGAAGCTCTTTTTTGTGACTATGACATCTTGCATAACCTGGCCCCTGCCAACCTCTCCAGTGTTTTCTATCACTGTCCCCTTCCCTTTGTGAATCACTTGGAGTTCCTGTAAAGTATTACACACCCCCTAGCAGGCCTGCCTTTGCACATGCGGTTGCCCTCTGTCTTAATTATCTAGTGCCGCTAAAATGGAAATACCACCAGTGGGTGGCTTTAACAAACAGGAATTTATTTTCTTAACAGTTTTGGAGGCTAGAAGTCTGAATTCAGAGCATCAGCTCTAGGGGAAGGCTTTCTCTCTCTGTTGGCTCTGGGGAAATGTCCTTGTCTCTTCAGCTTCTACTTCCTGGTTCCCTGGAGATCTCCATGTGGCTTGGCATCTATCTTCCCCATCTCTGCTTACCTAACCTGTTCCTTTTATATCTTGTAAGAGATTGACTCAAGACACACCCTACAGTAATCCTACCTCATTAACATAATAAAGACAATACACTCCCAAATGGGATTACAGCCACAGGCACAGAGGTCAGGATTTACAACACATTTTTTTTTTTTTTTGCTTCTTTTTAATTAAAAAAAGAAAAGAAAAGAAGTACATGCTAGGGACTTTTTTTTTTTTTTTTTTTTTTTAATTAGAAAGGAGGTTGAAAGAACGAAAGGAAGGAAACAAAACCCAAGTCGACAGGGCATCCTCATTTCTAGACTACTTGCCGAAAAGGGTGTCGGGAGGAGGGAGGGTGGGCCAGTACCTGGTCACTTGCAAGGTAATGAGAGCGCACCTGCCCCTCTAGGGGGCTCACTCCAGCTCTCAGGAGGTCTTGCTCGAAGGTGAGTCTAACCCAATGCCCTGGCCACGTGGCGGCGGGCGTATAGCTTCCGGCTCAGCGACGCATCCTCGCGGCAGCACGTGGGTTTTCAGGGGAGCCGGGGAGCGGCCTGCCGTGGTGGCCGGAGCTGGTATGAGGTGTGCGCAGACTGGGCAAACCCCAGGGGCCCAGGGCTCCTGTGCCTCACCCCAGGAGGCTCGGGTGCCACCTGCGGAGGCAGCTGTTTTCAAACGCAACCATACCTTGGGATTCCGGGGGGGTGGTGGGGATAAGCCCTGGGGGATAAGCCTTGAGGGCCCCTGAAGCGCCCCCCATCCAGGCTTCAGGGAGAATGCCTGCAGCTCCACTGAGAGCAGAGAATGTGCCTGCAATGACGGCCAGGGGACCCAGGAGGTGAGAGGTGGGAAGGGAGTGGGGCAGGGACCAAAGTCGCCTCGCAGCTGTCCCACCACGCCCCAGCCCGGCTGGGAGAAGAAGCACCAAGTCCTGGGGGATGACGCAGGCCCCAACGGCAGCCCAGAGAGAGCTCCAGGGAACAGGCAGGTGGGGGGCCCGTCTCTGAGAGTTCCAGGATGGGGACCACTGTCAGTACAATACATATTTTTGGGGGACACAATTCAACCATAACACCCTCTCTGGAACACTTTCCTGCCTATATTGACTGGCTAACTCCCACTAGTCCTTCAGATCTTAGCTTAGTTATTACTTCAGGACTAGATTAGTTACCTGTATTAGTTAGCTATTGCTGCACAACCAATTATCCTAAAATTTAGTGTCTGAAAAAAACCACAGATTTATTATCTCACAGTTTCTGAGGGTCAGGAATTTGGGAATGGCTTAGTTGAATGGTTCTGGCTCAGCATCAGTTGTAGTCATGATGCTGGATGGGGCAGTAGCCATCTGAAGGCTTGACTCAGGTTGGATGATTTCCTTCCAAGATGGCGCCCCCATAAGGCTGTTGGTGGGAAGCCTCGGTTTTTCACTCTTTGCGTATAGGAGGATGAAGGTCCTTACAATATGGTAGCTGGCTTCCTGAAGGGTGAATGATCCAAGAGAGAGCGGGGAGGAAGCCACCATGCCTTTTATGTCCTAGTTGCTGGAGTCACACTCTGTCATTTTTTTGATAATCTATTTGATTATTAGAAGTGAGTCATTAAGTCCAGCCTACACTTTCAGGGAAGGGCATTAAGCTCCATCTCTTGAAGGAGGAATATGAAAGCATTTGCTGACAGATTTTAAAACCACCATAGAGTCCTTGTCCACGCGCTTACATCATCCTGTACTTTCCCCTAAACTAGCACTTAGTGTGTTGGGTTGTCTTAGTCTAGCTCCCCTACCATGAACTCCACAAGGATTTCTTCTGATTTCCACTCACGGTTATGTTGCTAGATTCTACCACAGTTCCTTTTATCGTGCTTGGCAACCGTTTATTTGTTTGAATGAATAGATGACCTGCTCTGGGAACATAAACGGTATAGATCAGTGCTTCTCAACTTACATGTGCATGCAGATCACCTTGGGGTCTTGTTAAAATGCAGATTTTGGTTCAGTAGGCCTGCAGTGGGGCCTGGGATTCTGTCTTCCTAGCAAGCTCCCAGGTGATGCTGACGTTGTGCTCCATGGATCATACTTTGAAGAGTAAGGATCTGGAAGACATGATCCCATCCCCAGATGAGCTTAATGCCCTTACTCGGAAGAGGACTCTTGATCCAGCAGGACAGCCTGAGGCATGGTGGGTCTGCTACTCTACCTTCACTGACCCAGGATGACTGTGGAGATGTCAGTAAAAGGGCAGTCAAATGGTCTGTGAAAGGTATGAGCAGCCTTCCAAGCAGGCAGTATGTTCTCCATTGGCTCTGGAATGTAGATCTGGTTGGGGTTGTAGGAGAGAAGATCACTCATGTATGGGCAAAGGGGGTATGCAGCATGAGCAAGTGCTGGAGGGAAACTGGGTGAGCTGCCTGGGAGGAAAGAAGGGTGGGGTTGCGCAGTGGCAGGTAATGGAGCTGAGCCCCTCCCCCACCCGAGAAAGTCCATGAAGCCCAGTCTGTCGGGCATGGTTGAAACACAACTTTGGCTGGAGGCAGGAGAATGGACCAAGTGATAGATCTGTCCTGTCCTTCCCAGCCCGTTGGATACGTGATTCTAAGAGTTAAGGAAAACTGAGTTACTCCAGAACACTAGGATGTTTTCTGCTAATACCTTGGATCTCACCTTTATCTTTGAGGCTCTGATTTTAACAAGGTGGAGCGTTGGTGTATATGTGTGAAATCTGTGGTCTCATCAATTCCACGCTTAGGAGCTTAACGCACCAACTCAGCAAGGCATGGCCACCTCATCATGGATGAGTTTGCCAGCATGACTGGGTGACCGGTGAGGGACAGAGCAGTAGACAGCTCGGAGAGGGGAGACCGAGACTCTGGAATGACGATGGCACAAAAACACGGAAAGAGAGGCCATTCTTCATGGCTGATACTGAGGCCCTGTTTTTTGCTGCAGGTTAGAATGTTGTGTTGTTGTGTGCCCTCTAGACGATTCCAACTCATAGCGACCCTATAGGGCAGAGCAGAACTGCCCCATAGGGTTTCCTAGGCTATAACCTTTGCCGAAGGAGCCCTGGTGGTGCTGTGGTTAAGCAGCTTGGCTGCTAAGCCAAAGGTCGGTAGTTTGAACCCACCAGCCCCTCCATAGGAGAAAGATGTGGCAGTTGGCTTCCGTGAAGATTATAGCCTTGGAAACCCAATGGGGCAGTTCTACTCTACCCTATAGGGTCACTGTAAGTCGAAATCGACTCGATGGCAATGGGTGGAATCTTTACAGGAGCAGATCGCCAGGTCTTTTCTCGAGGAGTGGGCTGGTAGGTCAGAACATCTGACTTTTGGATTGGCAGCGAGGCTTAAACCACTGTGTCACCTGGGCTCCTTGCAAGTCAGAATGGCCGCTATAATTAGCAAAGGGCAGTTCCATGGGCTGTTCTAATGAGTCCTGTGCCAAGGCTGCAAGGATAAAAGGAGAAATCCATTGTGTTGTCCTTTAAGCATAAACACGCCACACTAATTAAGGGAGGGTGAAATCATCTGCGCCATCCATGTGAGATTTATTTAAAATGATTTGCTCAAGACACCCAGAACCCTTCTCCTTACGGAGGTGTCTAGGAGCTGGGTGGAGACAATCTGGGTACTTGAGGAACAGAAACAAATTGGACTGGCAAGCCGAGCAGCCACCTGGGCCTGGAGTTGGCAGTGGCAGTGGTCAGACATCTGTTTTTTGTGTCTGTTCAGCACCAGGCTCCCCTTTGGGGAAATACTCCTCTTCCATTCCAGTCATGTGATTGGGATAGGGCTGCCAATCAAAGCTGCTTATCCAATCCCCTGGCCACAGGGGTGGCCATATGATCCAGCTCAGCCAATCACAGCACATCATTTGCCTGGTTCCAGTGACAGGCCCTGGGCTGGGTCTGTGCCCTAGGCTTGCTAGTTAGAGCCACCTCCTGTGTTAATGAAGATAAGGGGTATTGCTTTTTACAGAGTTTGTGGGACAAGAAACAGAGGCTGCTGGGGCCATTCTTTCTCCACCGTGTAGCGTAAGCTACCTGTAGGAGAGAAAAGATCCTGAGGCTAGCTGAAATGGAGAAAAAGGGTTGTGAGTATTAAGGCTCCAGAGCTGCCAAGTTCTTGCACTTTGAATTTTACTTCTATTGTCTTCCACAGTTCCATTATCTATGGATTGCAGGGGCTGAAATTTTAACTTTCTCAAATGAATGTATGAATTTCCATTTCTGGATGAATTAGTTAAGATAAGGCTAGCTGCTGTAATGAACATGTTCTCAGTGACATGACATAATGTTTCTTTCCATGTCATAGTCAAATGGGGTGACTTCCATGTGGTCATTTAGGGGGACCAGGCTCCTTCCTCCCTTATTGTGGCTCTGCTATCCTTTAGGTTGGGGGGTTGTATGATGTTTCCAAGAAGAGAAGTAAACCAAACCAAACCTGTTACCATCGACTTGATTTCGACTCGTAGTGACCCTATAGGGCAGAACAGAACTGCCCCATAGGGTTTCCAAGGAGCAGCTGGTGGATTCGAACTGCCATTTAGTTGGCAGCTGAGGTCTTAACCACTGCGCCATCAGGGCTCCAACTAAGCGAATGCACCAAATCAAAATGAGCAAAGCATTTGAGAGGAGGCTATTGTGGGAAGTTTCCACGGGCCAGGTCAAGAGGAGCCACGTGTCCAGTCAACCCACACCCCACTGGCCAGAAGTTGATCACATGACCTCACTTAAAAACAAGGAAGTCTGGGAAATGTAGTCTAGCTGTGTGTTGACGAGGAAAGGGTAACAGGTTTGCTGAACAACCAGCCAGTTGGGTATAGAACATTGTTTGCAGCTTTAGATGGCAGTCTCCCCTCACTATCCTCTACTCAACAATAGTTTAAAATCCTCTACTTCTGCCTCAACCAGGGGCATCATTTACAGTACCAGATGCAGTCAAGTCAACTCCAATTCATGGCAACCCCACGTGTGTCGGAGTAGAACTGTACTCCATAACGTTTTTAATGGCTGATTTTTTGGAAGAGACTGCCAGGCCTTTCTTCCAAGGTGCCTCTGGGTGGACTCGGACCTCCAACCTTTTAGTTAGCAGCCGAGCACAGTAACTGTGTGCACCACCCAGGACTCCTCATTTACAGTAGGGTGTTGCAGAAATCCAGTTGAGAGATGACAGCAACCTTTACCAGGAAGAGCGTCCATGCATTCAGGTTTGCCCAGGAGACAAAGGTTTTCCAGTTTGGATGTTAAATTATCTAGTTGCCCTAATACTAGGGGACTGGCTGTGAAGATGAGGGAAGAGAATACCAGATTGTACTTGTTGCCATCCAGTCGATTCCCACGCATGGTGACCCCATGTGTTACAAAGTGGAACTGCTCCATAGGGTTTTCTTGGCTGTAATCTTTACAGAAGCAGATCACCAGGCCCTTCTTCTGTGGCGCCACTGGGTGGGTTCGAACCATGAACCTTTAATTAGCAGCCGACTGCAAACCTAAGATGCACAATATCACTGAAAAGAAGCCATACAGCCACTGTTCCATAAAGACAGTATTTTTTTAAATTTTATTTTAAAATTCTGCATCTGAAAACACAGTATGACAGAAGCATCTATATACACCTGCAGTGTTTTTGGTATGATACAGTATTAAATACATCCACTGTTTTCTGCAAAAAAATTTGCTTTGTCAGACCGAAACAAACTCCCCTAGACAAAAAAATACAGCTAAGGCACAATTTTGTTGTGGTGGTGGTTTTTCTGCTAAATGAAAAGACAGAAAAGGTGCAAAAATGGGCGGGTAGTGCAATCGTTTCTGAGAACCACATTCTACCGGGAGGAAAAGCATTCAGATGATTGGAACTTTGATTACTGGTCAATTTCAGATAGTTCCATCTCTCTTAAAATACTCCTTTAAATAAATAGCAAAATATCTACATCTTTCAGTGTGTGCCGTTTGAATTCTCTCTCTCTTTAAAACTTTATTTACAGATTCTCTTTTTTAAAAAAATCAACACATTACAAAATATTTCTGTACAGTTTTATGCATATTATGATCCATAACAAAATAGTTATTTTTAAAAACTATATCACCACGTCTTTGAAAAGAAAAAATGAAGGGGACGGTAATAACTTATTGTGAGGTCTCTAAAGTCCAAACGAACAATATTGACAACAACGTAATATTAAGAAATTTTAAAAAGACAACAAGGACTACAAAGAGGATTGCGCTCGATTCCAGTGAATCTCCTATGAAAACCCTGGGCTTGTCTTTGGCTTCCATCCGCAGGGGCGTGATGGAAGGAGAAAGAATGGTAGGGAAGGGTGATTCCCTTTGAGAACACTACCCATCCGCTGGGAATATTTAACACGATCCCTTTCCAGCCAGGAAGGACAAAGAGATAAATTGAGAAACTCTCCTGATTTACCCTTGAATGAAGTACAGAAAGTCACCAAGGCTTTGGGGGCTGGGGGAGGATTGGGAGCCGATGTTAGCACTCTGCTGGTAATTAAGCCAGCCCACTACAACTGTAATATGCTCTACTCGAGTGCTTCAGGACTTGGCTAAGGTTTCGATGACCACCCAAGCCTTCATTTTTACCCATAGGAAAAACAGAAGACCCACTTTTTTTACCTGAAAGATGACATTTGTAAGCAATTTCTTTTATATCCGCCAACTGCAGACTGGCAGCCCTTGGCTTAGGAGGGGCCGCAGAAGCTTCAAGATGGCGTTTTCTTCTGGGATGTTGGTGGGAATCAGGAAGAGAATGGTCAGCTTTCCAAAAATAATGTTAAGGCCACATTTCAGAAAGGAGAAACCTAAGGCTTTTTTTTTAGGGGGGAAGCAAGGCGGAAGAAGATGAGGAATGGAGAAGACAGTGTTAGGAACGAGGGGAGCAAGGTACAGAGCCTGCTTTCCTGCGTAGTCCATGGGCAGAGGCAGTTGGAGGACTCCCAGCTACGTGGAGAGGGGAGAGAGAGCCACTTTTCTCTTGGCATGGGGTTTGGCAAGAACAAAACCAAAGACAACGTGAGGGGTAGACACAGGTGGCGTGTGAAAGCCCTCCTCGGTCTTAAGAGGGTCCTATACAGTATCTTGTTTGCAAGGTAAAAAAAATTAATACTTCTAAGACAGAGACAGAGAGAGACAGAGGATTTGCATAGATCGTACATTCAGCTCAAGGAGATTTTGGACACCTTTATTTCTCCCCCAGGTAAACTTCTCAGCAGACACAGTGAGGTAGCGCCTGTGGTAGACCCATGGGCAAAATTAGGTAACTGAGGCAGAAGCAAGGAGGACACAACTGGCTAACGCATCCCGCGGGCAAGCACAGCTCCAGCATGGCTTCCAAAGAAGCTTCCGGAGCTGTGGCAAGATGGCCGCCCAAACATGGGATTTGGAGAGAGCTGGCCTGCCTGACACATCATCACCCCCTTCCTGGACCCTGTCCTTGCCCTCTCCGCCGGGTATGGATGGAAATCCGGAAGGTGTGGGCCAAGACAGATGTGGCCCTCTACCTGTCTAAGGGGCTGCAGCCCAGGTCTCTAAATCCATTTTGCATAACTGTCTTGAGACCAGGAGAACTGAAGGAGCCAGTCCTCACAGACTACTTCTCCCCGTGGGTTCATCTCTTTGTGGGAGGAATAATAGGAGAAGATTCCCATTCCCTTCAGGGTTCAACGTGAGCTATTGTTTTTGCCCTTTCCTATTGCTAGCTTTTTCCCTCCTCCATCAGGGCAATGCCTGACCTCATTTTAAATCACCTTCTAGAGAGCAGAGGTTGCTGGTAGTGCACAGGCTGAACTGTGGAATATTCCCCCACTCTCCCCATTAAAAAAAGAAAAAAGCCAACACTTAAAAAACCAGGAGATTTCCTCTAACAATCCGGATTTCTGGCCTCCTTTAAGAATCTAGAAGATTCTGCTACACTGTGCCTGCATTCTCATACGAAATGACAGGCTGGAGCTGAATACCAGCTGCTTTTTGGGATGGGTCCTGTGTATGTCAGCGCACAACAGTCTCCACCGTTCCCTTTTGTCTTAATTACCAACCAGCTTCACTCATCTCTATTAGCGTTCTGGACCCTGCAGGCATCTGGGACCCCTACCAATGAGTGCGGCTTTGATCTGGGGGCCATCCTTGCTGTCTTTAGAGCTGAGTGTCGACAGCTGTTTTTAGTATCCCCTCCTTCATGCTGCTGGGAGCTTGTGTCCTGAAGTCTCAGTGAACTTGGTTGTGAAAGGGGTCTTTGCTCATGCCCCACACCCAGCAGCTACTGCTTTCCTCTACTCTGCACCTTCTTGGTGGTGACATTAAGGTTCCAGCCAGTCTCTTCCTTGCATCTGCAAACTAGGGAACCAGAAGGGAGCATGGTGCTCACAGCCCAGGCATGAACCGCGAGGAGCTGGAATCTACCTCTTTCCTGGGGCTTGCGTGGTCTTACTTATCCTCTCTAAACGCTGGTTGCATTTTAGAAGTTAAACCAACAATGCGGGATAAAGTAACCCCAATCAGAAAGGCCTTTTTCCAAAGGGAGGAACTGGTGCACTTTTTAAAACATGAGGACCCCGGGAATGGCTTACTTCTTCCTTGGAGACATGCAGCGTTACCCGTGGCAATGGGAAGTGGGGTTTTGGAAAGCTGTAGAGAGTGCCACAGCCAATGAATGCTTCCTTCTACCCCCAAACCCAAGTCCCACTTCTGAGCCTTCCTAAGTCCCCAGGGCCTTGACTGGTGACTCAGCCCACGGCTGTTGTGCCCTCGCAGACTGTCATAGGGCTTCCAAGGACCACGTTCCCACATTTTTGAAATCCTCATGCAGTCATGATTCATGGCTACCTGACTAAAGGTCCGCCAATAGATAAATCATTCTCAGGCAGGGGGAAAAATGAGTTTAACAACTTTTCCTGGGAAAATATCACCTTTTCACCAATCACCCTGGCCTTGGTTTGGAATTCTTTTCCATCAAATGTAATCTCTGCAAGGTTATTCTCTGGTCCAAAATCAGAGGGGACAAAAGAAGACCCTGTGTGATGGCTGAGCTCCCCCAGTTAGTTTGGGGTGGATGGGAGTGAAGCCTGGAGGAGGTGGGGGATGGTCCCCAGAGTAAGCCAGGTCTGCCACTTCTCCATTTGTTCCAGGACGGAGCACAGTCAGAATGACAGTGGGTGCAAGAGGGAACACGTCTAGGCATCTGCGGGTTCACAGTACACAGTGATGTGCCAGGGCAGAGCCTCCAAAGCCACCACGAAGAACACTGGGGAGAACAGACACCTAGCGGCCAGGCAGAGGGTGGGAGGGCGGTCTCCCTGGCTTCGAGAGTCTGGATGCTAGGGAAACCTGGCTGGATGTAGAGGGCTGGGGCACAGGGCTCCCAGAGTTTATAAAACCATCCGCAGATCACATGGACTTTCTGAGAAAGGCAGTTTGAGTCCCCTGTGGATGATGGCTATCTCCTGGGCTCTTCCAGTCTGTCTGACCACCCTTTTCCTAAGCTGGATCTCCCTTTTCCTCTTGGGAAGAGCTTGTTTCTCTCTGCCAGCTTGCCATGTCACATCCATGGTTAGACTGGCTATGGGAAGTCAGCAGGGGAGGTAGCAGGGATGGCCCCAGCCCTCTGCAGGCAGCACATTCTCCATCCACAAGTCTTCACGTGTTATGCCTCATCCCTCTTCCTGGGGTGGGGGGAGGGGGTGGCTTAGGAAACTCAACTCCTCCAGAATTGGAGGGACAGATGAGGCTAACATTCGGCTAAGGAAAAGCAAGGCTCAGATGTTTCCAAAGGCAGACCCACTTGGACAGTGGATGATGCTGGCAAGGCTTTCCCTCATGGTGTCCAACTCCTCTGCTTGACTTTGAGGGCAAGCAGAATGTAGGGCAGACTCAGAGAGACAGAAACTGAGAGAGAGAGAGAGAGAGAGAGAAAGACACTAGGGAGTAGGGGAGAGCGGAAGAGGAAGGCAAAAGGATGGGGAATGGGGGCCTTTTGTGAATAAAGGCAGCTTTCGTTAGTAAGATAACGTAATTGACAAGCTGCAAAAACAGCACCTACTAATTAGTCATGGACTAAAACATATAAATAATAAATATCTAAAGTGTCCCTTCTCTGTATCCTTTCTTGCCCACAGGACATCCTGCCTTGCTGGGGGTAGAGGTGGGGGTGGGGGACAACACAGCTGACAGGTGTCCCTCACGTCCAAAGCAAACAGCAGTACCTTCAAACCAACACTGGAGAAAAATACGAGACTGGCTCTTCGTGGTAAGGGCATTTTGCAACCTGGGGCGTGGCTTTTCCAAGGGGATTCTGTCCTTTGGGGGAGGATGGGATTAGAGGAGGAAGGGAAAACTTCAGAGACAGGGAGGGCTCTCTAGTCTTAGTGGGGTGGCCCTCAGGAGCACGTGGCAAGGACACCCTTTGGATTTCTGGTAACTCAAGCAATTTGAATAATACTAGTTTTTAGTTTTTAAGCGACCAGACACTCAACCTTCCCACTTTTATTCTGTCTGCCAGATGGGCCTGTTCGCACCTCGGATAAGGAAGGGCATGACACTGAAAACCAAATCTGAAATGCTTTTCCTGGATATGAAGAGTCTGGTCCATGCGTTTTGGTCACTCCCAGCAGCACCGTGCGTGCGACTCGCAAACGTTTGAAGGTCTGACTTCAGACAGAAGGGCTGGGGCAGGTGACTGGTATTGCTGTGTTGTCCAGCTCAGGAGGTTTGCTTCAAACATTCTCTTGTGAGCTTCAAGGCCGTGTGTTCACAAGGTCCCCATTTTCAAGGAACAAAGCGGTCATGGTCTAGGCCTCCTGGCCCCTGAATGGGTAGGGGACTTGATGTTCATGCCCATGTGTACCATCACCTCTCTGCTACCCAGTGGGGCAGTGCTGAGGGAGGTGGCCCCAGCTATGTGGCCTGGAACACTGGATGGATGGCAGCCACGCTTTTGGTTGACCTTGGCCATGCCACTTCAAAGGGCTGTCCTGCCCATCTAGTTACAAAGGTGGGTGGCTCAACCCGAAGAGGGCTGGGGGGAGGATCAGAACCCGCCACCCCAGCCTGCTGCCTCACTGGGGGAGGGCACGACTGTGACTTTCAGTGGCTGGCACAAGGATTTCCTGGCCAAGAGGAGCAGGAAGATGAGCCAAAGCGCGGGGCTGGAGGTCAAACCCATGGTCTGGGCAGTGCATTTCATACTGGGTTTTGCAGTGCCCTTGGGTTCTGACGAGGTACCTTACGAGATGCCCTCAGCAAAGGGACTGCCCAGTGGGCTGAGCTTGGAGAAGAACCTCACACTTGTTGCTTCAACCAGAGCAGCCTGGGGTTCATCTGCACCTTGAACTTCCACCCAAGACTGCGCTTAGTACACAGAGTTCAGCTGCTCAAAATAAAGGTTTGAAAATCGCTTGTCTGGGAGCTGGGTCACTGGAGGGGGAAGAAAGGAACCTGTAGGACGTGTGGACTGACTGAAGAGCTGAGACCACCATGGGGCAAACTCACTCCCAGAAGCCAGCCTGCTAAACGCAGGTTGTTGGCAGACCCTGCTTTGGCCTCCAAACCTGCCATCTCCGTCATTCTATGGCCAGGAGTGTCCCTCGTACAAAAGGCACCCCCTGGGGAGGGGGCCCAGGGTGCAGGCCCTGCCGGCCCTCTGGCTGCTTTCCCTTTGGGACCCCGCCATGGCCCACTGTGCCCAGTGCTACCTGAGGCGGCCATCGGGTTTGACGGCCCCCAGCTCCGACTTGGGGTCAGGGCTGAAGGAGCTCCAGGCCGTCTGGCTGCAGGCCTGCATGATGGGGCAGGCGGTGGAGCCCGTGGTGCAGATGTCCATGGCGGTCCACATGCTGCCCACCAGCGAGTCCAGCCAGCCTTCCAGCACCGCGCCCGTGGAGGCTGCGTGCCGCCGCGCCTGCTCCACCTGCGCGGGGTTGATGGGCAGGCTTAGCACGGGGTTCAGGCTCTGGAAGTTCTGCTCCATGTAGGCGCCGTGGAGGGGCCCGTTGTGCAGCTTCAGTGCCTCCTCTGAAAACCAAAGGGATGAGGACATGATGAGCAGAGCCGTGATCTGTGCACCTACTGTGTGCCTGGCGCCACACGGGGCACTGCACACCATCTAATTCATCTCACGAGGGAGCTCTTTTAGCAGACCCATTTTACAGGTGAAGAAACTGAGCCTTGGAGAACATTCCTTCAACAAGCTTATGAGCCTGCTGTGTGCAGGGCAGGGCTCATTCATTTATTTGTTCAACAAATACCATGGAGCACAATCAATACTTAAAACATTCATCGATAAATATTTTTAAGCACTTACTTTGTGCAGGGCATTCATTCAACACATATTTACTACATATCTACTATCTGCAGGGTATTTATTCATTTATATATTTGACAATTATCTATTGTTGTTGTTGTTAGCTGCCAGAGTCAGGCCCCTACCTATGGCAACCCCATATGTTACGAGTAGAACTGCTCCATAGAGTTTAAGGTTGCAATCTTTAGGGAAGCAGTTTGCCAGGTCTTTCTTCCTCAGAGCCACTGAGTGGCTCTAAACTACCAACTTTTAGGTTAGTAGCCAATTCCAAACCGCTTGCCCCTCCCCCCAAGGCTCCTAACTATTTATTAGAGGTCTATTAAGTGCCAGGAAGGAGCCCTGGTGGTGCAGTGGTTAAGTGCTTGGCTGCTAACCAAAAGGGTGGTGGTTCATATCCACCAGCCACTCCTCAGGAGAAAAGACCTGGTGATCTGCTCCCATAAAGATTACAGCCTTGGAAACCCTATGGGGCAGGTCTACTCTGTCCTATAGGGCCACTATGAGTCGGAACCCACTGGATGGCAACAGGTTTTTTTTTTGGTATTAAGTGCCAGGCTCCATTCTCTGTGGTGCAGTGAACCAGATAGATGACAGTCTAGTGGAGAGAGACAGACAATTCAGAAATAAATAAGTAAATAAAGAAGGTATTTGCAGGCAGTGATATGTGACATGAAGGGAATAAACAGGGCATTGGGTCACAACAAAAGGAGCCCGAGTGGTGCAGTGGTTAAAGCACTCGGCTGCTAACCAAAACGCTGGCGGTTTGAGCCCACCAACCATTCCGTGGGACAAAGATGTGGCAGTCTGCTTCCATAAAGATTACAGCCTTGGAAAAACTATGGGGCAGTTCCACTCTGTCCTAAAGCGTCACTGTGAGTCAGAATTTACTCAGTGACAACTGGTTTGGTTTTAGTTTTGGGTCACAGCAGGGGTTGGACAAACTATGGCCTTTGAGCCCAGTCTGGCCCATTGCCTGTTTTTGTAAACAGCGTTTTACGGGAACACAGGTATGCCCATTCATTTACATATTGTGTAGGCTTGCTTTTGTGATACCACAGCAGAAGCGTGTAGTCGCGACAGAGATCATATGTGGCCCGCAAAGCAGAAAATACTTACTCTGGCCCTTTACAGAAAAAGTTTGCAGGCGCCCGGGTTAGGGAGTGATGGGGGTGTTTATCTTACAGGGGGTGGGAAGAGAAGACCTCTCCGAGGAGGTGACATCCTAGCCAAGTGCTGATTAACATGAAGAGGCCGTGTAAAGATCCTGGGGGTGAGAACTCCAGGCAGAGGAGAATCACAATGGCAGTGGGTGCCAGGATTTGAACCTAGGTCTGTTGACCTCAAAGCCTGGTGAGGAGCCTGCTCTACGCTGCTGAGTGCTCACCGGGAACTCGGTAAGCCATGGACTCCTGCTTCCTGGCTATGTGCCTGAGGCGTGGTACCTGAGCTGACAGCAGCAAAGGGATCCTGGAAAGCATGGAGCTTGGACCAGAGTGGGGTGGGGTGGGAGATAAGACCTGCCCTCATAACAGCCCTCCCTTGTTCAGCAACTACTTTGTACTAGCTACTCTGCCAAGCACTTCATGCAGGAGCAGAGGTGCTGCAATCAGGCTGTCTGGGCTGTAGTCTCCATGCCCCACGTACCAGGGATATGACTTCTGACTTAAACTGAAACTCCCTGTGCCTCGGTTTCCTTGTCAATAAAATGGGCAGAGTACCGTCTTCATAGCTTTGTTTATGAGGACTAAATATGTTTATTCATATAAAGTGCTTAAAAAGGTTCCTAGCATATACTAAGCGCTCAGAAAAGTTTAGCCGAGATTCTGATGGTTGCTATTATTAGTCCATCACACACACACACCAAAATAGAAACTATAGGGCTGGTTTTATCATCTCCATTTCACAAATGAAGAAGCCAAGGCAGCTATAGTTAGAGGCGGATCTGGGGTTCAGGCCAAGCCTGGCTGACTCCAAGGTCAGTGTTTATCACATCGACACTCTACTGCAGGCTCATCCACCAGCTGGAAGCTAAAGCAATGTTTTTTTAGCATCTGGGCGACAGTCATTTGAAGATGTGGTTCCCCATCTGTAAAATGGGGATACCCATCCTTGCACCAATTAAATATACAGAGCTAGCAAGAGACACAAATAGAATAACAGAAGCTCATGTGCTTTGTAAATGGTAAAGTGATGTACAAGTACGACAGACTTATTATTCCCAGGGCTGAAGAGATGGAAGCAGAAACTGTAGGAGAATGGGCTGAAGGAAAGAAGCTACAAGTTTCTATTTTGAAGAAGTTGCCACTAATTGCTTATTTAATTACTAAATACAAAAATATATATTTTAAAAAGGGCTGGTCAATGACTGCGGTGAGCTGGTAAATAGCCAAAATAGCTAGGATTAGAAGAAACCTCCTTCCGAGATGATGCAGTACTCAGAAGAAAATGCTTCCTTTTTGCTTGCCAGCAGCTATCACCATCAGTGGCAGGCAGGAGAGATGGATTCACCCCACTCCCTTAGATAATTAGCAAATTATTTTCTTCTAATGTGTGTGGGCCTGAATGGGGAAGAGGGAGGAAGAGGGACTATATGACTGTCCTTCTAAAAGCAAAGAGAATACTGTCTGAACTCAAACTCTGCCTTGACTAAAACAGTTAAGAAAGTCAATTCTTCAATTCCCAATGCTCCAGGAAGCTGAGGGACTGGGCTCTATGGTCTGGGGAGGGAGAAATAGGTGGGAGACAGGAGACCCACATTCTGAGCATGTGTTGTGTCTTGCTATAATTTAGCAAAACTTCTCTCTTTCAAGGTCATCAGGAACCACTATGTATCAGTCAGGCCCAAGCCCAGCTCTCCCCAGACCGGCAGACAGGCTAGACAGCTCCAGCATCACCTGCAGGAGATCAGAGCCTGCTCTCTTTGGGGCAGGTCCTAATATCTCTCCCACTGCCTCTCCATGCCTCCATTTGCAGGGATGGGAAGCTCGGGAGTGGGGAGATGCTGAAGCAATACAGAAGGTGCAGACTGACAAAAGGCAGGGAATTCAAAGTGAAAAGAGCAGCTAACAAGCACTGGAACACTGGGAACCAAATATTGTGGTGGAAGCAAAAAAACCCTCATGAAAAATGAGGTTAATGTGGGAAATGCTATTACAGCATCAGCGTGTGATGCTTGTCTCTATAATTAAATTTGCCTCAATTCCACCTCATCAGATTTCTTGAGATTACCAGGGATGCATCAATAGCAAATTACTGTTGATGAATCATTTTACAAATTGCATTGCTCCCACCTTCGTGTTCCCTGTCACTGGAACATCGTTAACAAATACAATTACTGACAAAGGGGGGTTGCTCTGAGTGGGAGGGAGTGACCCCTGGCTCATCCAGGCTTGGGTGGGAAGAGCTCTGCCTTCCTCAGAAACGCTAGAAGAAAAGCTGGAAAACTCAGGGCCAGGAAATGGTCTGGCTGTTTACTGGGACAGGTGGGGAGGGCAGACTCAGGACGACTCCTATCTTCCTCCCTCCCTCCCTCCTTCCCTACTTCCCTCCCTGCCTGCCTGCCTGCTTGCCTCGCTCCCTCCCTCCCATCCATTCATCCATGCATCCATCCATCCATGCATCCATCCATCCATGCATCCATCCATCCATCCATCCATGCATCCATCTGTTCATCCATGCATCCATCCATCCATCCATCTATCCATTCATCCATCCATCATCTATCTATCTACCTAAGGTATCTAAAGCAAAGAGAAATCTGCCATTTCCACCCTTCTCCTTCACATCTACATTAAAAGTCCCTGGCTGGCACAAATGGTCAAGTGCTTGACTATTAACTCAAAGGTTGGTGTTTTAAACCCACTCACAGGCACCTTGGAAGACAGCCTGGCGATCTGCTTCTGAAAGGTCACAGCCTTGAAAACCCTAGGGAGCATTTCTAGTCTGCACGCATGGGGTCGCCATGAGTTGGAATCGACTCGACAGTAACTAACCACCACCACCTCCACATCTGGCTTTGGAAATCCTTAGGGATGCTAAGGGATGTGAACCTAAAAGTGGGGGGTGGGGCGACCCGAGGACCTTAAGTGGGTAGGCTCTGGCCAGGCTAGTTTTGGAGGGCCCATCTTTTGCCTAGTCCAGAGGGAAGCACCAACCCCGTCTGTCTGTGTGTCATACCATGGTGGTTTGGGTGTTGTTACAATGCTGGAAGCTACACTACCGGTATTTCCAATACCAGCAGGGTCACCCATGGTGGACAGGTTTCAGTAGACCTTCCAGATTATGACAGATGAAGAAGAAAGGCCTGGTGATCTACTTTCAAAAGTCAGCCAGGACAAACCTTATGGATCACAATAGAACATTATCCGACTCACTTGATTTGGACACATCATTAGGAGGAAACAATGCTGGGATATCTTCGGTGACATGGATTGGCATAATAATTGCAACAATGGACTCTAACAAGCCAGTGATCATGAGGTCGATGCAGGACCAGTCAGCGCTTTGTTTTGTTGTACATAAGGTCACCGTGAGTCAGGGTCAACTCGATGGCAGCTGACTGTCTGTCCATCCATCCCTCCGTTCATCCATCTATCAGAGAGCAGCTGAGAGCAGCCTCGCAGGTCAAGAAAATACGAAGTCTGTATCTTCCTGCTTGCTCAACACACAAATTTAACGGGAAGTTGCCCATTCACATCAAGCTTCTCTTTTGAGGACTGAGGGCTCCCCTACATACATTCACCCCTCTCCTTACATCACTGGCTAAACGACACCCAGCCCAGGACTCTTTTTAGCTAACAGAATCTGCGATGAGTTTCTGCCTTTTGGTTTTGTCATATGTTACATGGAGATGAACAACTTTAAATACTAGGGACCTGCATATCCAGTTTCTAGGAATCTACCTTATGGATGTACCCACTGGGCACATACAATTTTATGTTCAAGAATATTCCGGACAGCATTATCTGTAACAACAAGAACAATAAAGGAAGTTTGTATGTCCACCAATGGGAGAACAGACAGATTGTGGTTCTTAGGAGAACAGACAGATTGTGGTTCTTGAACCCAGTGGAATAGTACGCAGTTGGTAGCTTTTATATAGTGCCTTGGAAAGGGAAAAAAGCAAGTTTCAGCACAAAATATATTATTGTTTTTGAAAAACAATGTTTTTTGATTTATGATGGATGTTTATGTTTACACTTTAAAAGCACTGGAAACTCCCAAAAGGATGTACACCAAACTATTGACAGCTACCCTGGAGGTAGGATTTGAGTGCAGAGGAAGACATTCCTTTTGATTAAAGACACAGCAGAGGAGGAAATACAAAAAGAAAAGTAAACTCTGTGGATGAAAAACATTGAAAAATAAAAGGCAGTGGAATTCAGGATTTTGGAGCCACTGAGGCTCGATGAACCCCCGAAATGCCCTGGGATCATCTTTAAACCTTAAACCAAAAATACCCCCAAAGTCTTCTAAAACCAAACAATAGTTTAGCTTAACTAGTAAAGAATGTCTGCCTTGAGCACTGTGCTCTTTTAAGATCTGTCTATATGGGATCAAATCAACAACAGCAACTCGAAAGATTGGATAGGAAGCTTCGGGGTCAGTGAGTTTATGTTAATGGAGGAGGAACAATTCAGAAAAGGAAGGTGAGAATGGCTGCACAATTTGAAGAATGTAATCAATGTCTCTAAATTGTACGTGTAGAAATGGTTGAATTCGTGTATGTTTTGCTATGTATATTCTCAACAACAACAAAATAAATTAATTAAGAAAAAAAAGAAAAGAAAAGGCAGGCACCGCAGGAGTCCTGCCTTCTTTTCCCTGCCCTCCACGTTCAAGGGAAACCACGATCCTGAACTTGCTGCTAATTGTTCCTTTCATTTCCTTACAACTTCTGATACATGAATTCTGAAATGATACACTGTTGGCTTTCCCTGTTTTGAACTTTAAATAAATGGACCATAATATATGATTTCTTTCCCCTCAAGATTATGTTTTAGAGACTTACTTAAGTGAACACATGTAGCTGGGTTGTATTCGTGTTCACTGCTGCCTAATACTCCGTTGCATAAATAGATCACAAATGGTTTATCCATTCAAATGTGGAACATCTAGATTGGATCCAATTTTGTGCTATGATGAATGATTCTGCTATGCAGTCCCCAGGGTATATACTCAGATGTAGTAGGGTATGTGAATGTTCAGCTTTACTAGAAAACGCTAAACTGTTTTCCAAACCAGTTGGATCAATTGACCCACCAGCAGTGAGTGAGTGCCCATTATTCACCAGCCTCACTAACCTGTGACATTGTCTTAATATTTCACAAGTTGGGGGGGAGGGGGTTGGGTCAAATGAAAGTTTTTGAAAAAAAATTTGCATTTCTCTCATTACTAATAAGGCTGATGTGTGCTCTCTCTTCTTTTTCTGTTTGTCCTTATTGGCTTATAGTAAGGGTCTGTAAACATTTCCTATAAAAGGGCCAGATGGTAAATATTTTTGGCTCTGTAGGCTGTATGTTCTCTGTCACAACTACTCAAAACAAAAAGGAGTCCTACAAAATATGTAAACAAATGGATGTGATTGTGTTCCAATAAAACTTTATTTACAAAATCAGACAGAGGGCGGGATCTGGCTTGTGGCCCATAGTCTGCCAGCTTCTGATTTATGAGATTTCTTTATGATATTCTGAATATGAGTACTTTGTTTTATGTGTAGCCAATATCTTTCACTGGTATGTGGTTTGTCTTTTCAACTAGTGTATCGTGTTTTTGATGAACAGAATTTCCTAATTTTAATGATTTTTTTTAAACAGGGAACAAAATTTGCTTTCTTGTCTGAAATATAATCAAGGACTTCTAGAAGTCCAATGGGAGAGTTCTGCCAGGTACCTAATAAACAGACAGGCGAAATCACCTCTGTGTATGGGTAGAAAATTGAACGGTTCTTTATGTCAAACAGTAGGGAAAAAATGCTGAGAGCAGGCAGCATGTTCTCCTGGGCAGCCAGCAAGCCTGCATCTGAGAAGCACTGCTGCAGTGGTCACAGAACTGCAATGTGTCCTGGGATGGACATCCCCCCGCACCCCCCTGCAGAGACACTGGGAATACTCACCTGGTTTGATGGGCTGCCTGTTAGAGAAAGTCAGAGGTGCAACGAGGAATTTGGTCTCTGCAACGGGCACCCAGTGGTGGAGAATTTTCACCGTCCAGACCCCAGGCCTCAGGGGCAAGTTCAAAGGGGGCTTGTAGTGGGTGAATTCGGCAGTGGACTCAATCAGGATGTCGTAGGTGGCTGCGATGATGTTGACGGGGTCCACCCAGATGACGGTCACTGTCACGTTGGGCCCCTTCCCCCATTTCTGCATGCCCACCAGCTCGTCCATGGGCCCCAGGAGACCCCCAAAGTTGCGGAACAGACGCTCCTTGGCGTCCCAGTCAGTGCCGACCTAAAACAGGAGAGCGAGATCTGAAACTGTTGGGAATGAACTCAGGTTAGGATCCATCCTCCCCACTTTACAGATGAGGAAACTGAGGCTCTGGTTAAGTCACTTGCCCAAAGTCCCACAGCTAGTAAGCAGAAGAACTGGGATTTGGACCTAGTCTGGCAGATCACAAGGCCTGTGGCCCTTTCACAGGGAGTCCTTGGGTGGCATAAATGGTTAAGTGCTTGGCTACTAACTGAAAGGTTGGTGGTTCATATCCACCCAGAGGACCTTGGAAAAAAGGCCTGGCAATCTACTTTTGAAAGACCACAACCATTGAAAATCCAATGGAGCACAGTTCTACTCTGACACACACGAGGCTGCCATGAGTAGGAATTGACTCCATGGAAACTGTTTTTTTTTTTTGGTCCCTTCACTAAACCACTGGTCCTCCTGGGCCTGCTACACAGTGTGTGCTTTGAAAAAAATGTGCACGAATGAAATGTGTGTGAATAAACAACTTGTGTGCCCTTACAAGGAAATGTACACCCTTCCACCCAAGGACAGAGGCTTTCACTTTGGCCCCTGGGCTTCCCAGACCATGTGCCCCCATAGAGGGAAGGAACATCGTTCTGAACACGAATGAGCTGCAGGTTTTAGAGCAGACCTCTTACAAGCAAGGAGAGCCCCTCAGCATCACCCATCACTGGAAACCCAGTTAAAATGGCTTTCCGAGGAAGACGCAGCTCTAGCTCCCCACTAACACCGTGCTGGGTCCTAGGCACGAGGAGGTGGCTGTACGCACGCCGCAGGCTTCCTGCCAGCCAGCTGGGCACACGTGGCTTTGACCCCCAGGGAATCTCCTCTTGGCTTCCCTCCTTCCTCGCAAACCCTCTGCAGTTTACTCTCCACCCAGCAGCCAGACTGCTCAACCCTGCATGGCTTCTGAGCGTACTCAGCATCTCCCTACCTGAGCTGGCCCCTGCCTCACTCTACAACCATCTCTTGCTCACGATGTGGTAGCCATGCTTGCTTTATTTCAGCCCTTCAAACCTATCAGGCTCGCTTCCACCTCAGGGTTTTTGCCCCATTTGTTCTGCCTGGTATATTCTTCCCTCACATTTTTGCACAGCAGGCCCCTTACCTCTGAGGTCTCCCCACAGTCCTTCCCGGACCCCCCAATTTGAAATGGCCCCTCAGTCTCACTCTGCCCCACCCGGCTGCTGGATTTTCTTTGCGCCAGGGCCGGTCAACACCAGCTGAGAGCCGACTGATGATAGATTTATGTGTTCCTCTCCTCCTGTGTGAATGTGGGCCTGGCTAGCTGAGTCCACCACTCTCTCTTGGCGCCCAGCACACAGTAGGTACTCGCTTAACATCTGTGGAATGGATGAGTGAATGACTTCATAAAAAACGAGTTAAGTATGTAGATTCCTGATCCTGAACTCTGTTGCTAGTTCAAATCAAATTAAATCAGAGGTCTTAGGCTCCCCCAGGGGATTAATTTCGTGTTTCTGGGGACACAGCATGCGGCTATGTTGGAGGAAGGTAATGAGTACAGATAAGGCTTGCATTGTCTCTGTGGGCTTTCCAGAGCCAGCAGCTCTAATGTGTGCATGGGGGCCAGGGCATAGGTGTGGGTATATATATCTATGCCCCGAGAAGATCTCACACATGCAGTGCAAATAGGAGCTGATTTACTTTCTTGTGGTTCTTGCCACAAGTTGCTATGTCCATTCTTTACCCAGGACACAGAGTGATACGGCTAATATTTACCGAGAGCTTACTGTGTGCCAAGCATAATGCTAAGCACTTGGATGCATCGATTGACTTAGTATCCCCAGCCGCACAAAGGGAGACCCTTGTCATCATCCTCACTGTACAGACAAGGAAACTGAGGCTCCGAGCAGTTAGAGAACTTGCCCCAGGTGCCACAGCCAGTAAGGCGCAGAGCTAGGAACCCAGGAAGTCTGATCCCAGAGGCTGCATTCTTATATGTTGCCTCTCATTCACTCACTCACTCACTCACTCACTCACTCACTCACTCACTCACCAATTCATCCATCACATACGTACTGAGCATCTGCTCCCTGTCAGGCAGTGGACATGGATGTGCACACATTTGCTTCAAGTTCCAGTCAGACCAGTGCCTAAAGATTAGGACTGAGGTGTTGTCCTGAGGGTGGTGGAGATAGTTACTGTTCTGACATTTCTGCAGGGGCATTCTGGGCAGCGAGAGGAGCATGTGCAAAGGCCCTGAGGCTCCAGGAAGGAGCTTGGCTCAAGGAGAAGCAGGTTTATGAAATCTGGGCATTTTCTGTCACTCTGGGGCCAGCAGGGGCTAGCTCCTCCTGAGAACCCCTGGGGCCTAGCACAGTGCCTGGCACACAGTGGGAATTCAAACAATATTATTGGTTGAAGGCATCAATGAATGAATGAGCGGGAGTCAAGGTAGGCCTCAAAGCTTGGGAGAGTTTTCTAAAGACATCTGAGCTTGTCATTTCCCTACTGATGACCCTTTCCAGCTCCTCATTATTCTTTTTTTTGTATTTTTCCCATACAACAATTTGTACATACATTGTTATGTGACCCTAATTGCTCTCTCCATACTGTGACAGCACATTTCTCCTTTCCACCCCTGATTTCCCAAGTCCATTCAACCAGCTCCTAACCCTCTCTGCCTTCCCATCTCACCTCTGGACAGAAGCTGCCCATTTAGTCTCTTATATCTACTTGAGCTAAGACGCACACTCCTCATGAGTATCACTTTATGTCCCACGGTCCAGTCCAATCCCTGTCTGAAGAGTTCCTCATCATTCTGAAGTCCAGTTTCTTCACCCCATCCTCTGAGACTTTTTTTTGGTCTGGCTCTGTCCCTGTCTCTCTCCCTCTGCTCCACCCACTCTCTGCTCCAGGCCACCGGCTCTTACCCTCGGCCCCTCGGGGTGAAGGGCTCTCCTGTGCCTCTGCTACTTTGTCCATGCCCAGCCCTCTGCTGAACAGTCTTCCACCTCTCTCACTCTCCTCCTGGCCAGCTCCTCCTCACCACCCTCTTCCCAGAAACCCCCTGGTGCCCACCACCTGGCCACAGTCTGGTTAGAGGCACCCTTGATGTGCTCCTCTTCCTTGTTTGTCCATCACAGCTTTTCCCACACAGTACTGCAATTTTTCACTCACTTGCCTCTCTCCCCAGCTCCAGACTGTCAGCTCCATGAGGTCAGGGACTATGTCCAACTTGCTCACCAATGTATCTCTAGTGCAGCAAACAGTCCCGGGCACATAGTAGGTGCTCAATCTATATACCTGTGTCATGAATGACTTGGGGCCGAGGACATTGGCCACCCTATGCACCCAGGTCTCCATGCACTGGCTTCCCAAGAGATGCTAAAACAATGGGTGATGGATCACAAACCACTGTGGGGCCATACTTAAGGGATTTTTGACCAGTTAGGGGGTGTGGGGACACTCCAGAACATCGTCCTTGGATCCTCCAAAGAAGCAGGCTGAACAATTCTCTTAAGGCTGAGTTCTAAAACCACGATAACCCTGGCAGAGGAGTTGTGGAGCAGCCGATTGTGGGAGATCTGGATCTTGTTTCTAAACCCAGGAGAGCGAGGAGAGAGTCAACTGATTCCCCGAAGCACAAGGGAGGTAGTGCTGGCTGAGACCGAGGGCTGGCTGCTGTCACATCCTCTGTGGCCTTCAAGAACTTATCACTGGGCTTTGTTGTGGGAGTCTACAACCACTCACTGCAAAATGATCACTTTCCCAAATGCAAACACATGCTCAAGTTCATGCTTAACATGCTGTTCCCCAGCTGAAAACCTACCAAAGGCTTCCCATTACTCTTAAAATACAATTCCAGTTTCCTTCTGGGGCCTGCAAGACCTCTTGATCTGGACCCCTACCCATCTCAGGTCTGCCCTCCTATAACTTTCCCTCTTGCTCACTGTGCTCTGGCCACACTGCCTTGCTGCTTGAGCCTTGAGCACTGGCCTTGAGCATGCCAAGCTCTTCCTGGAGCCTCAGGGCCTTTGCACACGCTCTTCTCGCTGCCCAGAATGTTATTCCTCCAGATCTCCTCATGGCTAGCTCTTACAGGTTTCAGCTCTAAGGTTATCATCTCCTTACAAAAGTCTTCCCAAATCGTTTTATCAAAAGTAGTCCCTATCAAAAACCAAAAACTCAAACCCACTGCCATCGAGTCGATTCTGACTCATAGTGACTCTACAGAATGGAGTAGAACTGGGCCATAGAGTTTCCGAGGCTGTAATGTTTACGGAAAAAGACTGCCACATCTTTCTCCAGTGAAGCGGCTGGTGGGTCCGAACGACCGACCTTTTAGTTAGCAGCCGAGCTCTTAACCACTGTGCCACCAGGGCTCCTTAGTCCCCGCTGAAGTGGGGGGGGGGGCGTTACTGCTTACGGAGCACTGAGTTTCGGTTTACAGTGGTGGAAAAATTGCATTGATTAAGTGTAGGGTTTCACAGTGGATTAATGTATTTGCTGTCAATAAGTTGTACACCCGTAAAAAGCTGAATTGGCAAAAGTTGCATGATACATTTACAACAAAAACAGAGCAGCTGCTGAAGCTACTTATGTACAACCAGACACCTCATGGGATTTGGTTCCTTGATTTGGAGGTTTAGGGTCATGGCTTCATGGGACTCCCGGTTAACTGGCCTACTAGCATGTTTAGTGCTTCTGTTCTACCCCCTAGTTCGTTGTATAATGCCTAGGGTCTGAAAAGTTTGCAAGCAGCCATCCAAGGTACAACAATTGGTCTCCATTCACCTGGAGCAACAGAGAAAGGAGACTCAGGAACAGGAGAAAGAAATGGAATGTGTGGCTAATTGCTTCTATGAACAACTGCCTCCTCTGCCATGAGACCAGAACTGGATGGCGCCCAGCCACCGTTACTGAATGTTTTGATCAAAGATTCCATACAAGAATCTTGATCAAAAGGGAGAAAATGCAGAACAGAATTTCAAATTCTCATGGAATCCAGACTTTCTGAGATAATCTTTAAATCATAAACCTTAAATCAAAAATAGCCCCTGAAGTCTTCTTAAAACCAAACAACAGTTTAGCTTATCTAGCAAAGAAGTCTGCCTTTAGCATAGTGCTTTTTAAAGGAACTATCTATATGGATCAGATTGACAACAGTAACTAGAAAGATCAGCTAAGAAACTTATCTGAGTTTCCTGGTTATGAAAAGGGAAGTGAGTTTATGTTAATGAGGGAGGAACAATTTGGAAAAGGCGGGTGAGAATGGTTGTACAACTTGAAGAATGAAATCAATGTCACTGAATTTTACAGGTAGAAATTACTGAATTGATGTATGTTCTGCTGTGCACATTCTCAACAATTACAAAATAAAATAAATTATTTAAAAAAAAGAGTCCCCATCACTCCCTGCCCCCCAGTCCCCAGCAATCACATAACCAAATTTTATTTTCTTTACAATACTTGTCATTACAAGAAATGTTTTTGTGCATTCATTTACTCGTTCATTGTCTGGCAGTCCCCTAAAAAGCAAAAACCTATTGATGTCAAGTCAATTCTGACTTATAGCCACCCTATAGGACAGAGTAGAACTCCCCCATAGGGTTTCCAAAGGCTGCAATCTTTAGGGAAGCAGACTGCCACATCTTTCTCCCACTGAGCAGCTCGTGGGTTCAAACAGCCAATCTTTTGGTTAGCAGCCGAGCATTTAACCACTACACCACCAGGGCTCTTTCTGGCTGCTTCCCACTAGATGGCAATTCCATGACAACAAAGACCTGGTTTGCCTGGTTCACCGCTGTGCCTTCTGAACTGAGCACATGGTAGGCACTCAGTGACTGTCTGCTGAAGGAATGCGTATCTTTTCTCCAAGCCAATAGCTGGACTCCGACAGGAGGGAGAAATCTATCTGAGCTGTTCAACAATACTGGCCACCAACCATGAGCCAGACACTATGCAAGACCCTGGGGATGGTGCTAGCACAAAGGGGATTCTCAACAGCCCACAAAGGGGTCCCACACTTTTTCCCTTCCTTCTTGTTTAATTTTATACACTTTGCCATTAAAAATAATCAAGACTCTAGGGAAAAAAAAACACAAGACCCAGGGCTCTTGGCCATCACCTGCCATTTCTTGGCCAGTGGTCATGGTTCTCACACCAAGGGGAGCAGATCTATGGTAGCAGCCCTTGCAAATCATGAGACACAGAATGGCCACCGTATTTGTCACTGTCAGAGGCACCCTGTTACCCCAAAGCAGGCATAAACAGGGACAGCCCTGTCACCAGGCATCCATCTCTTTAATGGGACATTAACGTCTTCAACTGGCCACTTGGGCCCCCAACAGAGAATTCAGCTGGGGCAGTGTCTAATGGTCCCCTGATGCCAGTAATTTATGGAGTGGGTTCTCGTGGCGGCTCCCATCCAGCTAATCCATTTGAAGCCTTAATTGAACATGGTACATTAACAAGAAAATTCCCACCCAGGCCCTGTTAGACATGGGAACTCATTAAGTGGGGGCACAGGCCAGTCAGGCAGGGCCCTGGGGGCACCATCCAGTTCTTCTGGTCTCATGGCAGAGGAGGCAGTTGTTCATGGAAGCATGAAGTTCAAGGGTTGGCAAGGAAAATATAAGCAGGTGGGACTCTGCACTGCCAGCCCTTCAAGATTCTTTGTCTTCTATAATCACACTCTTCCTTCCTAACCCAGAAGCCCAGCTCACTGGGAATGCTTAACCCAGGGATGAATCAGTTCCTTAGCTATGTACTGACGCGGGAAAGGCAGACATCAAGTGCTGGAGGTCTGTGTGAGCAACCCCCACCAAGCTTAATCATGTCTCCCTTCCTTCCAGCATCACTACCTAAGTGATTTCACTCATTCATTCCAAAACATGACTCAGCGATTCCATAGAAGAATCCTGATCAAAAGGGGGGGAAATGAAGACTGGAATTTAAAATTCTCATGGACTCCAGACATTCTGGAGCCATGGAGGCTGGATGAACTCTGAAACTATTGCCCTGAGATCATCTTCAAAACTTAAACCAAAAATATCCCTGGAAGTCTTCTTAAAACCAAACAATAGTTTAGCTTAACTAGTAAAAAATGTCGGCCTTGAGCATTATGCTTTTCTAAGAACTATCTACATGGGATCAAACTGACAACAACTCGAAAGATCAGACTGGTACCTTAGGGGGCAGTGAGTTTATGTTAATGGGGGAGGAACAACTCAGAAAAGGAAGGTGAGAATGGTTGCACAACTTGAAAAACGTAATCAACGTCACTGAATTGTACACGTAGAAATGGTTGAACTGGTGCATGTTTCTGTTGTGTCTATTCTCAATAACAACAACAAACAAAAAAAAATTATTAAAAAAAAAAGTGAGGGGGTTCTATACAATAGTGATTCCCAAACCTGGCTGTGCCCCAGAATCCCCTGGGAAATATGCTGCAACACAGCTTCACAGGTTCCACCCCACAACAACAACAACAACAAAAATGAGTTGGCATCTACAAACGCTCTGTGCTCTTCTGTGTGCTGGGGATGCTGCAGTGAATGAGAGAGATGGAGTCCCAGCTCTCTGTGGATAGTCAATGAGTGATCACATAAATGAACAAGATAATCTTAGATGGCAAAGGCTAGGAGAACACAAGAAGACGAGGACACGTCGGATGGGGAATGGAGCTACTGTGGCGTGTGGTGGTCAAGGAAGGGGCACACTGGGACTGAGATCAGAACGGCAGGAAAAGAGCTTCTTCTTGTTGTTAGCTGCCATCAAGTTGATTCCAATTCATGGGAACCCATGTTACAGAGTAGAACTGCTCCACAGGGTTTTCTTGGCTGTAATCTTAATGGAAGCAGATCGTTAGTCCTTTCGTTTCCCAGTACCACCAGGTGAGTTCAGTAGAGAGCTAGCTCTGGGAACGTCCAGCGGAAAGGCACTCTAGGCAGGAGGATAGGCATGTGCCACGTCTGAAGCAGAAACCAGCTTGCCATGTTTGACAAAGACAGAAGATGTGTGAGCAGAGAGGAGAGTGGGACTGGAGGGGGCTGGAGAAGTAGATGGAGGTCAGATCATGTAGGGCCTTCTAGGTCTGGAGGCAGCACTGATGTTACAAGGCTGGTGCTGAATAACTCCATCTCCCCAGCCAGAAAAGTACTACAAATACGGATGCTGTACTGGGGAGGGGGAACTGTGTTTCACGAGTCCACTTATTGGTCTCTTCATGCACCCCCCCACTCATTTGTTCAATGACTGGTCTGGTTCGTACTTTAAGCTAAGCCCTGTGCTAGGAACTGGGGAGATGAAGACACAGTTAAGCATAGGATCTGTGGCCAAAGAGACTTGGGATCAATTTTGAGCTCTTCCATTTCCTAGCTGTGATCTAGCAAATCACTGGATCTCTACGGCTTCTGTCCTCCAATCTGTAAAATGGAGCTAATGATGACTTCATTAGGAAACTGGTTTGTTACCGGTCTATTACTAATGTAGGTTTTGGAAGACTGAATGGCTAGAATGAAAAATTAACAGAACAGAAATTCTATAATAAATTATATACCAAGATAAAAATAAGAAATACACCAAAAAATAAACCGGTTGGCTTGGTCCATGATGTCGACCACTCCACTGTCCCTCTCCTCTTACCCTGTTTAAGACTCTGGTCCCAGTGGTCAGGGCTAGGGAACTTTCTCTAGGCACAAGGTGGGCACATCTTCGAGATCCGTCTCTGGGGCTCTCCAAATCCTTCTCTCCTTCACCTCCAACTACAAGAGGCAGATTGTGGAGCAGGACCCAGCAAGGGGACTTCAAAAGGAGTGGGCATGTGATCATGCCTGGCCTCTTACCTCGGAAAACTGAAGCCTCCCAAAGTCGCTGGGTGGGCTGGCGATCTTGAAGACTTTCTTGGGCATCACCCACGTCTCCAGGGTTTCGAGTTTGCTCACGGCCAGATTGGTAGCATGATGCTTGATGACAAAGCCCTGGAAGCGGTCAGCAAGGAAGTAGAGGTGGACAGACACTGGGTGGCCCATTGGGTAATACCTGAAAAAGAGGCACAGTCTCACACCTCCTCATGGGATAGAGCCTGAAACATCCCTGATGTAGCTCTTCCTTTTATGCAATGCTTTATGCACTGCTTACATAAAGCATTCCTTTGCATCAGTCTGAAAACTGCTCCTTATGAATCCGTACTCTTAGTAACTGTTTTTTAAAAATACTTACTTTATAACAAATGTCATTTTCTTTTTATATATATAATGTACTTTTTTGTTGTGGAGAATATACACAGCAGATCATACACCAATTTAACAATTTCTACATGTACAATTCAGTGACATTGATTACATTATTCAAATTGTGCAAACATTCTTACCTTCATTTTCCAAATTGTTCCTCTACCATTATCATAAACTCATTGACCCATAAGTTTCTTATCTGATCTTTCTAGTTGCTGCTGTCAATTTGATCCACACAATGCTCAAGGCAGACATTCTTTACTAGCTAAGCTAAACTACTGTTTGGTTTTAAGAATCCTTCAGGGAGTATTTTTGATTTAAGCTTTACGATTTAAAGATTATCTTAGCTCAATACTTTCAGGGGTTCATCCAGCCTCCATGGTTCCAGGAAGTCTGGATTCCATGAGAATCTGAAATTTTGTTCTGTTTTTTCTCCCTTTTGATCAGGATTCTTCTATGGAATCTTTGATCAAAATGTTTAGCAATGGTAGCCAGGTACCATCCAGTTCTTCTGGTCTCGTGGCAGAAGAGGCAGTTGTTCATGGAGGCAATTAGCTACACATCCATTTCTTCCTCCTGTTCCTGAGTCTCCTTCTTCCTTTGTTGCTCCAGTAAACTTAACATCTATTAATAATTCTTCTGCTTATTATAAATGTAAATCATGCTGAGTGTAACAAAGTACAATAAAGAACATAAAAATTACTTCTGACTTCTCTTCCCTTAGAAAACATCAGTGGACAATTTACTAAGTCCCACTGGTGCTAAGTACTGGGGAGTGACAGTGGCAAGCAAACACTGTCAGGGTGTCATATTTCCTTCCAGCCCTTTTCTCAATGCATATATATGCATAAATATTACATCCCCATGCCATCAAGTTGATTCTGACTCATAGTGACCCTACCAGACAGAGTAGAACTGCCCCATAGGATTTCCAAGGAGCAGCTGGTAGATTCGAACTGTTGACCTTTTGACTGGCAGCCACGCTCTTAAGCCACTGTGCCACCAGGGCTCTCTCTCTCTCTATATATACACATTACCTTATATCCTGCTCTTGCATAACAGTCTTCCCTGAGTGTTATCACGTCTTCGAAAAGTCTCTGAAAAATAATTTTTCTTTGGGAAGTGTGGCTGCATAGTACGCCACTGTATGAATACCATCGTTTATCGAGCAAGTTCCCTATCACTAGATCCTTACCTGGTTTCTCAATTTTGGCCATTATAAACAATGCTGCATTAGACATCCCTCAGCAAAAATGTTTTTGGGGGCATATCTCTTTTTTTAATCTCTGAGGGGCTCTTCATGCCTGCTGCCCGACTTTATCAGAAAGGTTGTACTGCTTTATTCTCTCATTGCCCTTCTTATTGTCAACACCGAGTATTATCTTTAAAAGTGACTGCCCATCTGACAGGTAAAAATAAATAAGTAAATAAAACGGAAGCTCACGGCTTTATTTATTTATTTATTTTTCCTTTTTAAATTTATTGTGCTTTAAGTGAAAGTTTACAGCTCAAGTTGATTTCTCATACAAAAATTTATACACATGTTGTTATGAAACCCTAATTGCAATCCCTATACTGTGACAGCACACTCCCCCTTTCCAACTCGGGTTTCCCGTGTCCATTCACCCAGCTCCTGTCCCTTCCTGCCTTCTCATCTCGCCTCTAGACAGGAGCTGCCCATTCAGTCTTGTGTATGTGAGTTGGAATCGACTCGACGGCAACGGGTTTGGTTTTTTGACATCTTTTACTTGAACTAAGAAGCACACTCTTCATGAGTATTATTTTATGTTTTATAGTCCAGTCTAATCTTTTGTCTCAAGAGTCGGGGAAGCTCGCTGTTTTTAAAACACACGTCTTCGATCCGCTAAGGTTTGCTGGTAGAAAGGGGCAAGGAGCTAAGCAGAGACGCCCAGAGGAGAGGAGGGGGCAGACAGCAGAGCAGGGAGGGTCGTGGGGAAGCCCCGCTCCGTGTCCTTTCCACTTGTCAAAATAAAAGGCTGCCACCTCGGCAATGTGTAAATTGTACAGCACTTAGAGGGTGCTCGTGGTTCCTTAATAACAGCATTCCACAAAACACTGTCCTGGCTCAGCTAAACGCAGCCTTCCCCCTGGTCCCTATCCGGCGTCTCAGTCTTCATGTCCAATTATAATGGTTAGGAAAGCCTCCTTCCTGTGCTCACTCACACATCCCCTAAATCACCGCCTTGTTACCGGGATGCCTCAGGGCCTCTGAGAAAGAAGCCTGCACTGTCTTCAGATTACTCACTGGCATTCACGGCTCCTGCAAACCCACTTTGGGTCTGAGATTCTGGAGGGGAAAGCCCTTCTCCTACAACGACGCCTGAGCAGCCAAGTCTAGGCAGCGCTGGGCAGTAGAACTTTCTGCAGTGGAAATGGTCTATACCTGTGCTGTCCAATATGGTAGCCACTGGAAACATACGGAATCCCTGGGTGGTGAAAGAGGTTAATGCCCTTGGCTGCTAACCGAAAGGTTGGAGGTTTGCATCTCCCCAGAGGCACCCTCGAAAGAAAGGTCTGGCGATCTGCTTCTGAAAAATCAGCCCTTGAAAACCCTGAGGAGCACAGTTCTACTCTACACATGGAGTCGCCATGAGTCAGAACTGACTCGACAGCAACTGGTGTGGTGGCGGCAGCAGCCATACGGGCTACTGAGTACAGTATTTGAAATGTGGCCAGTGTGACTGAAGAACTGAATTTTTAATTTTATTCAATTTGGTTAATTTAAAGAGCCATTTGTGGCTAGTGGGTATGGCACTGGAAGGAACAGGCAGAGTCATGGAAGAGTAACTGTGGTCACCTGCAGTAATGTCCCCACCTCTTCACCCCTCCTGTGTCCATGTAGTTTGCATGGACACCAGCATGACTTTGTAGTTCTCCTTGCACCAGCGAGGCAGAGTCTACTTCCCCTCCTCTGGGCTGGCCTGCCAGTTCTGAGCCCAGGCCTTAAGATGCCTCGCCCATTTCCACTTACCTCTTGTCATGGATTGAATTGTGTCCCCCAAAATTATGTGTATCAATTTGGCTAGGCTATGATTCCAGTATCGTGTGATTGTCCACCATTTTGTCATCTGATGTGATCTTCCTATGTGTTGTAAATCCTACCTCCATGATGTTAATGAGGTGGGATAGGCGGCAGTTATGTTAACAAGGCAGGACTCAGCCTACAAGACTGGACTGTGTCCTGAGCCAATCTCTTTTGAGATATAAAACAGAGAAGCAAGCAGAGAGACAGGAGGACCTCATACTACCAAGAAAGTAGCTCCAGGAGCACAGCACGTCCTTTGGATCTGGGGTTCCTGTGTAGAGAAGCTCCTAGACCAAGGGAATACTGATGACAAGGACCTTCCCCCAGAGCCCACAGAGACAGAAAGCCTTCCCCTGGAGCTGGTGCCTTGAATTTGGACTTCTAGCCAGTAGACCGTGAGAGAAAAAATTTCTGTTTGTTAAACCCATCCACTTGTGGCATTTCTGTTATAGCAACACTAGATGACTAAGACACCTCTACTGCTCTTTGGTGAGCACCATGACAACATGCCTGAGCTAGCCTGCTAGAAGAAGAGACACTGGAGCAGAGCAGAGCTCTCTCACTTTTACTGGCTAAAGCCATTCTAGATCAACCAACAGCCAGCCAACTTCCAATCAAAGTCAACAGAGCCACCCTCCTGACTCACAGCTGACTGCAGATACAGGAGTGAGCCTGAGCCAGGCCAACTGCTCAGCTGACCTGTAAATTTGGGTGCTAAGTAAATGCTTAGTGGTTCAAAACACAGATTTTGGGGTTGTTACACAGCATTATTGTGGCAGTAAAGTCAAACCCGCTGCGACTGAGTCAATCCTGACTCTGGTGATCCCACGTGTTACAGAGTAGAACAGCTCTATAGGCTTTTAAGGCTGTAATCTTTACAGAAGGAGCCCTCGTGGTGCAATGGTTAAGTGCTCAGCTATTAAGTGGAAGGTTGGCAGTTTGAACCTACCCAGCAGCTATGTGGGAGAAAAGACCTGGCAATCTGCTCCTGTAAAGATTACAGCCTAGGAAACCCTATGGGGTAGCTCTACTCTCCTATAGGGTCGCTATGAGACGGAATTGACTTGACGGCATACAACAACTATCTTTAAAGAAGCAGATGGTCAGGCCGTTCTCCTGTGGTGCCACTGGATGGGTTTAAACGGCCAACCTTTAGGTTAGGAGTTGAACATGGAGCGCATGTGCCACCCAGGGACCTGTATGGTTAAAGCAATACAGTGAAACCCATGGAGCTGGAACTCGACGGGACTGCCTTGTTTTTCTGGGTCTCGAAAGTTTTCTGCCTTTGACAGGGTGCAGCCTAAACACTTTTCTGTCGCTCTCTATTGCTGGAGCCCTGGTGGTGCAGTGGTTAAGCATGTGGCTGCTAACCAAAAGGTTGGCAGTTCGAATCCACCCACAGCTCCTTGGAAACCCTAAGGGGTAGTTCTACTCTGTCCTAATCGGTCGCTCTCCATTAGTGGAAAATATTTGAGTTTTCCTTCTCTGGCAGGTTCCCACCTTACACAGGTTCCGGCTTTCGCAGGTTTCACAGTACAAGGTTAATGTTTGTTCTGAAGGGTGGGTGGGGCCAGACAGGGTAGAAGCAATGCTGGAGAGCTTTTTGTCACGCGAATCAAAGGAGAAAAGTATTTCAAGAAGGGAGCTGAATACTGCTAAAACAAAACGAAACCCAAACCTGTTGTTGTCGACCCTATAGCACAGAGTAGAACCGCCCCATAGGATTTCCAAAGGGTGCCTGGTGGATCTGAACTGCTGACCCTTTGGTTAGCAGCTGTAGCTCCTAATCACTGCGCCACCAGGGGGGTCAATTAAATGAATGATGGTCAAGCACTCCAGAAATTCAGGAGTGAATCTCTGATTGTTTGCTTTCCTTTACCTTCTATCAAAAAATCATGCTGTCTCCAGCTTCAGTACATATCCTGAATCCATCCTCTACTGTCCATGCATTGCCAGCAACCAACCCACCGTCATTACTTGTCCCTCTCCTACTTTTGCCCCCTACAACCCATTCTCATAGTAGCCTGAATGAGCCTTTATAGAAGTAAATCAGATCATATTTGCCCGCTGCTTAAGTACTACAAATGGCTTTGCTCAATGCTTGCAGTAAAGTCCAAACTCTCTGCCTAGTTTACAAAGCTCCACCTCCCTCTCTAGCCCCATTCTGTTTCCTTCTGGCCCTGGCCTACCACCTTCCAGCCATCTTTTGGATTCTTGAACATGCTCAGCTCATTTCTGCCTCAGGACCTTTGCACAAGATATTCTCTCTGCTGAGAATGCTCCTCTCCCTGTGATTGCATGCTGGCTTAAATTTTGCTTAAATGCTGCCTGTCAGAGAGATCTTCCTTGACTGCTGAATCTGAAGTTCCCAGCTATTCGCTATCTCGTGACTTGACTTTCATTTTCTGCAGAGCATTTACCTCTGTTGATCTTTTGTTCCTGTTTACTTGCTTAGGGCTCTTGGTCTTCATACTAGAATGTGAGGGCCTCGAGCTCAGGGGCCTTGACTATCTGGGTCACGGGAGCGCCTAGCAGAGATTGACACGTGGTAGAAGCTCAACAAATGTTTGCTGAATGAGTGAATGAATGAAGGCCACTCTTTGTAAAGACCTTTCCGAGAAAGACTTGCTCTTGTACCCTGTGCTTCTAAGGCACATCTAGGGTTCAGGTAACCCAGGGCTGAGCACAAAGCCTCTGGTACCTCATCTTGACTGTATTTGGAACTTAAGTAATTAAAACTGTTATAAGAGGAAAAAAAAATCAAGATGCAAAACAGTACAAACTGCAGGGTGCCCCATGCATTCACTTGGCCTGAAGTGTTTTTGTTCTTTTCTTATTTAAATAAGTTGGGCATTGAAAAATTACGAGATGCATACAAAAATCTGAATTTCTAATTTATTCTGAAAAAAATTGAGATTTGGCAACTCTGAGTCTGCATTCCCACGGGGCAAGAACATGCTGGAGCCCAGCACTGATAAGCCAACAAGTGCTCAGCTCGGCATGCCTCACCCACCCTGCGGGGCCAGCACTGGTTGATCAGAGCACCTGGCTGGCCTTGGAGGGCATTTGAAATTTGAAGACTCATAATAAAATACTGATGGGGCAGCCATGGTTCAGTGGTAGAATTCTCGCCTTCTATGTGAGAGGCCGGGGTTCGATTCCTGGTCAATGCACCTCATGCACACCTACCACCCATCTGTCACTGGAGGCTTGCATGTTATTGGGTTTCGGTGGAGCTTCTAGACTAACACAGACTAGGAAAAAAGGCCTGGTGATCTACTTCTGAGAATCAGACAATGAGAACCCTATGGATCACAGTGGTCTGATCTGCAACTGATCATGGGGATGGCGCAGAAACGGACAGCGTTCCGTTCTGTTGTGCTTGGGGTCACCACGAGTCGGGGGCTGACTCCACGGCCGCTAACAACGACAACAACAAAATACTGATAGTTCTGATTTCTGGGGGGTGGATTACAACTGAACTGTATTTTCTTCTCTCAATCTGCCATTTCAAAAATGTCAACAGTGAACACGTGTTACTTTATAACGAGAAGAAAAATCAATAATATTATTTTTATAAAAGGCTATCCTATACACCAGAAAGGCATGATTTGCATGAATTGTCCAAATAAAATGAGACTCTTGAAGTAAAGTTTTCACTTGCTGTCTCCCCAGATACCTCAGGGGTAGAAATTCACTGTCTTTTGCCTTTTGGGCTAAAGGTCTTACTGGGTTGAACAGTGTCCCTCCAAAATTGATGTTCATATGGAACCTCACGCATCATGTGAACTTCTTTGGATATACTGTCTTTGCAGATGTAACTAGTCAAGTTGAGGTCACACTGCACTGGGGTGGCCCCAAAGCAATGACTAATGTCCTTATAAGAAAAGGGATATATGGACACAGAGAGGAGAAAATCCCATGGAGACAGACACACAGGGAGAACGCCATGTGACGACGGCGCCAGAGACTGCAGAGACGCGTCTGTAAGCCAAGGAACGCCAAGGATTGCTGGGGACCAACAGAAGCTAGGAAGAGGCAAAGAAGGTAGCTCCTCAGAGCCTTCAAAGAGCGCAGCTCTGCCGACACCCTGATTTCGGATGCAGGCCCCCAGAACAGTGAGATGATACGTTTCTGTTGTGTTAAGCCACCCATTTTGTGGTAATTTGTTATGGCAGCTCTAGGAAATGAATACAGGGCCCTTTGGCCTGATCTATTTACAAGTTCATATTCCTAAATACATTGACTTTGCCCAAAGCAGGTCCAATGGCTCCGTTATGATAAAAAATGAGGTAGACATCAAGGGACCCCAGGCCTGAGGCAAGGATGGCTCACTTGATTCTAGAACAAGCCCCGGGGGAAATTTCAACAACACTAAATAAATTGGGGGTGTCTTTTGAAATTTCCTACAAGATCAGTTACCTTATAAATTCTGTGACGCCTGTGATAAAAACTATTTTCGAATGACATTCACTTCCCACTGCCTGGTGTTAGGGATTGAACTGTGTCTCCCAAAAATGTGTGTCAACTTGGTTGGCCATGATTCCCAGTATTGTGTTATTGTCCACCATTTTGTGATCTGATGTGATTATCTTATGTGTTGTAAATCCTACCTCTTAAGATGTTAATAAGGCAGGATTAGAGGCAGTTATGTTAATGAAGACAGGACTGAATCTACAGGACTAGTCTGTATTTTGAGTCAATCCCTTCTGAGAATATAAAAGAGAGAAGCAAGCAGAGAGACAGGGGGACCTCATGCCACAAAGAATGAAGAACAGGGAGGCGAGTGTGTCCTTTGGACTTGGGGTCCCTTATGCTGAGAAGCTCCTAGACCAGGGGAAGATTGATGACGAGGACCTTCCCCCAGAGCCGACAGAGAGAGAGCCTTCCCCTGGAGCTGGAGCCCTGAATTCGGGTTTCTAGCCTCCTAGACTATGAGAGAATAAATTTCTGTTTGTTAAAGCCACCCACTGGTGGTACTTGTTACAGCAGCACTAGATAACTAAGACACCTGGGATACGTGCTGTGGTTCTGCAGGCTTGGATACTGCCCCAGACTAGGAGGGAGAAAAGACATTGCCTGTGACCTTGACCCTAGGAACCTTTGGTACATGCAGCCGAGGTGTTGGAGGTCAGGTTCCAGAGCTACTTTCCGCCTGGGTGAGGGTAGCTGAGAGGCTGTCAGGAAAAGGTATTAAAAAGCTTGCAGAGAAGGTAGCACTTGAGATGGCTCTTGGAAAACTGGGAAAGGGCCGGCAGTTAGGGATGATGGAGACAATGAGCAAAGCAAAGCACAGCGAGAGAACAATGAGTAGTTCCTAAAATCAGTTCAGGGGCAAGTGTCTCATAATAGGTTCACTGCTGACAGCTTCTGGGGGCTTTATCATAATGACAACTAAGGTAACGACCCACCACCCGTCTGCCAGTTTGTCATACTGTGGTGGCTGTGCATTGCTATGATGCGGGAAGCTATGCCACCACTATTTCAATTACCAGCAGGGTCACCCATGGTGGACAAGTTTCAGTGGAGCTTCCAGACTAAGACTGACTAGGAAGAAACGCCTGGCAATCTACTTAAAAAAAATCAGCCAATGAAAACCCTGTGGGTCACAAGAGAATATTGTTAATGTAGTGCTGGAAGATGAGCCCCCAGGTTGGAAGGCACTCATAATACTTATTGTGGACATGTCATCAGGAAAGACCAATTGTTACAAAAGGCATCATGTTTGGTAAAATAGAGGGCCAACGAACACTAAGTAATCCCTTTATGAGAGGGAACGGCAGAATAGCCCCAACAACAGACTCAAACATACCAAGGATCATGCAGATGGTGCAGGATCGGGCAACGTTTTGTTCTATTATACTTAAGGTCGCATGAGGTGAAACACCGTTAGGAACATAACTGACAACAAGGTACCAATACTGACATGAACATTTATTGAGCATCAGTATGTAAAACACCGTTAAAAGGTGGATCATGATAATATGTAACTCATAAGGTAGTTCTGGTATCTCTTTTAAGCCTCAAAACACCTTATGAAGTATTATTATTATTTTAAAATTGGTTATTACTCTCATTTTACAGATTTGGAAACTGAGGCTCAGAGAGGTTAAGTGACTTGCCCAAGGTCAACAGCTAGCAAGTAGACTTGAGTTCAAACTGCAGGTCCTGGGTTCCTAAGGGTCCTAACCCACACGAGTCTCCCTTGAAACTAAAGCAGAATCTGCAGTGAGAGAGAAGGCGGGGGACACGTGGAGACAATGAAAAAGCGCTGTCCTCTCACCCAGTAACCCAGCTGGTTATGTCCGAGGCGCCAGACAGAAATCTGCCTGGGTTTTCAGAGTTTTAGGGAATAAAATAGTTCCTTCCTTCTCCCCTTCCTGAGAAGAGGGAAGAAGAGGGCAAGGAGGGATACACAGGCAGCGGAGAGAGGCTGGTGCTCAAACACACAAACCGAACAAACGAAAGGTTTGCTTTGCTGTTAAAAGAGATGCGGGAGGGGAGAGGGGAGGACAAGAAAGAGAAGGCGAGTGATTAGAGGCACTTCTGGGAATCTATCCTAAGGAAACAATCCGAAGAGAGAAGGGAAACAATCAGAAAAGAGAAGGGGAGGGAGGAAGGCTTTCAGCAGAAAGATATTCATCAGAACATTATTTAGAAAAGCACATTACCGACAATAGCAACAGTGAAGGACTGGATTAAGCAAACTCTGGAATTTCTACTCAATGGAATACTAGTGGCGTTAAAAAAGGATCATTATCATTACGGAAACTGCAGAGCAACGTGGGGAAAAGGGGCTAACAGTATAATGCCAAACGAAAAAACAGGATACCAAATTCTTGCTGCAATTAGGTAAATATCCGCAACACAATACTGCTAGAAAAGAGAGAAAAGACTCACAGAATAGAAAGCGTTGGTTGGCTTCGAGAAAGGGAGGAGTAGGGGAAGGATTCTGACAAATTATTGCCCTACCTTCCCCTCTTCTTTCCGTATATTCTAAAACATTCTTTTCCAAAGCGTCAGTTGGTACCCACTAGTCATAGGTGACATGATTCTAAGTGGCAGCTGAACATTTTAAATAATGGTTTCACACTTTAAAGTTTTTTTTTTTTAATTTATATTTTTAGGTGTGATAATGGTGTTCGGGTTGTTTTAAAAAGCACTCCTTATTTTTTCAGAGCTACAGATTCAAATATTTATGGTTGTAATGATATGATGCCCGGGGTTTGCTTTACACTGATCTGGGAGGAGGTGGGCAGGGGGCAAAGGTGAAGATAAAACAAGACTGGCTCAGAGTAGGGAACTGCTAGAGCTGGATGATGGGAACAGGGGGTTATGTTATTCTATTTTGTATTATCTTTGACCTTTTAGACCAAATTTAAAAAATTTTTTCAAACAGTACTATATTTTCACGGTGACCTTCCAGTTTAAGACAAACACTCCCGTAGAACACAGTGATGCAAAGCTTCCCTCTAAATACGCGTCCATATATTTAGCATAAACAGTGAGTCAACTGAAAGGAACATCTACGTAAATATTAGACCTGGTACTCTGAACAAGGAGAAAGTGTGGCGATGCCTTAGACCGGAAAACTATGACTGCTGGGATAATTACACACTTTTTTTAGGCAAAGGAAGAAAGGGAAGAATATGAAGTGAAACTGCTGCCCCTATAAAGGAGGACCACTGCCCGTCTGTGGTGGTTTGCATGTAGCTGTGATGCTGGAAGCTATGTCACTGGTATTTCAAATATCAGCAGGGTCACCTGTGGTGGACAGGTTTCAGCAGAGCTTCCAGATTAAGACAAACTAGGAAGAAAGGCCTGGCGATCTACTTCTGAAAACTGGCCAATGAAATTCCTGTGGATCACAACAGAACACTGTCTGGCTCGCTTGCATTGGACACATCATCAGAAGGGATCCACTGCTGGAGGAGGACATCATGTGTGGTGAAGCAGAGGGCCAGTGAGGGCACTGGAGACCCTCAGGGAGATGGACTGGCACAAGAGCCCCATGAGAAACTGAAACATGCCAGCAGTCACGATGATGGCGTAGGACCAGGCCACCTTTCATTCTGTTGTATGTAAGGTCGTCATGAGTCGGAGTCGACTCAACATGGCAGCTAACAACAAAAAAGGAGGAAGGTTCCTCTTTTGCACCTGGAATCTCCTTTCTGGTCCCTGGGCACTGGCTCCCTCCCTGCCTCCCACCCACCCTCTCTGGGGCTCACCTGCAGCTGTTCTCCCCATCCGTGTGCAGCAACATCTCAGCCCTGCGGAGGCCCAGGCGGGAGAAGGAGTGGTACAGGGTGAGCGCCACGTCGCTCAGGCTGTGGACGCCATCAGGCTCATCATAGACGTTCTCCCAGTAGGAACGGAGGCCCGGGGTGCCTGCAGGGTAGTTCCCATACAGGTAATAGTCCAGCTGCCCGATGATTTCCTGATTCACCACGGCTTCAAACTTTCGGGCAAAGAAGGTGGGCCGGGCTGTCTGCTGTGCTCACGGGATAGAAAAAGAACAGTATCAGCAAGAGGAGGGGGTGGGAGCAAGGCTCTGGAGTCAGTCTTCTTCTTCTTGTTAGCTGCCGTCCAGTTGATTCGACCTCACGTGTGTAGAGGAGAACCGCTCCATAGGGTTTTTAAGGCTGTGACCTTTTGGAAGCAGATTGCCAGGCCTGTCTTCCGAGATGCCTCTGGGTGATTTTCGAAATGCCAACCTTTTGGCAAGTAGTCTAGCACTTAACCATTTGTGCCACCCAGGGACTCCTGCCTGGGTTCAAATTCCAGCTCTGACACTTACTAACGTCTCAGTTCTCAGTTTGCTCATCTGCGAAATGGAGATAGCAGTAAGGGTGTCAGGAGGATTGAATGAGCTAATATTTGTAAAGTATTAACAATATTTGTTAATATCTGTAAGAGTCTTTTAAATGTTTGTTAAATAAATTAAATCCTAGATGTTTATAGCTGGGATGGATCTCAGAAATTATTTAGCCAGAGGTTATAGACTAACAATCCAGGTCAGCAGAATGTTTTACATTTCAAGAAGCTGGCAACATTTAAAAAGTGGAAGAGTTCACAGAAAAGATTTCTGGCTTCCCTTTAAAATAGAAATAGATCTGGCAACCCCAGGACCACATTTCTACGTCAAAACGACTAGTGACAGCTGGGCAGTGGCTGCCCCTTCAGACAGGGCACGGGCTCTTCAGCTCACCACAGTCCCCACCACTCCCTATTGCTTCCCTGGCATTGCATTTGATTTGCAGACTCAAATGACACCCAAGATTTACTGAATCAGCATCTCCAGGAATGGGTCCCTGGAGTCTGTATTTTTAATGGACTCTGCAGGTGATTCATTTGCTCACTAGTATTTGAGAGCAATGCAAGTGACACCAGAATTGGCTGCAGATCAATTATCTGGGAAGTTTTTTAAAAAATCAGATTCTAGGGCCCCTGCCCAGACCTACTAAATCAAACTCTCTGAGGGTGAGGTTTGGGAAACTGAGGCCCGGAGAGGGGAAGGGACTTACCCAGGGTCACACAGCAAGATAGCGGTAGAGCTGGAATTCAGCTTGTGGGTTGAGAATTAAAGAAATAAAATACTGAACATCTGCTATTTACCAGGTCTTATGCTATGATCTAGGAAGGGCAGGCGTCAATAAACTGTCAATAAAGGGCCAGAGGGTACATAGTTTCAGCTTTGCAAGTACTCAACTCTGACGCTGTAGCAAGAAAACAGCTATAGACAAGCTAAGAAATGAATGGTCGTGGCTATGTTCCAATAAACTTCACTTACAAAATCAGGCAGAGGCCTGGACTGGGCCTGCAGGCTGTAATTTGCTAACCCCCTGTCTAGGGCTAAAGAAACAAATAAAATACAGACCTTCCCTCAAGGAGCTATGGTCTAGTGTTACTGACTTAAATTCGGGTCTAGTCCTCTTTCCAATACAGTGGATCAATAGCACCAGTAACAAAGATGGTAGCTACTGAGCACATACTACATGCCAGTCATTATGTTTAAGTCATCCCCTCTCATCCTCCCCAAAATTCTGCAAGGCAGGTATTATTATTCCAGTTTTACAGATTAGGAAACTGAGGCGTAAAGAAAGGAAGTGATATGTACGATAAACTCACAGTCTTCAGTGGCAAAGGTAGATTAGGAACCCAGATCTGATGACTCCAAAACCCATGCTCTTTTTAATGCATCACCCTAGGATCAGGCTGCTAACTGAGTAACTGGAAACCTCTTGGTGTTATTCTAAATGTCCCACCACCTCTGTGCTTCATGGGCCCTTGGAGTCCCCTGTCAGGGCCGGAGGTGCCATTTCAGTTCCCTTACTGGAGCACTGAAAAGAGTGAGACCACCTGTGTTCAAATTCTCTGCTACTTGCTAGCTGTATATGACTTTGGGCAAGCCCTGGCGGTGCAGTGGTTAAGCGCTTGGCTGCTAACAGAAAGGTCAGAAGTTTGAACCTAGCAGCCGCTCTGTGGGAGAAAGATGTGGCATTCTGCTTCTGTAAAGATGAACAGCCTTGGAAACCTACTAAACCCTGTGGGGCAATTCTACTCTGTCCTATAGGGTCACTATGAATTGGAATTGACTCGACAGCTGTGGGTTTGGTTTGGTTTTTGGTTTTTCTTTGGGCAAGTCACAACCTCTCAGGGCCTCAGCTTCCTCATCCTTAAAATGGGTATAATGCCACATCGTGACAAGTCAATGGGTACTTAGCATAGTGTCTGGCACATTAGCCGCGATTATCATACGTCTATTGTCACCACCCCCTTTAACAAGCTACCAGGTGCCTGCCTGCCCAGGGGCTGTGAGTCCTCATTTTCTGGAAGCAGAAAGGACTGGACGCAGTGGCAGGACACCTTTTGTCTGTCTGCGACTCTCTGATCGCAGCTGGATTTCGTAAAAGGGCATGTTTCTATATTTATCATTCTCTTCCTCGGAATTCTTTGAACGAGAACTCCAAGCTTCTTACCAGCAGCAGCTTCTTGATTCGAGGCGTTGGGGGACAGTCTTGATCTTTGTTTACTGTGAAGGGAGGAGGTGTAAGCACATGACTCGGCTCTCTAGGTTGGCCAGTCTTGATCAAAGACCACAATGTCCCAGAATGCTGGGCTTGAATACAAACGCTGGCACCCAGGAGCAGTGGAACGAGCCCCCAGAAACCACCACGTGGAGTCTCTGGGGTGCCAGCTCCTTTGGGAAAAGTGGGAATTCTTTTTTTTTTTTTTCTTTTGAATAAGCCAAGTATTCCCTCTGCAATCCGTTTCTACTCAGCGGATCCCTTCTGTGCGGACAAGGAAGAGCTAAAATGTCACCCAAATTCATGCTTCATTAACATGGGTTTGAGGAGGTCTCTGGGTAGCTCTCCATCGGCCACCAAAAACAGGCCTAAAAAACCTACTGTGGCCACCACAAGTGGGTACAAGACCACTGCTCGAGGGCGACAGGGTGAAAGCCTGCTGTGTGTTCTGCACCCCGTGTAGGTTCAAAACCAAGACGGCAGCAGGGCCTGGGGAAAAAGCCTGGGCTCTAGACTAGAGGAGTCCCTGCATGCAGCAAACGGCTAAGTGCTCAAAAGGTTGGTGGTTCAAACCCACCCAGAGGGGCCTCGAAAAGACAGGCCTGGTGATCTGCTTCTGGAAGTTCACAGCCTTGAAAACCCTATGGAGCAGTTCTACTCTGCCCACATGGGCTCACCACCAGTCGGAAGTGTCTGGACTGCAACTAACAACAACAACTGGACCTAGAAACACCGGGGTGGGACCCCACCCTACTACTGTACTAGCTGCATGGCCACTGGCAAGAAGTTCACGTCTCTGTGCCTCGGTTTCCCCACCTGCACAATGGAGATGATATTTACTCCCGTGAAGACAATGCCCACAGAGGGCCTAGCATCTAGCCTGGTCCAGAGCTTCTCAAATGTAAACAGCATCCTAATCACCCGGGATCCCGTTAACATGCAGATTCTGATTCAGTTGGTCTGGAGCAGGCAGAAAGTCTGCATTTCTAATAATCTCCCTGGTGGTGCTGATGCTGCCACAGGTCTATGACCACACTCTGAGTAGCCAGACTAAGAGATCTGAAGCTCGATGCGGGCAGCTATGCCCTCCCCTGGATGTGCCCCGGGGGCCAGGTTACCAGCCTGGCACTCTTTTCCCGGCCCTCCCTCTGTGCTGGTAGTTTGGGAAGAGCAGGTTATCTCCAGGGGCTGGCTCTGCTGGCCGCAGAGTGATTAGTTTAACCGTTATTTTGGTGTTCTGTCTGGGCTCTCGGCAGCTGGGGCCTGGGCATGGAGAGGGGGAGGAGGAAAAGGCTCAGAGAGGCTCCTCCCCTCCCATCCATGGTGCTGGCTGCAGGGGGAGGGTGCTCCTGCAGGGTGGGGAGTCTACTGTCTGGGGTAGGACCTGGGGCCGAGGCTCCCTCAGGAACCAGCGTAACAGACAAGCATTTATCCCCCTTCTGCCTCTGCTCCTCCCAGGACTGTGACTGGCTGGGCTTGGCTGAAACAGCAGGACTGGTAAGAACATTCCCACCCTTTGTTATCCTCTAAGTTCACCGAGAGCAGTGGTTTGCAAACCGGGCTGCTCATCGGAATTTCTCTAAGTGTAATGTATCAAAAATACAAACGCCTGGACCTCCTCGGGGTCTGGGGTTCTCAGCCAGGGAGGAGTTGGCTCCTAGGGCACATCGGCTGATGTCTGGAGACATTTTTCGTTTCACAGCAGGGGGTGGGGGTGCTATGGCCACTAGTGGGATGGCCAGGGATGCTGCTAAACATCCTACAACGCCCAGGGCGGCCACAAGCGCGAAGAATTAACCAGAACCAGACCCGCTGCCACTGAGTGTATTCCGACTCATAGCCATCCTATAGGACAGAGCAGAACTGCCCCATAAGGTTCTCAAGGGAGCAGACTGCCACATCTTTGTCCCGAGGAGCAGCTGGTGGGTTCGAACTGCCAATCTTTTGGTTAGCAGCCAAGCACTTAGCCACTGCACCACCAGGGCTCCTTCATGAAGAATTATCCAGCCCCAAATGTCAACAGTGCTGAGGTTGAGAAATTCTGCCCTAGATCTACTCAAGTTTGTGCTGACTGGACACAGCCTCTGGAAACAGACGCCTCAGGCGGAAAAGAAGGTTTTGCCATTACTTGCTGTGTGACCTTGGACAAGTTGCTTGAACTTTCTTTCTGACCCTCAGTTTCCCTATCTGTAAAATGGAATAACAACAATAATACCTACCTTGTAAGGTGGTTGTGGGAGTCGATGAGTCAATACAGGCAGAGTGGTTAGAATACCCTTGGTGTGATCAGTAAGACTGCACAAGCCATCTAAAGGTTGGCGGTTCAAACCCACTTAGTGGCTCCATGGAAGAAAGGCCTGGAGAACTGCTTTTGTAAAGATTACAGCCAAGAAAACCCTATGGAGCGCAAGTCTACTCTGGGGTCACCATGAATCAACTTGACGGCAATGCGTTTGGTTTTTGGATTACTGTTGAGAATGGTATTACTATTATCAACGGCCAGGGTTGAGAACTGTGGGATATGACGACCTGCAGGCCTGGCCTCGGCTGCCTGCAGAGGTTTGCGGGGTCAGGTGCGCTCACCTGGAAGCGGTGGAAGTCGTGTGGTTTGAAGTCGTTGGGGGAGCAGCCGCACCAGTCCACAATGTGCTTGTACTGGCACTTGCAGCCCAGCTTGCGGTTCCAGTTGGTGATACGTAGGTTGTTGTCCACCACGGTGTCGCAGTGGGGGCTGTTCTCCAGGACCGTGTGGAAGAAAGACTGTAGGGGAGAGAGGGGGCCAGCCTGAGACCTCGCCCCACCTTCTCTGGTGGGCTTGGGCAGGTCCTTCCCTGGGAATCCACCTCAGGGTACGGCTGAACGTTTCAGCTGGAGGGGCTTCATGTTGCTTAGAAGTCCACTGCCCTGAGTGTTCCTCTAGCTTGTCTTTCCCCCAGCAGTCTACAATCTGGTTTCAAGACATCCCTGGTCATCCAGGACATCTTCTGTCTGCTCAACAGATGGGAAAATACCCTCAGGGTATGTTAACACACAGGGACCAGAGGAAAACATGGGGATAATTTTCCAGAAAACTTGGGGCCAAAAGAACCCTTGTTTTGCAAAGAGCCACATCTGAAACCAAAGAGATTCAGGATGGGCCATCCTGATGACAAAGGGATGTTCTGGAATCTCACTCGGGGGCGAGGGAGGCCAGGCATATGGATGCATCAGGCCTGGGGCTGGAGGGCATCTCAGGCGCCCTCTTGCCTTAGCCACTCATGGAATGTGACCACATCTGGCAGAGAGGGCTTGTTGTCCATGCTGTTGATCAGGCACCATGGTTTTCCCACCCCTAGGACTCTTGGCCAGCCTCTCCTAGGAATCTGAGAATGCAGTGATGTTGGGAGTGAAAAGGAAGGCAATGGTTGGAGCTGCTGAGAGACTGACAGAGAGAGAGAGAGAGACAGAGACAGAGATGCTTCTTTTTGGTTACTGTTTGATAACACTACCCGACTGTCGGTTTGTTGTACTGTGGTAGCTTGCTTGTTGCTATAATGCTGGCAGCTCTGCCACCAGTATTCCAAACACCAGCAGGGTCACTCATGGTGAACAGGTTTCAGTAGAGCTTCCAGACTAGCAAGAAAGGCCTGGCGATCTATTTTCGAAAATAAGCCTATGAAAACCCTATGGATCAGCACAGAATATGATCCAAGACTTCGGCTCGCTTACTTCATATACATAATCAGGAGGGACTGATCGCTGGAGAAGGACATCATCTTCAGGAAAGTGGAAGGCCAGTGAAGGCGAGGGAAACCCTCAGTGAGACGGACTGACATAATGGCCACAACAACAGACTCAAACATCCCAACGATCGTGAAGATGGCACAGGACCAGGCAGCATTTCATTCTGTTATACATAAGGTCGCCATGAGTCACAGGCGACTCAATTGCAACTAACAACATTGTATCAATCTCAGACAACAGGAAAACACATGCTTCTCTTGCTCCTTGCCCCCTGGGGAAGTACGGTAGGAGACGTGTCTGCCTGTTATAAATTTATGGGCACAGTCTTCAAATTTCTTCTAACTGGTCCCTGAGGCAGGAGGGTTTGGGAGACAGGAGAGCAAGACAGAGCTGCTGGAATGGAAGAGGTGGAACCTGCCAGAAATATTGAGTGTCTACCATATTTTTACACAAATAACACATGTTACACATTTTCTTGCCAATGGTACCACCCCAAGTATTTTCCTAAGTGCGCTATGCTAATTTTCAACATCAACATGCAAAAAAATTAGCATAGCATGCTTATGAAAATACGAGCGGGGGGAGAGGGCGAGGTTGGCAAAAAAAATGTATAACACAAACGTTATTTGTGTAAAAAATACAGTATGCTTGTGTGTGTCCGGGCAAGGAGTGACATGCAGAACTGACCAGCACTGGCCACGAGAGGTAGGGGCATCTTCATTAAAAAAACAAACTCCCAAACTCTCCTAAATGGATGGGTGGGTCCCATGAGGCTCCACCCACTGCCCTTTAATGACCTTCCTGTCACACTGAGGAATCAGAATTTTAAGCTTGACCTGTCTACAAGCCCACAGAGGCATATATTCTCCATCAAGCATGGGGAAAAATACCAATTACTGACTGCCCTGTGTCCTTTCATAATGGTACAGAAATTCCCTGCAAGATAACAGATGAGGAGGTGATCAGAATTGAGAGAAAGGGTGATTTTCACTGCAATAGGATTAAAAGCTGATTACTTAACATATGCGCAGAATAGGAAACCTGGCCGGGTGAGGACAAGCCCACCAGCCTGTGGGGTGACACAGGCAGTCAGGCCCACCAGAGCTGGGTACTGCCCCAGACACTGCTGGATGAGATGCACTGTCATCTCTGGTCTGCAGCTGGGGGAGTCCAGCGTTGGGGGCAGGACCAGGGAAGGGACAGCGGAGCACTCATGGGTAATGTAACAGGCTTAACAGAAACGGGACCAGCTCTCGAGTGCTCTGGAGTTGGAAACTGGGATGACAGGGAACTGGATGTCGGGAAGATGAATCGAGAATCCCTCAGCCCAGGTCTGACAAGGCAGCTGGCATGTCCACGCCAACACTTCAGAACTGGACCCCTCTGCACTTCGCGATGATGGTGGGTATTTTTGGAGAGTTTGCTATCTTACACAACAGGACTTCCCACCCTGGGATATAAAAAGTGGTGAGGGGCTCCCCTGAGCTTTTCAGATGTTTCCAGGAGCCAAAGGGGGAAGGCTTGAGTCCCCGTGCACGGGGCCACATGGGGCTAGGGCTGGCCGAGTGGGAGTCCGGGGATCACCGAGATTTCTGAGGTGTGACCTACAAAGCTGACACTGTCTCCTGTCAAGGAATGAAAGAGCCACGTTCAAAATGGGAAGAGGGGTTCCTGGTGATGAAAGGTGGTTATCACATGATTGGCGGCTGAGAGGGAGCTGGCTGACATTGATGTGGGTGCATCCTGACAGGGCAGGCTGTACATGTGCAGGTTACGTATGGCACCATCTAGGGAACGCTATCATCATCATAGATATCAGATTTTTTTTTTTTTGGTGATGGTTTTTAGGTAAATGGCAGTAAACTGTGTTATACTGACAAAATTAGTATGTCATGATGATTTTATGACTAACAGGTTTTAAGGGTCTTGAGGAAGGGGCTGCCTTTTCTACCTTGCATACAGGTGCTGTGTGGATTGCTGGTGACAACACTGTGGGTCTACCCCATACCACCTCCGTGCAGACCAGAGGAGGCCGTGCAATGCCAGCAGAGCTCCCCTCTGCCCAGGGCACTGTGCATGTCGGCACAGCAGCGCTCTGCCAAGGCTTCAGCATCTGTTTCGCTCCAAAGGCTACAGCCTACCCCGACCTTTCCTGGGACACTCACCTCGGCAGGAAGCAGGGTGTAGGAGTAGAATTGCTTCATCTTGGTCACCAGATCGTCTGTGGAGAACGTCACATATTCCACAAACTTCCGGTTCAGCAGGAACCAATCGGAGCCGCCATCCACAGCAATGCCCTCTGGGATCCGCCGATCCCCCAGGCGCCACATATGGGCATCACACTCCAGGAAGAGCCGGTCCAGGCCTTGTTTCCGGATAAACCTGCGAGGGACAAAGCAGCCCGTAGCCCAAAGGTCCTCCGAGAGAAGGGCCCCCCACTATTACAGCAATCATACCACTTACTGAATTTGCCATGTGCCAGGTACTGAGCCATGGGCTCACCTGAGCGTCACACCATCCCTATGAGGCAGGTACCCTTATTACCCCCATTTCACATATGGCGAAACTGAAGCACAGAGAGGTTAGGGGACTTAACCAAGACCACACAGTTAGATGGTGATTCTCATCAGCCGCAACTACTTCTTCTCTTGAAAACAAAAAACAAAAAACAAAATCTGTTGCCGTCGAGTCAATTCCAACTTATAGCGACCCTACAGGACAGAGTAGAAGTGCCCCATGGGGTTTCCAAGGAGTAGCTGGTGGATCTGAACTGCCAAACTTTTGGTTAGTGGCTGTAGCTCTTAGCCACTGCACCACCAGGGCTCCATTTCTTCTCTAGAGAACTTTAAAAATAACCATTTGGTGCCATGGATGCCCTGGCAGTTTGCTGAATATACCCATCTCAGAATAATGCTCTTAAATGTGCTTGGCTGCTAACCAAAAAGTCAGCGGTTCGAACCCACCAGCTGCTCCTTGGGAGAAAGATGTACCAGTCTGCTTCTGTAAAAATATACAGCTTTGGAAACCCTATGGGTCAGTTTTACTCTGTCCTATAGGGTCGCTATGAGTTGGAATCATCTTGACGGCAATGGCTTTGGTTTTTGGTTTTTGGAATGCATCCAATAAAAATACAGGACTGCAAAATATTTTTTTAAAAACCACCAAATATATAGTATAGTCAAACACGTGCTTTTTAATGAACACATTAAACAATACGATCTAGTGGCAGGTCTAATCCTTACTGTAATTTGGAAGAAATGGTCAGCATAAATAATATTTAGAGGTATCTGTACTAACTATAAGGAGCCCTAGTGGCACAGTGGTTAAAGCACTTGACTGCCAACCAAAAGATCAGTGGTTCACACCTACCCACCACTCCTTGGGAGAAAGATGTGGCAGTCTGCTTCCACATTTCAGCCTTGGAAACCCTATGGGGCAGTTCTACTCTATCCTATAGGGTTGCTATGAGTCAGAATCAACTCGACGGCAGTGGGTTTGGTTTTTTGGTTTATAATGTGATATGAAAAGATGTGATTTCCACTGGTTGCAAAGTCACAGTTCTACTGTGGTTTGTTGTCTCCACTTAGCTAGATTTCAGCTAGAGGTCAGTGAAAATAAAGATACCATTTTTTTTTTTTACCATCCAATGTCATAGACCCTATGAACCCCAGGTTAATAACTCCTACTCCAGAGTATATAATCATGTCATCAGAATTTCACAAGGCAGGGAGGGCAGAACCGGCATTTCCATTTTGTAGGTGCAGAAACCAAAGCTTTCAGGTCACAGAGGTGGTAAGGTGGGTGTATTGGGAGGGTGGACAGAGCTAGAGTGAGCCTTCTGGCCCAAACTCTCAATTCAAGCACATTTAGCATTCATTCGGCACCTACTATGTGCCAGGCATTGCACTGGCCCCTGGTGGGGGAGCCGAAGAGAAGTAAGGATGATCCTTGCTTCTAAGGACCTGGCTGTCTAGCTGGGAGCTTACTCTAGCGATCTCCTGATCCAGGCAGCTTTCTGGTCCTCCAGCCTGCTGATCCTTACAAACATTCAGCAATCTGGGTTTCTCAAGCCTTTATTAATAACTCACCTTTCTGAACGCTTCTCCCCATTGTCACCACTACAACTTCCCTATTCCAAGTTCCCAATATTATAATTAGGTTTCTGGTCAAGGCTTGTGTACATGCCTGGAATTCTCTTCCCCCACCGCCACCCCATACTGCCCTAATTAACTCCAATTTATCCATTAGATTGCAGTTCCAAAGTCACTCCCTTAGTCCTGATATACAATCATATACCACCATGGTTTCTTCCGTCCTCTCATCACCCTCATCACCATGATGATCAACATCATCATCAACATCACCATCTTCATCATCATCATTGTCAACATCACCATCTTCATCATCATCATTGTCATTATCATCATTACCATCTCGATCCTCATCATCAACATCATGTCATCATTACGGTGGCTAAAACGTACTGAGCATTACCATTCCAAGGGCTCTATGTGGATCACCTATTTTAACTCTCATGAAAACTTGAGACAGTACTTTTATGAATCCAGTTTTATAGATGTGTAAACTCACAGCCTGGCATTACATAACCATGTGATTCTTTGATTGTCTGCGTCTTCTAAGCTCCATGAAAGCGAGTGTTGTATTTGCGTTTGCTCAACACTGTGTGTTTGGTACACAGTTAGTACTTAGTCTCTGCTGAATAAATGGATGAACTCAATGCACCAACAAGCAAATGCATGCCCAGCACACACACACCCAGCCTTGTCTCAGGTTCAGTGAAGGACAGGAAGCTGGATGAACCACAGTCCCTACCTTACAGGAACTCTCAGGAGACATCACATAGGCACAAATAATCATGGTTTAAAGGAGTTTCAAGGAACTTTCAGAAAGATAAGTAACAGAGAAAGGTCAAAAAAGCCAGAGACATCATGGGTTTGGAGGTCAGGATGAGGAAGAAGATGATAGAAGAGATAGAACCTGAGTTGGCAGTGAATGTTGAACGAAGAAGAGGACGTGGACATTCTACACACAGGGAACAGTCTAACCAAAGGTGTGGAGCCAGGGGAGCAGACCAGCATGACTTAAGCAGGAGGTTGCTCTGGGCTGTAGACACAGTTTGTGGTGGTTGTATGTTGTTTTGGCTGCCCAGCATGCATTCCTGACTTTTCTTGGAACCATACCTTGGGTTTACTTGGGACAGCCACTCTTCCCCAACCCTCAGATCACTTGGGTTTGCACCTCACCCCCAGCACCAGCAGTGGGAACAAGACTTAGGCCAAGTCCATCAGGGTACTCCATCTGCCTGGCGGCGGCCATGATTAGTTCAGGAATGGGCAAGCAACTCTAGCTGACATTGATAATGGTCTTGTGTTTTTATGCAACCACTGCAAAGGAGGTCTTTTCTGTGGGATTTTTGGCTAGGAGAATATAAGGCTAGAGCTGTTGTTCACCATCTTGTCACCATGAGTGTGGAGTTGTCAGATAAAGGAAGAAACACAGAAAGAAAAGAAGAGAGAAAGTGATGATGCCAGACTGAGTCTTGATGACTTTGCTTGAAATACTGGATCATGCTGTGCCTGACCTACCCTCAGACTTGTCAGTCATGCGCTTATGACATTTTGAGCTGGGATTCTGTCACTTGCAATCCAAATAGTCTTTGCTAATACATGCCAGAATAATTTCAACTTCACCACTACCATGTTGGGTGGGACTGTTCTTAGGTGCCAGGCATGGGCAGGCAGCCATGACTGTGGCATATAAACGCCACCTCCTCCACCCTCTTTCCATTCTGCATTTAAACTTCTTTGTACCTCTATGGCAGATTCATCACTCTGTCTCCAGATCACAGTTACCAGTCTCCTCCCAGATAGACCCTCCCAGGTAGACCCTATTCTCATTAGAACAGACCCTGTCTCCTCCCTTCTGCCTCCTCTTATAGTCCCTAGAGCAGTGCAAGCACCTACTCAGCAAAGATCTATCTTAATGACCAGAATTCAGGGTGTAGAGGCTGGCAATGGTCCCACCCTGTTGGTCATGCCAAATTCCAGAAAGAACTCCTCCCACTGCATGGAATCCACAGGCATCTGCTGGCAGGGACTGGGTGAAAGCTCATCAATAAACCCATGTCTTTAGCACTTTCTTCTGCCTGAGCAGAAGACCTGCCCCTCCATGTTGGCCACTCATTGAGGAAGATGATGCAGTAAGCTTAACCCTTCACAAAACTGATGACGGTGTAACAAAAAACGGCTATGTCAATACTGGTGGCGAACGAACCTAATTCTGCTCAATGCGTTTTCCACCTGCATTGCAGTGGGCTTTCCAGCAAATCAGCTGCATGGCTTCCGTTAGTGATGGGTCCTCCTTGAGTCTCAGCTTCCTCCTCGGTAACATGACAGAGTGGGACTAGGTCTGCATTGTAAAACAAAACGCCTCTAGGGCTCGAACAGATATTCTACTTGTGTAAAGTGGGAGAGTGGAGTCAGCAGACACGTGGAGAATGCACGTTCGGAAAGGCACTCAAATTCTGTAGCACTTCTGGCTAAATCAAATTTATCCCTAGATTCAACCCAGCCCACAGGCCACCAACTGTATCTCTGAACTGTTGTTGTCAGCTGCCATTAAGGTGGCCCTCAACTCAGGCGACCCGGTGGACAACATCGCCATCCCCGTGAATGGTTGTGGATCAGACCACTGGGATCCAGAGGATTTTCACTAGCTGATCTTCAGGATAGATCACCAGGCCTTTCTTCCTAGGTCCTCTCTAAGGTACTTTTCAGCTGTCACATCCTCTAAGTTACTCTGTTACATCCAACAAGAGGGTGTGGGGTGGACATTACATATGAATATATGGAAGCCCAGGGACAGGAGTCAAGGGCAGAAGCCAATCAGAAGACCTCGGTGTCCCACATCCCTGTGTTCTTCCCTTCATATTTCTATGTAAAAACCCAGAAGCAGCTCATTAGCAAAGCCGTGTTCTCTCTGCGGAGTGACTTAGGGAAGGCTTTTCATTATACCCACACTTCTACCCTGCTGAAATGAAACTGGCCCTAACCGGCCCATTAAAGGAAGCCCCTGAGTTTAGGAAAACAAAATCCTAACTTGCCTCTGGCTGCTGCTAATTATCTAATAGTCCAGTTGGTGCACTTAATCCATGCTTAAAATCTGAAATTTTAAATCATGTGTCTCAAAACTTACATCCTAACCAGACAGACTAACCAGAGAGAGAAGATAAGTACAGGTGAGAGAACTTGCAAGATTTTCCTTTCCACGGACCAGCTTTTTAATTTGGGATAAGAGCATCGTCTTGCAATTTTAATGTGCTGTCCCAAAGCATAATATCCAAATACAATATTTATGCAGTAATCTCTGAAATGAAGTAGTCATGGAGTTGGGAGATTGGCTGCTGTATTTACTGCATTCAAAAACTGATGAGCTGCAAACACATTCTCTAGTTAATTATGAGTAAATACAGACAACCAACTCCCCAGGTGTTAAGAAAGTTCTTGAGGTGAGATTGGTTACGGGGAACTCAGGTCTAGGCTGGGAGAAGGTGGCAGAGACCCAGGGTCTGGGCTTGTTAGGGGTATCTGCCAGGGGAAAGGACTCACTGCTTGGGCGGTTTTTCCAGCCCTGTTCACTATCTGAAAGGTTGGCAGTTTGAACCCATCAGCTGCTCTGAGGAAGAAAGATGTGGCAGTCTGCTTCCATAAAGACTACAGTCTTGGAAACCATATGAGGTAGTTCTACTCTGTCCTCTAGAGTTGCTATGAGTGGGAATTGATTCAACAGTAACAGGTTTGGTTTGGTTTGGTTTTGGTGCACTTTCCCTTGAGGAGGTAAAGGTTGGAAACCAAGGTGAATCAGTAAACACCTGGGTGTGTCTTTTCATAAATGTTGGCTCACCAATAAAGGGTGCACAGCTTTCTCACCTGAGGGTGAACAATGAACCCACCACCCAGAAGGTGACCCATGACGGTCTCCTCCCTGCAGTTTCTTTTCTTGTTGATTTGGTTACCTGAGGCAACTGAGTTGATAGGTGTCACCAGAGCAGAACTGGGTGGATCTGGGTTCTGGAGCTGCCTCTGCCTTCACTGGTTGTGAGATGCGGGCTGGCTTAACCTCTCTGGATGCCAGTGTAATATGAGCCCCGTGACACCTGTCCTGACAACTTGCTAAATCAGCTGCTAGAGTGTGATGGATGATGCTTACCCAAGGGCCTTGCAAAGTGTTCAGTAAGCACTGTTCACCTAAGCAGTGTACCATCTAAATGTCAACTCCTCCTTATACAGGGATGACGTCCCTCCCCCATCCCTGGCATCACTGTCCACCTTTCATAATTTACTTTTCTCCACAGGACATTCCACTTCCTAATTTCATATATGGAGACCATGGTGGTGCAAATTGTTAAGTGTACAACTACCAGCCCGAAAGGTTGTTGGTTCGAACCCACTCGGAAGCACCTTGGAAAAAAGGCCTGGCAATCTGCTTTCAAAAGGTCACAGCCTTGAAAACCCTATGGAGCAGTTCTATTCTGCACACATGGGGTGTCCATGAGTCAGAATCAACTCGATGGTACCTAACAATAACAACAATTTAATATACTAGATATTTATCTTGTTTATTGTCTGTTACTACTCTCACTAAATGTAAGCTACAAGAGGACAGAGATTTTTTTAATCTATTTTGTTCATTGCTGTATGACTAGTGCTTAGAGAACAGTGCCTAGCATACAGTTGGTGCTCAATAAATATTTATTGAGTGAATGAATAAAGTCTGGCAGTCAGGAAGTAATGTTGTTGTTGTTGTTAGGTACCATCGAGTCGGTTCCGAATCATAGTGACCCTATGTACAACAGAACGAAATATTGCCTGGTCCCGCACCATCCTCACAATCATTGCTATGTTTGAGGCCACTGTTGCAGCCACTGTGTCGATCCATCTCCTTGAGGCTCTTCCTCTTTTTCGCTGACCCTCTACTTTACCAAGCATGATGTCCTTCTTCAGGGACTGGTCCCTCCTGATAACATGTCCAAAGACCTCTTTAAAGTGTTAACAAACAAAGATGTCACTTTGAAGACTAAGGTGCTCCTGACCCAAGCCATGGTATTTTCAGTCGCCTCATATGCATGTGAAAGCTGGACAATAAACAAGGAAGACCGAAGAATTGATGCCTTTGAATTGTGGTGTTGGTGAAGAATATTGACTATACCATGGACTGCCAGAAGAACAGGAAGTAATAGCCATTAGTTAATCAGGCATCAGATTCTTGACAAATGAAGGAACTGAACCTCAGACAGGTTTAGTAACGTCCCCAAAGTCACACAGCTGGAAGTCCTGAGCTTCGATCTAGGTATGACTGAATTCAGTGCAAGCTCCTAACTACTCTGCCACTCTCAGTCTGTCCCTCTGAATAAAGGCTCTAAGAACTTTTAACCTGTCGCCATTGAGTCCATTCTGACTCATAGTGACCCTACAGGACAGAGGAGAACTGCCCCATAGGGTTTCCAAGGAGCGGCTGCTGGATTCCAACTGCTGACCTTTTTGGTTAGCAGCTGAGCCTTCTACTGCCTCAAAAAGACGCTTTTCAGAAATGAGAGAGAACCAAGAGTACAGGTTTCATTGTTAGTCTTGGAAGAGGCATTCTGTCAGAACTCACATGGACTTCTGTCTTCTGAACAGGCTACATAAGGTCACACATGGAATTATTTGCATAGAGTCTTACTTCCTGGCCTCTGAGGGATGGGTGGTTGCCTTTCTGAGATTTTTCTTTATTGGCACAATGTGTGGCAAAATCGTGTTGTTGTTAGGTGCAATTGTGTAGGTTCCGACTCATAGCGACCCTACGTACAACAGAATGAAGTGTTGCCTGGTCCTGTGCCATCCTTGTAATTGTTGCTATGTTTGAGCCCACTGTTGCAGCCATTGTGTCAGTCCATCTTGTTGGGGGTCTTCCTCTCTCTTCGCTGATCCTCTACTTTCCCAAGCATGACGTCCTTCTCCACGGACTGGTACCTCCTGATAACATGTCCAAAGTAAGTGAGACGAAGTCTCGCCATCCTTGCTTCTAAGGAGCATTCTTCCAAGGCAGATTCGTTCGTTCTTCTGGCAGTCCATGGTATATTCACTATTCTTCGCCAACACCATAATTCAAATGCATCAATTCTTCTTTGGTCTTCCTTATTCATTGTCCAGCTTTCGCATATCATATGTATGAGGCAATTGAAAATACAAAGTAGTAGTTGACTCTAATTCTATTGGGACATCACAGGGACTACATCTACTCAGCTCAGTGTCAAAGTGAATCAGATGGAAGGTGGGGAGGGGGCCTGATTCTTCCCTCCAGGAGAAGAGGTCCATTAAAAATCATCTGTGGTCTCTGGAAATAGCTCAGAAAAGGGAGACAATGAAGAAGTTTCTCAATTCAGTTAATCTCCTGGCTACAATCTTGGCAGGAATCCTGGTGGTGCGATGGTTAAGCACTTGGCTGCTAACTGAAAGGTTAGTGGTTTGAATCTACCCAGCGGCTCCATGGGAGAAAGACCTGGTGATCTGCTCCCATAAAGATTACAGCCTGAAAAAACCGTATAGGGCAGTTCTGCTCTGTCACATGGAGTCACTATGAATTGAAATAGACTCTATGGCACCCAACAATAACAACAACAACACAATCCTGGCATATTCACTGAGTATGCAATCACTCCAGAACTGTCTTGTCCTACAATTTCTAAATGGAAAACCTCTGCCTTAGATTTTACACGATGCTTGAGCAACAAGAAAGCTTAGCAATCAGCTAGGATATAACTCATTCTACAAATTAAGAAACAACATCAAAAACTAAGCTAAACCCAGAGAAAAAGTCACAGAGCCTGGAAAAACTCTCCCCTTCTCCTGGTGTCCTGTCCAGTGATCTGTCCATTCCATCCAGATTTGTTCTTTGCATAAACGTTTTAGGTAAAAATACAGTCAGGAAATAAAGCCTGAAACCCACAATGCATGAGGTCAGCCAGCTATGTGAGCAGCCTCATGCGTTACAGCGATGTGGGGCTGTGCTCTGGAGCCACGCTACTTGGTCCAAATCCTGGGTCTGCTATTAATCTTGAGCAACCTAATCACAAGATGTGTCAGATTCTCATAGAGAAAATAATACCTGCCTCACAGAGTTGGTGCCAGGGTTTAAATGAGATTATATATTTAGAGGGCTTACCACAGTGCCTAACCAAAAAAACAAACTGTTTCCATCGAGTCGATTCCAACTCATAGTGACGCTACAGGACAGAGTAGAACTGCCCCACAGGGTTTCCAAGGTTGCAATCTTTATGGGAGCAAACTGCCACATCTTTCTCCTATGGAGTGGCCGGTGACTTTGAACCGCCGACCTTTCGGTTAGCACTCAAGCATTTAACCACTCTGCCACCAGGACTCCTTGCACACTGCCTAGCACATAGTAAATGCTCCATAAACGTCCACCTGGATTCATTTTTCTTTCAACAAGCTAGAAACACAATGGATTCTCTCCCCTGGGATCTGCTTGATGGACATGTGCAGGATATCTTCCAGGACTAAGGAGAAACCCTCATGTCCTGTAAGGCAATGATATTTCAGCACCAAGGACAGAAGCCCACAGCCTTCACTGAAGCCCATCTACTGCAACTGTTTTGGTCAAGTAGCACCTATGGGTATGGCGGTGACGAGCACAAGTGTCATGGCTATCCTTCTAATGGTGGTAAAACACCATGAACAGAAAACCCTCCCATCTTTACAAACCGTGAGCACAGAGAGGATTCAGCTCACTTGGTTCAGAATCTGGCAGCTCTACCGGAGCCCTGTGGGCTGTCTCTCTCAGGTCTAGGGTGGGGTGTGCCTCTCCCTGACCTTGGCTGTGGTCAGGGCCATCCTTCTATTCTGCAGTAGCTGGAAGAGCAAGGGGTCTGGGGTCATTCACTCCTTCAGTAGCTCCAGAGAGCACCTTCTATACACCAGGCCCTGGTTTATGTGCTGAGAACTGACTGTGAGTAACATGGACATGATCCCTGCCTTTCTCTCCTCCTAGGGAGAGGGACTAAACCGGAAATGATAATGCTGTTGTTGTGTGCTGTATGGTCAATTCCGACTGAGTGTGACCCTAAAGGACAGAGCAGAACTGTCCCACGGGGTTTCCTAGGCTTTAATCTTTATGGGACCAGATCATCAGGGCTTTTCTCCCATGGAGTCACTGGTAGGTTCCAACAGCTGATCTTTCCTTTAGCAGCTGAGCACTTAAACCAATGTGCCAAGAACGCTCCTGGAAATAATAACAACTACCATTTATTGATCACTTGCTACGAGCACTTACTATGCTTTAGGTCCCTAAGTGGTGCAAACGGTGTGCGCTTGGCTACTAACCTAAAGGTTGGCAGTTGGAACCCACTCAGTGGCACTGCAGAAGAAAGGCCTGGCTATGTGATTCTGTAAAGATTACAGTCAAGCAAACCCTATGGAGCACTTCTACTCTGTAACACACGGGGTTGCCACGAGTCAGAATTGACTGAAGGGCAATGGGTTTTTTGGTTTATGCGCTGGAATAAGCATAATAAGCATAAACTGTGCTTTAGGGCCCTGTTCCACACACTTAGCATATATTTCCCCATTTAATCTTCATCACATCCTATGAAGGTTCATTTTACAAACAAAGGAACAGAGACATAGAGAGGTTAAGTATTTTTCCCAAGCCACACAGTTGGTTAGTGGCAAGAAGGGGATTCAAACCTTGGCAGCTGGGCTCTGGAGTCTACAGTCTCAGCTACAAAGCTATAATACTGCTCTCTTTAATAAATAAGTGGATAGAAATAAATACAAAGCGCTGAAATATATAGTTCCACAATATGATAAGTGCTACAAAGGGAAAAATGATGGCAGAAAAGAAGAGACAGGGACTTAGAGAAAATTGTCAGGGATGGCTTCACTGAGGAGGTGGCATTTAAGCTCAAAGAGAAGGAACCAGTCATTTGAAGAGTTGGGGGAAGAGCTTTATAAGTGAAAGAAATAGCATGGGCAAGGGCCAAGGACATGAAAAGAGGCTGGATGAGTGCTCTAAATGGGAATGCTCAGCTTCACTACCTCACTTCAGAGCAAACAACCCGCAGGAGAGGCAGGTTCTGTCCTGGTTAGTGGAAGCGACATGGTGGGAAGGTCCACAATGACCCCCGTTAGCACACTGGTTAAGAGCCCAGACTCCAGAGGCCGACTGCCTGGGCTCAAGTCTATTACTCCACTTATAAGCTGTAAGCTATTTAATCTTTCTCGTCCTCAGTTTCCCCATCTGGAAAATGGGTGTGATAATGATTGTACTTACATCACGGAGCTGCTCTGCCAAGGTCTGAATCCCATCTTTGCCACAAACCAGCTGTGTGGCCTTGGGAAAACTACTTAACCTGTCTATGTCTCTGTTGCTTCATTTTTAAAATGAATCCTCACAGGGTGTGATGAAGATTAAAGGAGAAAATATATACTAAGTCTGTGGAAAAGAGCTACTATCTGTAAGGTATTTAGAACAGTCCCTGGCACACAGTAAACCCTCCATTTTTTTCCATTACTAGTTGCCATTGAGTCGACTCCAACTCACGGTGACCCCATGTGTGTCACAGTAGAACTGTGCTCCATATGGTTTTCAATGGCTGCTTTTTTGGATGTAGATCACCAGGCCTTTCTTTCCAGGCACCTCAGGTGGACTTGAACTGCCAACCTTTCAGTTAGCAGCCGAGTGCGTTAACCGTTTGTACTGCCTAGGGACTCCAAACCCTCCATGGTTAACTATTATCACTGCCCTATATGAAGAGAGTTGACTTGGGTTTGACATTCAAGGAGGCAAGGAAAAGAAACTCGAGTAGAAATGCAGAGTCATGGGCCCTAATCCTGGGACCTGGAGTCCCTGGGCTTGGTGGCCTATGTTCATCACTTCATGTGAGACCCTAAATCTGACTCAAGGCCCCCAAATCATCCTGCAGCTCTGAGAACTTGCTGAAGGTCTGCTGAAGGCTAATTGGCTTTCCACATTTCACATATTTTAAAAAAACAACGTTTATCCCACTTTGTTCTGATTATAAAAATAATGCATATCCTTCATAGGAGGCTTGGAACATAAAAAGCAGAACAATATAAAGATGAAAATAAAAATCATGCCTCTACCACTCAGAGGTGACACTGCGAACATGTTTTCCCTCTAGTTTTTTTGTCTAACTTGTGCGTGTGTTGTTTGTTTTTTAAAAAGAGAAGTTACCAAGTTGACCTCCAAACACACGCTACGGCCAAGGGAGGATGTGTGTGCGAGCCTATGTGGGTGCCTGCACGATGCTAAGCTTTATTTTGACAGGGTTGCCATAATTGGATTAAATAAATGCAAACAGTGATAAACTCACTGGTTGGGCTTAAAGGGAAATGCAATCTGCTTTCCCCATTGGAGATGAGATATTAATTATCTCCTCACATCAATCATGGTGCTACAAGACAGCTGGGGAGAGAGCCCTCCTCTCGATAAGCTAGTTGGCACCAAAGGACCTCCTGAAAGCAGATTTGCCTGGAGGAGTTTTCTGGCCAGGCTCTCGGCAGAGTTGCCAACTTTTGGTTAAACAGTTGCCTGTTTATACATCAAGGGAGATTTGGGCCTGAAGATTAGTTCAATGTCATAGAGGGGGGCTGCTGAAGCTGCTCAGCTGCCTTTCTGCCCCCCAGTGGGGGTGCTGCCTCTACCCGGAGAGATGCAGGTCTGGGAACAGGAAGAAGCTTGCTTTTGCTGCTTCTCACCTGGGGGATAGAGCCCCTCCTGGCTTCCTACCTGTCCAGCCTTCTTACATTTGAAATGATACTTGATTCTCTAAGAGTTGTTTCCAAAATGTTAATCAATTGTATACCATTTTTCAAGATTTTTTTTCTCATTTCTTCTCCATTATCATCACCATTATTATCACCATCATCACCATCACCATCATCATCACCATCATCATCACCATTATCATCATAATTACCATCACCATTATCATCATCATCATCATCATCATCACCATTATCATCATCACCATCACCATCATCATCATCACCATTATCATCATCATCATCACCATCATCATCATCACCATCACCATCATCATCATCATCACCATCATCATCATCATTACCATCACCATTATCATTATCATCATCATCACCATTATCATCATCATCACCATTATCATCATCATCACCATTATCATCATCATCATCACCATTATCATCATCATCATCATCACCATTATCATCATCATCATCATCACCATCATCATCACCATTATCATCATCATCCTTATCACCACTATCATCATCATCACCATTATCATCATCATCATCACCATTATCATCATCATCATCATCACCATTATCATCACCATCATAATCATCATCACCATCATCATCACCATTACCATTATATCATCATCACCATTATCATCATCATTGTCATTACCATCACCATTATCATCATCATCAGCACCATTATCATCATCATCATCACCATTATCATCATCATCATTACCATCACCATCATCATCACCATTATCATCATCATCACCATTATCATCATCACCATCATCATCATCACCATTATCATCATCATCATCATCATCACCATTATCATCATCATCATTACCATCCCACCATCATTACCATCACCATCATCATCACCATTATCACCATCATTACCATCACCATTATCATCATCATCATCACCATTATCATCATCATCATTACCATCCCACCATCATCACAGCCATCTTCTCCATCATTATCATCACCAGTATTATCACCATCATTATCATTATCATCACCACTATTATCACCAACATTACCATCATCATCACCATCACCATTATTATCACTATTATCACCATTATCACCATCACCATCATCATACTTACCATAACATTTATTGAGCATTTAATATGTACCACTAACTCTTCCAATAGTTTGTTTGTACTAACTCCTTAATCCTTACAACAACTCTATGAAGTTGGTATTGTTATCATCATTCCCACTTTAAAGATGAGAAAACTGAGACACAGGTAATTGATGTAACTTACCCAAGGCCACACAGCTAGTTAGTGTTTAGAGCCAGCATTTGAACCCTGGAAGCCTTGCCCCAGAGCCTGGCTTCTCAACTGCTATGCTATGTGCTTCATGTGGCATCTATACAAGTTTCCTTAATACTTTACTAATTTTAAATACACTAAGCTTTTAAACTTAGCCTGTTCTAAGCATAATATTCATGAAATCATGGGTTAGATGGGTTCAATTTTTGTTCATAAAGGATAAGATCAATGCCTAATTTTTCACAATATGTCCATTTATGAACTATCTAAAAAATCTCACACATCACTTGTGGATCAGGAACACGTTTTGAAAAATGCTGGCTTTAGAAAGAAGGAGAAGGATCTGATTTCCCTCCCTAGCTTATTTAAAAAACAATTCTGCTTAAAGTCAGCAGGATTTTGCTCTTTCATCTATGCACCTCAGGCACTTAAAACTACGGATGCAGTGACTAAACAGAGGTGATAAATGAACGCAGGCCTTAAGGTCACACAGAACCAGGTCCCATCCTAGCTCTGCCGTTCACTAGCCAAGCATCCTTGAGCAAGCTGCAGCAGCTTTCCAAGCTTCAGTTGTACTCATCAATAAAATGGGATATTACCTGTCAAATGAGACTGGAATGAGATACTTGGAAGTGCTTGGCTTGGTGCCTGCCGTGGTAACTGAGGACATCCAATCTCTTGCAGCCCCATCACCACATTCCAGATTTTATAAAGATGAGGAAATGGAGGCATGGAGAGTGAAGCCATTTGCCTGAAGTCCCCTGACTAGCATGGGGCAGAGCTGGCATTTCAACATGGTGGCCAGAGCCCAGAGCTCCTGCTCTTGACACTGCACCCCACTGTGTCCCAGGGCTAAGCATCAGGAGCGCTGACCTCAGTGGAGAAACGAGGTCAACCAGGACAGGAACAGTCCCAGAGGAAACCATATTCTGGCGGAGGGAATGGATTTTTCCTTTCCATCTCCCTGTAAGGGGCCTGTCCCCAGGAACGTACTGGGATTCGTGCAGATGGCAGGGATGTGGAAAACTCTGATGCTCCCGGAGCAGAAGCAGGAGCTACTGGGGATGCTTCCAATGACCTGCTTGTTCAGGCTGCCTGGGAGTAAACATCGAGGCACCTGCCTCTGGCAGCCCTGTCATGGCTATGTGGGAAAACGGTAAGTGTGCTACATGTCTTTCACCACATCGAGTTCCTTTATTTTTTTTGGAGGAAAGCAAGGAGAAACAGTGAACACAACACTCCCCTTCACTTAATTATAGGAACAGTCAGGACCCATTTGGCAGCTATTAAAAGCTAACTTTGCCTTTATGCCATCTCTTCACAGGGGGCACTGAAGTCCGTATTGGCAGCTAAAGGCAGGAGGTGGGGACAGAAGGTCAACACTGCTATTAGGAGCCACATGGAATTAAACACAGAGGCGCCCTGTGGCCTATTTTTATCTCACTGCTTGCTTTTACCTCTTCCCGCTTCTCCATCTTTCAAGCTCTCTGCCTCCGTCAGCCCCTCTTTTGCACAGCTGGTCCAGAAGCACGAAGCATCAGAATGGGAAGGGACTTTGGAGACCAACTTGTTCAACCCCCTTGCTTACCAAAAGGAGAGAACAAAGCCCAGAGAAGCGGAGAGGCTGCCTCAAAGCTGCCTAGCATGTTGGAAGGAAGCAGGACTAGAACACAGGGAGGCGTCATTGTGCGGTGATTACGAGCTTGGGCTCACCTGGGTTTGAGTCTGTGCCTTGCCCTAGCTGTGTGAGCTCAGGCAAGTTACTTCACCTCCCTGCTTCCTTACAAAAATGAAGCTAACAAGTAGCCAAGGGTCACCAACTAGAGCCAGAAAATTATACCAAAACAAAGGAAAGATAGACCTAATAAAGTCTGGGCTTCATGATATCATTTGAGCTGCCTGATTCAGCCATACCTGAAGTTAGATACAACATTTTATTACATGATACAATAACTTCCTTTACCTCTTAAGCTAGTTTGAGCTGGGTTTCTGTCATCTTCCACCAACAGAATCTTTTCTAACATATCAGCAGTGAGGGAACCAGAGCTAAGCTGTGCCCATCTCTGCACAGCTGGGGGAGAGGGTGGAAGAGGGGCCCCGGCTAGGACTGTCCATGCGGCCGGCATGCCCTCCTCTAATAAAGAGTAGAGAATGGCAGGTTGGCGCATTTTACTACTGTCATGGATTGAACTGTGTCCCCCCAAAATATGTCAACTTGGCTAGGTCATGATTCCCAGTATTGTATGATTGTCTACCATTTTGTCTTCTGATGTGATTTCCCTGTGTGTTGGAAATCCTATCACTATGATTTAATGAGATGGATTAACGGCAGTTGTACCGATGAGATCTACAAATAAGATAGTGTCTTTAGCCAATCTCTTTTGAGACATAAAAAAGAAGCGAGCAGAGAGACAGGGGGACCTCATACCACCAAGAAAGTAGCACCAGAAGCAGAGAGCGTCCTTTGGACCCAGGGTCCCTGTGCGAAGAAGCTCCTAGTCCAGGGGAAGACTGATCACAAGGACCTTCCTCCACGGCCAACAGAGAAAGCCTTCCCCTGGAGCTGAGCTGATGTTCTGAGTTTGGACTTCTAGTCTACTAGACTGTGAGAGAATAAAGCCATCCGCTTGTGGTATTTCTGTCAGAGCAGTACTAGATGACTAAGACAACTACTAAATTAACACTAAATTACTGCCCTTAATTGATCTAAATGAGAGAATCCCAGCTGAGGACTCATGCCTGAGTGTTGGAACTTGTGAGCTATTCTGTCCATGGAACCTGGGTTTTAGGGTTTTAGAAGGAAGTGCAGCAATATCCATGGAATCTCGCCTTTATCCTGTCCCATGCCATTTGGGTATTACCTGTCAACTACTGATACACATCAATGAGACAGGATACACTCAACACCCAGAGGCACAGCTCTGGCCCATCCACCATCTGCTTCTTTCTGCTGTCAGCAACATTTTAGTCTTACGCTTATCATCACAAGCACATCATCATCATCATCAAGCGTTTACCATATGCCAAACGCTTTATATGCAGTATCTTACATAATCCTCTCAACAACCCTATGAGTGTAGGTCCATTAATATGTCCACTGAACAGGTAAGGGGACAGGCTCAGAGAATCGAATAACTTGTACAACGCAACACAGCCAGGGCATAGTCGATCAGAATTCTAACCCAGCAGCATAACCTCAAGGCCCACGCTTTTATGCTCTGTGCTATTCCCAGTTGCTAGCACCAAAACAAACAAACAAACAAAAAAAAGCCCATTGCTGTTGTGTAGATTCCGACTCATAGCCACCCTATAGGACAGAGTAGAACTCTCCCATAGGGTTTCCAAGGAGCAGCTGTTGGATTCGAACCGCCAACCTTTTAGTTAGCAGCTGACTGCTTAACCACTGCACCACCAGGGCTCCAGCTGCTAGCACACTGCTTGGCAAGAGGTGAGCAGTGAGTAAACACTGACTAGGCTGAAATAATAATACCAGTAATGCCATTAATTCAGACACAAATCTATCCATTTAGAATCAACTCCTCTCCCGGGATGCAACTTTGTTTGCACCAAACATGTATTACAAGGTTACCTAGAGGGGAAGAAAGGTCTTCATTTTCAACCTTCAAGTGGTCAACACCAGCATCTGGGCCCGTTCAGATAACTAACCACCTCCATGGAATCCTGACCAACCCCACCTCACTCCCTTGGGCTTTGGGGCCAGAAAGACCTGGGTTCAAGTTCAAGCACTTAACAGCTGTGTGACCCTGGGAAAATCATTTAGGCTCCCAAAGCCCCCTTTTCATCTTCTGACAAATGGGAATGATAATTCTTACTTTTGCATTGAGCGGCTGTGAGGGTGGGATTGGAGCCTGTAGGAAAAGTGCCCAGCAGAGCAGGGACACAACACGCAATTGCTACAATTCTTTCTTATTGACCCAGGCTTTGCTGCCCTTGGTGGTCTAAACACCCGATTCTAATCTTTACTAATTTACAGATCTGGGGCTGTTCTTAAATGTAAAGAATTTAGGCTGTGGATGGGACATAAAAAAATCCATAAATAGTATGTTGAATGCAAATCAGAATTAAGATTTAGGAAAATGATACAACAGAAGGATTCGGGGGTTACTTCTTGAAAGCTTGGGAAATGAAGCTCACCACTTGCTTCTGTCGCTCGCCTGCTGTGGACAGCTGGGTAAACTAAGTCACAGAGCCAGCCAAAATGACATCTCCACCAGCAGTGGCAGAGAGGGTATAAAGCAGAGATTGCAAATTGAATGCTGACAGGGGTCAGGCAAGGAAGGGGGTCAGCTGGAGAATACCAGCTTGGTTCAAGATCCAGATGATAGTTGCCAGGAGAACACTCCAGCATGGAGTTCATGGACCTTCTGATTTGTCAAGACTAGCTGGAAACCTGGGTTTTCACGGGAAATATTGCTAATTTTAAAAGGGGCTATTCATTTTCAAATGCAGCACCTGAATAAAAAAAAGAAAAAAATCCCAAAACATGATGGCCAAACAAAATTAAGATAAAATTATTCTACAAGCTGCCAGGTTATGTATGCTCTGCGCCCATAGACAGCAGGAGGCCCCAGGACATCAGAGCCATCTTGGGCTGGTTTTAGTGGTGTTTATGTCTGATGGAGGTCCCTGGGTGGCACCAACGGTTTGCTCTCGGCCACTAACCAAAAGGTTGACGGTTTGAATCCGCTCAGAGGCACCATGGAAGAAAGGCATGGCATTTTTTTGTGTAAGAGGCCAGCCAAGAAAACCCTTTGGAGCACAGTTCTGCTCTGGAGCACATGGGGTTGCCATGAGTGGGAATCGACTCAAGGGCAGTGGGTTTTTTCTCTTTTGGTTGGTATGTCAGATGGCAATGAGGAGCCCTGGTGGTGCAATGTTTAAGTGCTCAGCTGCTAACTGTGAAAGGTCAGCGGTTCGAACCCTCCAGCCACTCCTCGAGAGAAAGATCTGGCATTCTTCTCCCATAAAGATTACATCCTTGGAAACACTATGGGGCAGTTCTACTCTGTCCTACCGTGTTGCTATGAGTCGGAATCGACTTGCTGGCAAAGGATTTTGTCAGATGGCAAAGTAACTGCGTTATCTCTCCTACAGGGGGCACTCAAGACTTTATCCCTTCCAGGCCCCTGCTGACGTCAGGCAGAAGCATGAGGCAGTGGAGTACACTGGGCTGGAGTCAGGGTACCTAGGTTTAGATCCATGCTGGTATGAAATTCCTTTTCCACCAAAAAGTAAATTCCATTAGAGTCTGAACTTTAACTTGTTCATCGCCAAAACGGTGCCTGGCACACAGGCAGCACTCAGTAAACAGATGCTGAATGAATGAATGATTTGCGGACATCACTTCAACTGTGGGCCTCGGTCTTCCCATCAATAAAATGGGGATTAACAGTGCCCTCCTGATTTACCTTGAAGGGTTGCCATAATGAGGTAATAGAAACTAGATTGCTTGGGAAGAAAGTATCAAGGGCTATGGCATTATGTGAACCGTTTACTCTTCTCTCTCTCCTCGGCTGACAGGAAGGACTACTTCAGGTCCTACAAGAAAATGGCCGAGGCCTGCCCAAGCCATGCCTTGCTCTAGCCTCAACTCTTCTCTGGCTGCACCAAACCAGCCTAGAAGGAAGCTCCAGATTATCACTCGGATATTCATTTCCATTCTCCACAGGGGTAGGGAGACCATGTGGTACCTTGCATTGTCCCGGCCGTGTGACTTCAGGAAATTCATATCTCGGTATCGGGAGAGAAACGCCACCAGCTGGTCATTCGTCCTGTGGAAACAAATGCAGAGAAAAATCAGGGTCTTCTAGAGACCTTGGGGACTTTTGAGTCTTGGCTCCCTCTGTTGTCACAGACACCAGGCCCCTTTCTTTCACAAAGAGGGAGGCCTGCGACTCTGCTGGAGTCTCCTTCCCTGACCACCATCCCACAGGCTGGGCAAGGTGTCCTCTTGCACGGTCACCATCACCAGGCCTACCACACTGCATTAAAATGGGCTTTGCGTGTTTGTCTCCTATGAACTGCACTAGGACACGCACGGTATCTTATTTGTTCTGGAATATCCAGTGCCCAGCACTGGGCTTGGCAAAAACCAAGTAATCAGTGTGCAGACCAACGCCCAATACACAGCAACCTCAGGGCCTTTGCACTTGCTGTGCCTGGGACATTATGTGCTGTACCTTCCCAGTGCTGGTCTGCTCAGGTCATCTGGGCCTCCTTTAAAAAGTCACTTCTTCAGATCTTTTCTGTCCATCCAACCTAACATAGCATCCCCCATCTTTGTCACACTGCCATTTACTTCACTATCTCATCACTATTAGAGTGCACGGAACTTGCCTACATTAGAACATAAGCTCTGTGAGGACAGGAACCCACTTGGACTTGTTCATCACTGTCACATAGCAGGAGCTACACGAGTATGTGTTGAACGTTGTTGAATGAATCAATGAATGAATCAAAGTGAGTCTGAATGGTTTCCTTCAAATCTATTCTGAGGAAGGAATGAATCAACAAATGAACGTATACCAAGTACTCGGTAACCACTGGGCTATTGATGGAGACAGCTTTAAAAAAGATGAAGTGCAATACAAATGGACGACCTGGCTCCTAGCATTGTTATCCCAAATTTATCACCATCAATCTCGGCACTAGCAGTGTAGTCACAGCTAATCAGCTTGAGCATACAGCTGTGACAGTATTGTAAAAGGCAGTCACACGGGTCTCCATCTGCCAGCAACGTAGTTGACTCTTCGCTGAATAAACCCAAACAGGTAAGCACTGCTGATGTGACAGCTCCTTTATCACCAGATTTCTCTGCTCAGGCATTTTTACTTTAGAGGGAAAGGGTTAAGCACTATCCAGATTGGGAGAAGCTGTGAAGGCAGGGGAAAGGGTTAAGCACTATCCAGATTGGGAGAAGCTGTGAAGGCAGTGGAAAGGAAGAACGCTTCTCTGGGAAGATAAAGGCGTCCAGGCATTTGGGAGTCAGGATGGTGCCTTAGAAAGGGATGCGTGGGCTTTACCGGCAGAATGATGTGGATACAGGTCCCAGCTCCACTTTTAACTCAGCTGTGTCCAAAAAACCCAAACCAAACTGGTTGCTGTTGAGTCAATTCAGACTCACAGTGACCTCATGTGTGTTAGAGCTGAGCTGTGCTCCATAGGGTTTTCAAGGCTGTAACCTTTCGGAGGAGCCCTGGTGGCGCAGTGCTTAAGGGTTCGGCTGCTAACCAAAAGGTCGGCAGTTCGAGTCCACCAGCCGCTCCTTGGAAAC
>NW_004443960.1:16102938-16119214 GCF_000243295.1 Trichechus manatus latirostris | reverse complement strand
TCGGGCACACACGCAGGAAGCTACGCCCTGCCTATGTGCACGGAGCTGCGTCCCAGGGACAGACACAGAGGGGACCCCACATGGCCAGACAAGGATGCTTCCCGTGTGTCAAAGCCAAGGTAAAACCCACGGGTGCCTGACACTGAGTTGCGTGGAGCCTGTGTGGAAGCGGGTCCCGCTAAGTTGCTGGGTGAGGCAGAAACAAAATCAGCCTATTAAAAAAAAAAAAAAAAGCAAGCAAGCAAGCAGTCCCTCTTTCCAAACCATAAAGAGGCCCATTCCATCTCGGTGTCTTAGCGGCTCTTATTTACCAACCCCCTCTCTGCCACTCTCTGCGACAGTTCATTATTGTTGTCCTGATGAATACAGGACAAGTTAACCTCTGAATGGGTCCCGGCAGCAGGAATAATAAATGGGGGCCTCTCTTAAGTGGGAGGGTTGGAGGGGCCTCCTGGGCTCTAGGGCCCCCTCTCGTAAAGCTGCAGGCCTCCCAGGGTCAGCGGTGGCAGCTCCACTTGGCAACCCCAGAAAGCGCCTTTCACGGCCGGGAGCCTGGGGCCATTTTCACATTTACCGCTTCACCGAGTCCCCATCTGACGGGGATGAATAGGCATTTAGCGCATTTACTTAGCGATGCTTCCACATGAAATCGTCTCAAAAGATGACATCTTTGGGGAGGGAGGGTGGATGGGGAGGGGGCCCAGTATCCAGGCCCAGAGCTTGTGGGTAAAGCTGCTTTTCAAAGCCCAGTGTTGTGTGCTGGGCAAGGGCTTGAGCTGGCATTGGCTGGGCGGGATGGGCGAGGGGACCCCTGCCTTGCCCCTCCCAGGGGCCCAGCTCCCCTCATTCTCCCTCTGTGTAAAATGCCTGCTGGGAGTGCTAAAGCCTGTCTCCCAGTCCTCCAAAGGGAGATGGGATTTGGCTGGGGACCAAGTTTTCCCATTGTTGCTTTCAGACGCCTGTCGATAATTGCCTACATAATATTTAGTTATCTACGGATAATTAACAGCTTGAGATCTGTTGACGTTTTACCCTGTTCCAGTCTCTCTTTCTCTTCCCCTCTCATCCACATTTCTCCCTCCTCTTTCTCGTAGAGGCTTTTGCCAAGTGGCTCCCACAACTCATCCCTTCTACCTATCTCTGTCCCTCTAACAATTTCATTCTACCTTTGGCTGAAATTATTTGAAGACATGCCTCTTGGTGTAGGCCAGCTCCTTGTGTCTGATTCATGACGGTGACGCTGGGGCCCATCACAGTAACCACTGAGCCATGGGGAACTCTTTGTTGAAAGAAGTAATAAACACATATTAAAATGAACTCATTGGAACCATATGGAAATCTCTGTGGAGATGAATAAACAAATGAATAATAAAATAAGCTCCCAAACCACAACCATTTAGTGATGGTGCACCATGCCCCAGACCCTGCGGCAGACCTGTTCCGTATTTTATTGCATTTAATACGCACAAACCAACAGAAAACCAAACCAGTTGTTGCTGAGTCAGTTCCGACTCATAGCGACTCCGTGTGTGTCAGAGTAGAACTGTGACCCATACGGTTTTCAGTGGCTGATTTTTTTGGAAGTAGATCACCAGGCCTTTCTTCTGAGGTGCCTCTAGGTGGACTCAGATCTCCAACCTTTCCGTTAGCAGCCAATTGCATTAACCATTTGCACCACCCCAATATATACAAAACCTGTTAAAAAGCAAACCCGTTGCCATCGAGTTGATTCTGATTCACAGCGACCCTGTAGGACAGAGTAGAACGCCCCATAGGGTTTCCGAGGCTGTAATCTTTTTACAGAAGCAGGCTGCCACATCTTTCTTCCATGCAGCAGGTGGTAGGTTTAAACAGCTAACCTTCTGGTTAGCAGCCGAGTGCTTAACCATGGCGCCACCAGGGCTCCTTAATACACACGAAGACCCTATGAGATAGGCAATTTTCATCCCCATTTTACAGATGGGCAGCTGAGACTCAGAGAAGACAACCATTTAGTGAAGAGCAGAATCAGAACTGGAACCTGGTTCCAAATGCTGTCAAAGTGTATGCCCTTCACTACTAGGCTGTGTCTACAAATGACAGAGAATGAATGAATGAATGAATGAATTCCAGATGCACAAGAAAAGATATGGGTGCTCTAATGCCTTGCTACTCACGGTGTGGTCCGTGGACCAGAAGCATCAGCTTTGCTGCTCTTAGAAATGCCGTTCTCTACATGCATCACAGTGTGCCTTTTAACAGGTGATGTGTGTGCCCTTTAAAGTTTCAGAAACACGGCTTTCCGTCAACTATGAATATCAGCAGCTGATTCTCTTCCTCTTTCCTTCTTCATCTTCTCCCCAAGGTCTCTGCGTGAAAGTCCAGACTTCAAGCAGGTTACTTTCATCTCAATAAGCCTCAGGTGTTGCATGGAGTCCATGGGTGGTGCAAATGGTTCTGCGTTCAGCTACTAACCAAAAGGTTCGTGGTTCGAGTCCACCCAGAGGAGCCTTGGAAGAAAGACCTGGCCATCTACTTCCAAAAAATCAGCCACTGAAAACCCTATGGAGCACAGCTCTACTCTGACACTCATGGGGTTGGCATGAGTGGTTTTTATTTTTTTTTTGGTTGTGAGCATAAAATAAAATAATGCATGTTAAGACTTGTGCAGTAGTACCTGGCATATGGTAAGCACTCGATAAATGTTAGCGCCAGGCATATAGTAAGCACTTGAAAAATGTTAGCTATTAATCTAGCAGTAGTAGTATTGCCATGTTGAACATCTGAAGCTTAAGAAATGTTGGGTGGAGGTAAGCAGTATAAGGACCCACACTCATTTGAACTGGAAGGCTTTCTGTGTTTAATACCTATGTATTAATATGTATGTTTAACACTTACGTTCTGCAGAGGATGGCTTGGGAAACGCCCCATAGAAAGGACGTGTCCAAGGTCCATCATCTGGTGACAGAGTTAGGACCTGGCTCCCAGAGACCCACTGCACCATCTTGTGTTTCTAGAAAGTCTAACGGCTCAGGGCCAGCAGATACACAGGAAGAGGGACTGAGCTCTCAGGTCCCATGCTGTCCAGGTGTCCAGGTGCCCAGGTGGTTTGAGAAGATACTCCAGCCACCCAAGAGTCACAGCCAAGCAAGGACTGTCTGCTGGCAGCGTGTGACAGGGCAAAGTGGGGATAAGCCAAACACAACAGCTGACTGCACCACTCTTGTGTCCCAGAAGCCCTTCCCATTTGTAGGATGCCGAGAAGACCCTGCCCCAGGTGCTCCCAGCCTAATGGTAAGGCCACCAGTGCTAGGTCACAAATTGTACTCAGTGTTTTGTGAATATCAGGATGCAGGGTTTCAAGCCCCTGATGCTGCGGGAAAGGTCTCAGCCAGATGCAGAGACCCCAGGATACTGGCTGCAGCCTGCCTGGACTGGAATGGATGGAACACTGTGGAACAGGAATTTGGATGGAGGTGGTGGGTGAAGCACTGGCACGAGCCAGTTGAGTGTGGTGAGGGCTGAAGCCCCTTCATTCTGAACTCAGAATATACTATGTCATTATCTCCCCCAACTTCTTCCACTAATGCATCCTATGTACAGTTATTTCATATTTATGTTTAATTTAAATACCACATTAAAACCTGTTCCTGTTGCTGTTGAGTTGATCCCGACTCATAGTGGCCCTACAGGACAGAGTAGAAGTGCCCCATAGGGTTTCCAAGCAGAGGCTGGTGGATTCGAACTGCCGACCTTTTGGTCACTTAACCACTGTGCCACCAGGGCTCCAAATACTACATTAGCTTCATTCTAAGCAACAATACTGGTGATATCACAGGTGTGCTGTACCATTTTTGTCTTTCCTGTTACATGAGAAAAGCAGTAACGGCCACTTGCCTGCATACCTCCTAAACCATCTTGGCCACCAGGGACACAAGAAGGGTGGCCGACTGCCCTGGTTTGCCTGGGACTGAGAGGGCTCCCAGACCACAGAACTTTTGGTTTTAAACTCAGACAGTCCTGGGCACCCCGAGGCAACTTGGCCACCCCAGGCACAAGGACCTCACCCTGGGATGTGATGTCTTGCCCATTCCCACCAAAAGATGTATGGTCACAGGAAATGCCACACTCCACATAAGTGGGAGCCTCTTCCTTCCGTGACAAGCCCGAGTGCACAGAAAACCACTGTGCTAGAAGGGCCAACTGTATTTCTTTCCTAAGCTCTTAAAATTATTATTATGAAAACATTTGATAGCAAGGTAGGGGATTAGATAACAGCAACACCACCACCATCATCATCTAACACTTACTGAGTGCCTACCGTGTGGCGTCAGACACTACTCCAAGTGCTTTGCATCTATTAACTCGCGTAATTGTTATGGAAACCTAAGAGGTAGATGCTATGATATTATATCCATCATTTTATTACTTAGATGAGAACATGTATGTACGTGGCTTTCTAATGTAATGATATGTCTTGCTGTTCCATCCACAATAGCACACACAGGTCAACTTCTTCCTATTAATGGCTGCATAGAACCCTACTGGACGAGGAGAGCCAATCCCCTAGTGATGGATATTTAGGTTGTTGCCTTTTCTTCTCTGGTACAGACACTGCTCCAATGAACAACCTGTACATAGATCTTTCCATCTGTGGGTATGATAGATTCCCGTAGGATAAATTCCTCCATGTGGAATTGCTCACTCAAAGGGCATTTTGTCATCTCTCTTTGCTTTCAGAAAGTCACACTACATCAAATGAGCTGTCTTAAGGGTCAAGGGCGTGGCTGAGGACTCATGCCATTGCACAGGAACCAAGCTGCTGGCTGTCAGAGGTGTGGGGGGGGAGAAGGAAATTGCAAAGGTGATGGAAATTGCAAAGGCTGGCGGCTCCTGGCCCTCAGCGGGGTCCTGGAGAAGAGAGGAGCGCGCACCAAGGCGGAAATGAGCCCTCTGCCAAGCAGGAGGGGGCCGGGGGCAGAAGAACCCTCTCCCCGTGCCTGGGGTGGCCCTCTCCAGCTGGTGCCCATCTGTCTGCCGACAGCACTAAGGTTTCCATCCAGATGGATGAGGTGGCACCCTGGGCAGTACTTTCCAGGAGCCTGACTGTAGTCGTGGAAAGAGCAGGGATTGGATCTACTGCCATTCTGTTCTCCCAAGAGCTCACACATAGTAGGTGCACCACCAATACCTATGACATGCTCAACAAATGGCCAAGTAGAGCCCTGGTGTGCAGCGTTCAAGTCCGCGTCTGCCATGCCAAACACAGTGCCTGCCTCACAGGAAGGGCTTGGCCCATGCTTCTTGGAAGAGGAATCAACAGACTCCTTGGAAGCAGGGAACATGCTCACTCACATCTGTATCTATGCCTTTGCCCATTCCATTCCCTCTGCCAGGGATGTTCTTCCCCATGTTGCCACCTAGTGAAATGAGGGAGATTTGGGGCAGCGAACCCCCAGGTAAGGGTCTTCATGAGAAAATGGCCGATAATCACAAGAGCAGAAAATTCTCCTTTTGTTGCATACAAGGGCTAAGCACTTATTCTCCTCACAAGAACCCTATCAAGTAAATACTATCTTATATATGAATAACATAGCGTTCAAAGAGATGGAATGACTTGCGAAGTCCATTTCTTTTAAACAGAGCCTGAACACAGACATAGGAAACCGCAGCTACCTTCTGAAGCCTCCTATTTCCTTTCCAGGGGACCAATGTCGAATGTAAGTTGCACATTAGGAGTTGATATAGATTAAACCTTCCGTCGCAGGTGAGGACCTTTCTCCTGGGCTTATCTGGAATCGGAACCCCAGCCACTTTTTCCCTCCCACTGTATTCCCTTTTCTAACTGGATTTGGACCCATTTTTCCACACGGTTTATTTGGGTGAGGAGACACTGCCACCTCTTTGTCCTCAGATCTCTCCACAAGGTTTGTGTATTGACTTTACTGAAATCTTCTTACCTCCTAGAAAATGTCCCAGGAAAATCAGAATTCCAGAACATTAGTAAAGAAAGGTCAAGTTCAAGGCTCTCTGAAGAAGAGATGAGAGCCAGAGAACTGGAGATAAGAGAAAGGGACTCCCTGATTCGCATGTGGTCGAAGCATACAGCGAGACCTACTTCTGTTAAGACACAGGGTAAAATGTATGGAAAATGCTAGATACCACATTTCTCCCCGGACACTTTGGGCATAATTACAGCCACAGATGGGCACCCAAGGAAAAGCGACCTGGATAAAATGGTGCCCCAGCCCCCGCTTCTGCTCAATCCATCCTCTAGGAAGTAGTCACAGGATCTTCATCAAATACGAGTCTGATCATGCTGCCTCTTCCACTTACTATCCTTCAATAGCTCTCCATCACTTGTGGGACAATGTCCAGGCTGCTAAGCAAGGCACCCAAGGTTTGTCATGATCTGGCTTTGCCAACTCAGTCTTTGGAATAGCTTGACTTTTCTTACATGCTCTATGCCCTTTCACAACTCTAAGACTTTGTAAACCGTTTCTTTTCCTGGGAAACATCTTTTCTCACTTCTTTGACATGTCAGGCCAGACATCTGGAACAGCAGAGCATAAAATGGCCATGGTCCCTGTCCTCAAGCAGCTCATAGTACAGTGGAGTGACGTGTGTGCTATGGAGTGATGTGGGTGATTGAAGTGATGTGGGTGACATGCAATGGTCCGTGTGATATAGAATGACGTGTGATTCGAGTAATACATGCAAGATGTAGTGATGCGTGTGATATGGCGTGATGTGTGTGACATGGAGTGATGTGTGTGACATGGAGTGACACATGTGACATGGAGCGTTGTGTGTGACATGGACTGACATGATGTGGAGTGATGTGTGTGATACTGAGTGATATGATGTGTGACATGGAGTGACGTGTGGCATGAAGTGACACATGTGACATGGAGTGACCCGGGTGCTATGGAGTGTTGTGAGTGCTATGGGGGGATGCATCCGGTGAACGGAAGCACTAAGGCATTAAGGGAACACACGCACACAGCAAGCTAGGGACACTGGGCAACGGCCCCTCACTCCAGAACCACCTGGATAATAAAACCCATTGGAGATGCTCGCTTTTAATTGGATCTACCTTTTAGCTGCTGATGAAAATGGCACAGAATTAAAACATGTTCACCGCATCTGAAGAGACTGGCAAGTCATTTCTCAATCCTCAGTACTCTCAGAGAACATTTGTAAGACACACATGTTTCATTTTAAACAGACACAGGCCATTCTAAGAGGCAGTTTATCTGACGTTCCATCAATGAGAACTCTTACACATCAGTCCTTCCTCCAGACGGCTGTAATGGAAAGGTAACCGACAAGAATCAGCACCCGGAGCCCAAGCCGGATCCTCACTCATCTCTTGAATCATGAATGAAGAACTACGTTGCCATTCAGCCTGGTGGGTGTGTGTGCGTGCATGCGTGTGTGTGTGTGTGTGTGAAGCCTATTTGGCTGTATTTTAGTTTTCTGAAATCTGATTATCCTCATATGCCACGACCCATCTCAAAAGAGCAGAACATTTGGTTAATCAAATTCTACCTCCCCTTATAATGACCGATTACAGCCAGTTATTTGATTTGGTCTTCAGGCGACAAGGGGAGGCCCATTTTGGAGGACACCAAAAGATCAAGTGTTAAAAGCAAATGTGTTTTAAGTGGGAAAGTCAAAACTTGGCTACAATGAAGGCTGGTTCCAGAGAGCTGCTGGTAGAAATTTCCCTCTGACCTTTGCCACTTCCTTACCGTTTGATTTTGAGCAAGTTCCTCAGGCTCCCGAGCCTTAGTCTTTTAACCTGCAAAATGGGGGTAACAATGGTCTCTGCCTCGCCTGTGTGTTGTGGGTACACCTCACACACTGCCCAGTACATAGTAGGTGCTCAGTAAACCAAAGCCACTGGAAAGGAGTTCCTGTATTCTTTGCTTAGAAAGGAAGGATGAAAAGTGTGCCCACCCCCTGCCACTACTCTACCAAGCTATGACATTTACCATCTCATACATCTGGGTTTTGAGCACGAACATAAGCTATATATGTTCAAGGACAAGGGCCTTGACTGATTCATCCATGTTCCCCCAGTGTCTAGAACAGGCCCAGAACATGGCAGCTACTCTCTTGAGGCCAGCGGTGTGCCTATTTCCCATGGGTCCCCCATGGCCATTTCAGTGAGTGGCCCATAGAGATTGCTCAGCACATGTGCTGAATTCCCGAATGAGGGCCTTTGTCCACACCATCCTCCATGCAGCAAACACCCTCCCTATGCTTTTCCCTGGTCAATTCTTTCTTGTCCTTGCAAGAACTGGCTCAGTTGTCAGCTCAACTAAGAAGCACAGGAGTATTAATGACTATTAAACTGAATTAAACTACACTGATAAGCTCCATTTTCTCTTTGCATCTGTGGCTGGAGAACAGATCATATTTTTTTTCCCTAGCATTATACACTCTCCTGGGTTTGTTCAAATGATGGCAATTCCCTGTAGTGATAATTTACCCATTTCAATTTCACAGGACAGGCATCCTTAATGCATTAATCACAAACGTGTCAGAGGTTGGAGTGGTTAAAAAATGCAGAGCTGAAGTCAGACAGACATAGGTTCAAGTCTCATTCCAAGACTTCCTGGCTGCGCGGCCTTGGACAGATAATTTTAGCTCTCGGAAGAAAATCAGGGACCATAAAAACACCTATTTCATCAAGGTGTTGTGACGATTAAATTAAACAAGATGGCATTCTCTGTTGCTTGCAACCACAAAAATCCTAGCTGACACAGAAATTTAGTACAAGGAGTGGGATAATGGATGGTGGCAGGGATGGATTACCCAATAACCAAGGTAAGCATGGGCTTACTTGTGCTTACTTACTAATCTGTAATGCACAATTTCACCTGTTTTTCATCACATCTGTGATGTGAAACCCATGTGAAATTGTACACTACACTTTAGTAAGTAGACACAATCAAATCCGTGTGTACCTTGCTTACTGTAAGCTGATGTGTACTGTGCTGACTGGTTAATCTTCCCCTGGCTGGTGGGCAGCTGTCTTAATTATCTAGTGCTGCTATAACAGAAGTACCACCAGTGGGCGGCTTTAACAAACAGAAATTTATTCTCTCACAGTCTAGGAGGCTAGAAGTCTGAATTCAGGACATGAGCTCCAGGGGAAGGCTTTCCCTCTCTGTCAGCTCTGAGGGAAGGTCCTTGTCACTAATCTTCCCGAGTCTAGGAGCTTCTCAGTGCAGGGACCCCAGGACCAAAGGAGGTGCTCTGCTCCTGACTCTTCTTTCTTGGTGGTATGAGGTCCCTCTCCTCTCTGCTCACTTCTCTCTCTTTTTTTTAATCTCAGAAAAGATTGACTCAAGATACTACCTAATCCTGTAGATTGAGTCCTGTTTCATTAACGTAACTGCCTCTAATCCTGCCTTATTAACATCATAGAGGTTAGGATTTACAACACATAGGATGATTACATCAGATCACAAAATGGAGGACAACCACACATTACTGGGAATCAGGGCCTAGCCAAGTGGACACACATTTTGGGAGGACACAATTCAATCCATAACAGCAGGTCAAAGTAGCAGAGGTCCATTACAGGTTGGGGAGCCTAGCCCATAGAATGCTTGGGTGTTAGCTATTATTATTATTTCTCCAGGATTACAGACTGTATGTTGCTGGGAGTAGGATACAGCAAGGATCCCTGCCTCCCAGAACTCCCGGAACAGGTCAGCTCAGATTCCAGTCCAGGGTGGGATGGAGCTCAGAGGAAAGCTGACTTGTCACTGAGCACTGCATTCTCCCTGGGCAGTCTGCCAGGCTCACAGCCCATCTGTCCTGGAACAAGGTCAAGTTGCATGACAGATGGGAAGCCACACACTCCCCCATGGCTAAACCAAGGCTGTGCCCACGTCTGCAAACCTCAAGCAGACACAGATCCTTAGCTCAAGAGACAAGACTCTGGAGGATCAGGACATGCTACACCCACAGATCTCCAAAGCTGTTTGTTTGTCTCAAAGGGCTGATGAGAAATTAAAAAAAAAAAAAAAAATCAGACAGTTTAAACAGAGAACACAGGCTCTAAGGCAGTGATGTGGCAGCTTCTGGGGGCAAAAAACTTCTAGACTGTTTTAAAAGAGAATTTATCCTATAAATCAGTGGTTTTCAAAGTGCGTCTGGGGGACCCTGAGGTTCTGCTGAGCAGGTGGCGGTTCAGGACAGCTCACTTCTGATCTCTTCACAGAGGGTCCACTCTCACCTATTTTTCATATTGGGATCTTGGGTAAAATTTCAATGGAATAAAAAAAGACTTAGTAGCTTAAAAATAAAACCTGAAGAACCACTAAAGAAGATGGCCAATTCAGGCTCCAGTCCTTTCTCTTGGGAGGACAGAGGACAGCATGGGGCTGGACCTCTGCAGTCAGACCGGGTGAGCTCTGCACTCACTGGCTGTCTAACTGCGGGCAGATGAGAGGTTTTTGTTATTGTCTTTTTTGAGCAGCACCCTTGCCTTCTGAAAAATGGGAATCAGAATCTGACATGCCTTACAGAGTTGTAGTGAGGATTAAAAGGAATCATGCACTTAGGCTAAGGGCTCAGCATCGCACTTGGTATAAACACTTATACCTTTGGGGATGTGAATTAAATTTCCCTTCTTTTTCCCTTCCTCCATGCTTCCCTCCCTCCCTGCCTCCACCCTCTCCTTCCTTTCTTCCTTCCTCCCTCTCTCCCTCCTCCCTTCTTCCCTCTCTCCCTCCTTTCTTCCTCCCTCTCTCCCTCTTTCTTTCCTCCCTCCCTCCTTCTTTCCTTCCTCCCTCTCTCCTTCCTTCCTCCCTCCCTCCTTCCTTCTTCCCTCCAGTCCAGGGTGGGATGGAGCTCGGAGGACAGCTGACTCTGTCACTGAGCATCACTTTCTCCCTGGGCAGCCTGCCAGGGTCACAGCCCGTCTGTCCTGGAACAAGGTCAAGCTCCCTCCTTCCTTCCTTCCTCCCTCCCTCTTTCCTTCCTTCCTCCCTTCCTTCCTCCCTCCCTCTTTCCTTCCTCCCTCCCTTCCCTCCTCTCTCCCTCTCTCCTTTCTTCCTCCCCTCCACTTCCCTTCCTTTTTCCACTTCCTCCCTTCTTTTCCTTCCCTCCCTCTCTTTTTTCCTCCTGCCCTTCCTTCTTTCTCTTCCTTCTACAAACATTTACTGAGCATTTCATTTCCTATGTGCCAAAAACTGTTCTGAGTTCTAAGACTTTAGATGTGAATTCTGCTTTATCAACAAAACCAAACCCATTGCTGATGAGTCGACCCTACAAGACAGATTAGAACTGCTCCATAGAGTTTCCAAGGAGTAGCTGGTGGATTCGAAGAGCCAACCCTTTGGTTAGCAGCCAAGCTCTTAATCACTGTGCTACCAGGGCTCCTACGGCTCTTTAAAAACCAAATCCATTGCCATCGAGTCGATTCTGACTCATAGTCTACTCTACAGGACAGAGTAGAACTGCCCTACAGGGTTTTCAAGAAGCCGCTGGTGGATTTGAACTGCCGACCTTTTGGTTAACAGCCATAGGCTTGCAGTAGCTCTTAACCACTGTGCCACTAGGGCTCTTAAGGCTCTTTAGGTAAAGCCTATTCATTTACAGGATTTTCTCTCCCTCCCCAGACAGGTATTTACCCAGGGGTGACACCTTGGTCTCAGTCCCCTTGTGTTTCTGTAATGACTGATACAGCGTGTTATTCAAAAAACAAAATCCAAACAAACAAACAAAAACCCAAAACAACCAAAAAACCCTTATTTAACAAATGTCATCTGAGAACTCACTGGCGTCGTGCTCACATAGCCGGGAGATGCTGCACAAGTTCAGTTATCACTGATGACTCATTTTCAATGCCAGGTCCCTGAACAATTAAATGGTTTGGGTTGTAAGAGGATGCATGCTAGAGAAGAGCTGGGATCACCTCTACCTTGTTCACATTACTATATCCCCATCCATTCATTTGCCAGACATTTAGTGACACCTCCTATGTGCCAGGCAGTGTTTGAGATGCTACAGCAATAGTGGTGAACAAGTCCAAGTATTGAGAGCTAAAAATTCAGTCTTAAAAATGAAGGCCTGATGTCCAAGACATCCACTGTATGCCATGGGTTAGTTTCTTTCCTATGTATCGAGAATGGTACTAGTTATGTGCCATCCTTGGGAAAACCAAGGAAATGGGCACTCCAGTCATTCTCTGTGTCCTGAAGTTCAGATGAGGAAACCCAGTTGAGAAAGGCTTGGCCAGCAGCATGTCTGGCACATGACAGTTGCTCTATACATGTGAGGGGAATATTTAGTGACATGCCCAAGGCCGCATCAGGCCCTGAAAGGGAATTTTCCAAACTTGGAAAGAATCCTTTTCTTTCATGCTGAGGCAGATACACGGGCAGGTCCCACTGAGACAAGCTCAACTTAGCCACAGCCTGATGGGCCTCCAGTGGGACCTCACTCTGCATCGGTGACTTGGGTTCAAAGACTGGCTCTATTGCTTCCTTGTGTTGTGCAATCTTGCAGGTTATTTTACCCCTCTGAGCCTCAGTTTCCTCATCTGAGTCAGGCAAAGATTTGATGTGATCCTGTGAGTGGAGGGCTTAGCCTAAGACTTAGCCTAAATGCTCCTTATCCAGTAGCTATTGTTGCTTATTCACCTCTGAGGAAGGGAGAAGAATGGCTGGCTATTCCCTCCTGCCTCAGGGCCTTTGCACATGCACCCCACCTCAGCATACAGACATCAGGGGCTTCTCAAGGGCAAACTGTGATCCTTGGGATGTTGGCAGGGTCCAAGAGACCAAGAATACTACAGAGACCAAACCCTCTGTCATTCTCTTTCTGGCCCCTAAAGGGCTGAGGTTGTTTGAAAAAGAAAATCCACATACAAGAAGCCGGAATTCTTCTCTTCTCCTACTTTATCTTCTTACTATTTCTTCCCTTTAGCTCTTAAGTAGCTGAACCACACACTTTACAAAGTCATCATAACAGGGCTACAACATGGCAGCCCTAAATATTTTATATACAACAGTCCTTTAATCTGCACAACCACCCCTCTGGGATGGGCTCAGAAGGTAAGCAGTATGAGCTCCATTTACAATGAAGCAAACTGAGCTGCTCAAAGCTTGGATAACTTGTCTAATAACAGTAATGATGATAATAATGATAATAACTATCAAAACTTACATGTGTGCCAGGCCCTATGCTAAGCCCTTGATATACACTGACACATTGGGAACATTGGTGGTTCAGTGGCAGAATTCTCGCCTTCCATGAGGAAGACCCAGGTTAGATTCCTGCCAAGCACACCTCACGTGCAGCCACCACCCAGCAGTGGAGGCTTGCATGTTGCTATGATGCTGAACAGGTTTCAGCGGAGCTTCCAGACTAAGATGAACTAAGAAGAAAGGCCTGATGATCTACTTCCAAAAATGAGCCAATGAAAACCCTATGGATCACAACAGTCCGATGCATAATTGATCCTGGGGATGGTGCAGGACTGGGCAGGGTTTTGTTCTGTCGTGCCTGGGGTCACCAGGAGTCGGAGGCCAATTCAATGGTAGCCAACAAGAACATACACTGACTCCCCTAGCCTTCCCAACAAGCTCACACGGTAGGGACTATTATCATCATCCCATTTTAATGGGGAAGAAGCACAGGGAGGTTACATAACTTGCCCTGGGTCAGACAGTCAACACAAGACAGGAGCAGGCATTTGCACCCAGGCTATTGGATCTCTGAGTCCCTGCACTTCACCGCGGAGGCCCAGGGGAGACAAAGTTATGGAAGTGGAAGGAAATGTGGAAACCTGTGGTCCCCTGCCTCCCCATCCCCTTGCTGCGTGGAAGCCAGAGTGCAGCCGGAGAGCTGTGACTTGTGAACGTTCCTTCAGCCTGCCAGGCTCCCAGACATGCTCTCGGTGTCTGTGGAGCACCTCCAGTTAAATGGGGAAGCAGCTGAGCCTATTTTAGGATTTATGAGAACCCACCACGGCTCACTGTTGTTTTGAAATCGACTCTCCGGCTCTTTGGAATGTTTTCCATTTCATGGTGGTGAAATCTGCAAATGTCTAGCTGAAAGAAATAACTGAAGACAAAACCCCTCACTTGTCCTCAATCCAGAAATAAGCCCAGAGAAGCTTTTAATCATTGTGGAGCTAAAAAAAAAAAAAATGCAGTCACGTATCAGTGACTCTTCTGCCACTCAGGAATGAATGACAAGAGTCACTGCAGGCCCAGTGGGTTAGATGGCACAGTCAGTGGCCATCTGCCCCTCTCTCTCCTTCCCTCCCTCCTTCCATATTTGTCGAGCTCCTCTTACGATGCACTGTGTGCTCTACCTGGCACTAAAGACACAATGACAAGCAAAACAGACATCATCTCTGCCCTCACGGAACTGTCAACCTAGTGAATTTGTCACTTTGGGTCACCACCACTGTCATCATTTATTGAGTGCTTTCTCTGTGCCGGACACCATGATTTGCATTTCCCGGCTTAATTCTCACAGCAAATAATGAGGTAGGTAACTGTGATGGTTCCCCTTTTACAGATAAGAAAACCGAGGCACAGAGAGGATGAGCAACTTACCCAGGGTTGCATGGTCAGTAAGTGGGACAACCAGAATCTGAATTTCAACTCTGCCGACTCCCCAAATGCACACTTCTAACCCTTTTGCTACACGTTTCCAATTGCCTGAGGCCTGGAATAACTTCTGCCAAACAGAGACCAGAAGGTGGGTTTCTGGGTCCAGCTTTAGCTTTCAGCATCTCCCCAGGAAAGCCGGGGGCACGGAGACCAAGAACGCCAAATGCTGCAGAAAGGCCCAACACGGAGAGAAAATAACAGCAATGAAACAGCAGGGGGGACTTAGCCTGGTGGAAAGTAACTACCCGAGCTATAATGTACATATCCACTAGCAGAAAATATTAGCTATAGTTCTTCCCCTCCTCCAGCAACCAGGTACAGTTCTCCACTTTTTGTTTTTTCCCCTTCCTTTTCTCCCCACTGCCAAGCAGCTGATTACAAACATATCCCTCTCTCTCTGATCATGGCGCTTTCCAATAGAAGACTTCTCAAAGGCTTCCCATTGCCTTTAGGATAAACTTGAGCTCCCTGACATGGTAGTCAGGGCCCTATACAATCTGTCCCCAGCTACCTCTTCAGTCTCATTCTGTCAGCTTATCCCCTTACCATGCCCCAGATGCGCGGGCCTTTGCTCACTTGCTGCTTGAGCCATGTTCCCTCCTGCCTCAGGACCTTTGCACAGGCAGCCCTCTCTGCCCAGAGCACTGATCCTCCATGTTTTCACCCAGTTAATTCCTTCTGTTCCTTCCACTGGCAGCTCAAAGGTCACTTCTCCAGGGAAGCTTTCTGTGAGCCCCTAGTGGAAAACAGCTTATATGCACGTAGGTTTCCTGTATTAGAGGCATGTAAATTTCCTTCCTAAAAATGCCAGAAAGATGAAATTATTTAATGGCCTAATCTAGATATTCTGTGAGGGCAGAGATGTTCACTAGCCTATTGGTGGCTGTAACCCCAGATCCTGGCAAAGTGTCTCGTGCATAGGTTTCCAATAAGCATGTGTTAAATGCCAGACTGACTGTATGAATGAATGAGGTCCTAAGGCTGAAAACGCATGCAGTAATCATCACCTGAGCCCTGGTGGCACAGTGGTTAAGTGCTCAGCTGCCAACCAAAAGCCTGGCTGCTCGAACCCACCAGTGGTTCCACCAGAGAAAGATGTGGCAGTCTGCTTCCATAACGATTTCCAGTCTTGGAAACCCTATGGGGCAGTTCTACTCTGTCCAGTAGGGTTGCTATGAGTCGGCATCGACTAGATGGCAACAGGTTTTAATGGGAATCATCGTCTTGGTTTAAAATTTCTCTCTCTTCCCCAGCTGCACTGCAAACTCTGGCAGACTCACAGACAACAGGAGGGGAGCCCAGGCGCCTCGAGGCAGAAAGATGGAGGCCGCCAGGCACACAAGATCAACCTGATTTACAGAAAGCACACCAGGAACTCATGTCTGGTCACTCTGGGAAATCCGTGAGGATGAGCTGGTCTGAAGGCATTCGTCAGCACCTCGCCTGGTCAGCCAAGGAAAGATAAACGAGTCTTGTGCTTTCAGGGGGAGCAGGAAGCTGGGGTGAGAGCTGAAATCAATGAGTCTCAGGACTCAACGTCATTAACCTTTTTCATTCAGACTGAGGAAGGTGGGGCAAGGCGAAGTACAGTGCTAATGGGCGCCAGGTACTTCTGAGGGGTTCGTGCAGAGAAGGCTGGGTGGTAAGAC
>NW_004443960.1:16099753-16102838 GCF_000243295.1 Trichechus manatus latirostris | reverse complement strand
AAGGTGGGGCAAGGCGAAGTACAGTGCTAATGGGCGCCAGGTACTTCTGAGGGGTTCGTGCAGAGAAGGCTGGGTGGTAAGACCACAGACAACACAGTACGCTGAGGCTGACACATACGCCAAGGTCCTGGGAGGCCCACAGCCACGGAGGACCCCCTGGGAATCACGGCCTGTCTCACCTCCTGGCTGGCCCTACTCAGGGCGCAAGGATGAGCGAGCTGGGTCTCGGGTGCTGTTTTCTAGCTCAAGATCACGACCGGCAAGCCATGCAGGTTTGGGGAAAATAAAGACAAAGAAGACTGATATCTTATGTCAAGTTCATCGGCCAGGCCTGGGTGGCAATCCAAGCAAAGGTCCAGGGGAGGAGGACCAGCAAAAAAAACAGAAAACAAAACCCATTGCCATCGAGTTGATTCCAACCCATAGCGACCCCACAGGACAGAGCAGAACTGCCCCATAGGGTTTCCAAAGCTCTAATCTTTACAGAAGCAGACTGCCACATCTTTCTCCCGCTGAGTGAATGCGGTGTTCGAACTACCAACCTTTTGGTTAGCAGCCAAGTGCTCAACTACTGCACCACCAGGGCTCCTTAGGAGGACCAGAGGCCTAGGTAATCTTCAGGGCTTCTCTCTATCCAGGGTCCTGAAATCTGAGCGCAGTGGCTGTGACAACGAGCTGGACATGCTTACACAGAATCATCGATGGGAGATACTCAAAGAAAGGCCATACCTGGGAAGGTGGGTGGGTGGGTTGAGAACTACATTTGCAAGGACTAAGGTATGTGTGCTCTGAGCAAGGCCATTATCTGCAACAGGATAGATCTGGCAGAATGGAGGGGATGGGAAACTACGGGATCACCATCTGTTTTTGTAAATAAAGTTTTACTGACACACAGCCACACCCACTCTTTTCCACAGTACCTACGGCTGCTTCTGCACAGCAACAGCAGAGGTGAGTCCCCGCAACAGAGACCATGAGGCCTGCAAAGCCTAAAATACTTATCATCCGGCCTTCACAGAATCAGTTTGCCAACCTCCGGTCCAGTGTGTTTTTCTCCTTTTGGGCATTCATATACCTTACCTGCAGCCTTCTGTCACAGACACCTTATCAGAGGGCCTTCCTGGCCCACCCTAACTTCCTTCCATGGCACATTTTTCCTCTTACATATTTCCACCTGACATGTTACCCACTCACTTTTTATCACCTCTCTCCTCTACGAGCACGTATGCCTTCTTTCCTGTTGTATCCTCAGTGCCCAGAAAAATGCTGCTCACACAGTAGGTGCTCAGTAAATATTTGTGGAATGGTTAAATAGCCCCTTACCCCTTGTACTGTTGATTTGTTAATATTTTATATTTAAATCCAATGAAGAAAAAAAAAAAACTTCAGTCTCAGTTTAAGCAAAAATAATCAGAAATCTGGAGATGGATATGTCAGTTACCTCGTAACATGTGTTAACATAAATTAATTAACACTTAAAAAAACTTGCCTCTGAACCACTGCAAATCACCGCGTACCGCGAGTGGTGTAAGTTCCGCACATGGGGGACCCTGGCTCGGTGGTTTAAGGAAGGACCCGACAGGTTCATGTCTGAGATCCACTGCTCAGCAGTGAGTGACCCTGGCTGAGGTCGTTGAGTTCCTCTCTCTTAGATGGGGAAGAGAAAGGTGGTTGAGAGATTAAACGGGACCTTGTGAGCGCCGAGCACTGCACCTTGTACGCGGGAGGTCAGGGCTGGATGAAGGGCGGTGGGGACACTCCGGGATAGGGCTGTCTCCTTGTAGTCAATTCATGGAGAAAGCAGTGCTGCTCGGAACTGCAGCCATCGCTCTCAATGAAGCCCGTGCAGACTCTGCCTCGTTGGTGAATGGTGCCACCACATCCCGGCAAAGTGATTTGGATTAATGGAACTATTTAGCTGTAGGTGTCCAGAGAATGTGTTGTTTAAAAGAAACTTGTTAGAAACTTCCCCAGGGTGGCAAACTTTTAAACAAAGATTGACTCTGTAATCAAAAACTGTTTGGCCTTAAACCAGATTCCAGCATCCTAAAGAGTGCAATTCTGTTGAGAAAAGGGCAGCAGTGTTTGTGCCCCTGGTTTGGTTTGCCAAGTACTGTTGACTGATGGACACAATTAAACTACACCGAGGAGAATCCTTCTCTGGAGGAGGAAAAGACACAGGAGTCAGGCGGAGGCTCTTTGGGGCACAATTTCCATTCCTTCTCCACAGGGAGCAAAATATTGATGTGGGTCCTCATTTCATCCTCACCTCCACAGGAAAGCTTCTGGCTTCTCCAAACAGACTGGCCACACTGCCAAACAGCCCCCTCTTTCCCAGTCTCAACTTTCCAGTTAACCAGTATTATGGGCAGTGCACAGTGATTAAGAGCTCGGCTGCTAACCAAAAGGTCGGCAGTTCAAATCCACCAGCCGCTCCTTGGAAATCCTGTGGGGCAGTTCTGCTCTCTCCTATAGGGTCTGTATGAGTCGGAATCGACTCGATGGCAACAGGTTTGGTTCAGGTTTTATGGGCAGTGGGGATTCCCTGGGTGGTACAAATGGTTAAGCACTTGACTGAAGGGTTGGTGGTTCAAACCCACCCAGAGGTGCCTCGGAAGACATGCCTGGTAATCTGCTTCTACAGAGATCACAGCCACGAAAACGTTATGAAGCAGTTGTACTCTGCAACACATAGGGTCGCCATGAGTCAGAATCAACCTGACTGCAACTGGCTGGTTACTGTTCATGGGCAACTGGCCGAGGCAATGATTCCATTTTCAAACACTCACTATGGACCAGATGGGTCTGTTCCCTTTAAGACGGCCAGGACAGGAGAAGCAGAGGGTGAGTCTGATGAGTGATGGGACTTAGTCTCTGCCTTGACTTCTATTCCATGACCATTCACCAGGCTGCTGCCTGACATCTGAGCCACTTTCTGACTGCCTGGGGGACTTCGAGCAGCCACCGGGTTGGTCAGAGGAGATTATTTGACCCTGGGGGTGGAGTTAGGGTTGGAAAGGAGTAAGGAGGACTGAGGCAAGGAACTTTGGAGTCAGCTTTGTCACTTACAGCCATCTTGAAACTT
>NW_004443960.1:16066630-16099653 GCF_000243295.1 Trichechus manatus latirostris | reverse complement strand
AAGAAGATTGCAGATGAATGGATTCAAGAATACGGGAAAAAACCGACTGGAGAAGAACAGTGTCACTTCAGCCTGCTGCAATGAAGGGGATGATAAACAGCAGAGCCTCTTCAAACAGCCTTGAAACAGGGAGGGGACAGGGGGTCTGGAAGAGTCAACTACAGATGCATCTAGATAAGGCACAGCTCCGGCCACCACCCAGGCCACTGCCTTTGTGACTCCTATAACGATCAAATTTCCTCCTACGCCTGGGCACCCCTCTCTCTCGAGATCTGCATTTCTACATTAGGGCAAGGGAATTGAATCCATTGCCGTTGAGTCGATTCCGACTCATAGCGATCCTATAGGACAGAGTAGAACTGCTCCATAGGATTTCCAAGGCTGTAATATTTATGGAAGCAGGCTGTCACATCTTTCTCATGGAGCAGCTGGGGGGTTTGAACCACTGACCTTTCGCTTAGCAATCAAACGCTTAATCACTGCTCCACCAGGGCTTCACGCAAGGGTATAGAGATATAAAATATAGGAGAGAAGGAGGAGAGAATAAAAAAAAGTGACTACACAAAAGGGCAAACCACATTTCTGTCTAGAATTCATAACTGTATAGGTTTTTTGGAGGGTAGTGATGGTTCAGTGATAGATTTCTCACCTTCTATGCAGGAGACCCAGGTTTGACTTCCGGCCAAGGCACCTCATGTGGAGCTACCACCCGTCTGTCAGTGGAGGCTTGCGTGTTGCTATAATGCTGAACAGGTTTCAGCAAAGCTACCAGACTAAGACGGGTTAGGAAGAAAGACCTGGTGATCCACTTCTGAAAGTCAGCCAGTGAAAACCCTGTGGATCACAATGGTCAGATCCCATCATGCATGAGGTCATCATGAGTCGGGGGTGGGGGCCGACGTGATGGCAGCTAACAATGACAACAACAGGATTTTTAGTGATAGTGATGATAACAGCAGATACTCATTTCCGGAGCACGTGTAACAAATGCCCAACTCTGAACTAAGCCTTGGCCTTCAGCATCTCTAATCTTCTTAACGACCCCCTGAGGAAAGCACTAGGGTGGGGGCCCGCCCTTTGCTTCTGGTTTCAGGCCTTTCTCTGCCCATCTCCTTCCCACGCTTGGGACATGGTGACTAGTGGGCTTGGTAGCCCACATGGGTTCTACTACTTTTTCCCATGTTTCTTGCCTCAGTCCTGGGCTGCACCTGACCCCTGAAGGTCAGGACCAGTCACACTTTTCTCCCTCTTCATTCATGCAGCTGGCAGACTGCCTAGCCGACTTGCCATCTCTCTCTCGTTTTTGCCATAGGCATGGCTGAGTACTCTGGCCCCAGTGCTCGGCTGGAGCGAGGCGTGGGTAGGAGGCAGCATATGGTACCACTGGGATGGAACCCAGCTGGTTATCAGAGAGCTTGCAGAGCTGGAAAGACAGCAGTACCAGGATTCCCAGGTGGCTACTGTCCCTTGCATTGCTCCCCTGGGAACTTCGTCAGGAGGCAGGTGTGATGGTCAAGCAGAGTGTGAGCACTTCGGAGTCTCTGATGGCAATACAATCAAAATCCTGTCAAATCTTGACCCAGAATCCCTAACAGGTAACAGTATCATCCCCATTTCACAGGTAAGAAAATCGAGACTCAGAAAGACTGGATTCACTTGGTTTGAGGTCAAGCCTGGGCCAGGCGGATACCACATTGCCCCGTGTGCCCTAGCAACGTGAGCGACAGTTCAGAAATTGCCAGCATCATTTCGGTTTTGCTTTGGAATGGCTATGCATATTTTGGGGGGAAGGAGACATTCCTTCCTAATTATGCTTGCTTTAGGCTAATATTTAAATGCGTGAGAATTCCATCAGGCACCACCTGTTGGGCAGTAAGGGGAGGGGTCTGGAGAGTCTGAGATCAAGGGAGAGCAGGATTACAAAGGAATTTGAAAGCTGAGGCTGTCCCAGCTAATGCAGGGCAGCTGGTTCCTCTGCCTGTGCTTACAGCAAACCGCCATCGGTGCAGCCTTGCACTCCCATTAGCCAGAGAGGGAAAGAAGCCCGTCTGGAGGAGGGGACACTGGCTGCGTGGTCATGGTGACAGGGCTTTTGCACTTCTGTGTGACTGGCTTCCCCCTCCCGCTCCGGTTAACTGCTCATGCAACATGCAGATCAGCTCATGGGTGAGGCACTGGGTGGAGTGTCCAGCACCCTGAACTTGGGAGTTGGGATGAACCTGCAATCAAATTCTGACTTGGCCACTTCTGAGCCATGTGACCCTGGGCAGGTCACTTGAACCCTCTGAGTCTCACTGCCCTTCTATACACTACCTCCCTGGGATGCTATGAGGCTGGAAGCTATGCCACCGGTATTTCAAATACCAGTAGGTCATCCGTGGTGGACAGGTTTCAGTGGAGCTTCAGACTAAGATGCACAAGGAAGAAAGGCCTGGTGATCTGCTTTTGAGAATTAGCCAACGAAAACCTTATGGATCACAACAGAACAGTGTCCAACTCGTTTGCTATGGGCATGTTATTCAGGAGGAATCAACTGCTGGAGGAGGACATCATGTTTAGTGAAGTAGAGGGCCAGCAATGGTGAGGGAGATCCTCGGTGAGAGGGATTCACACAGTGGCTGCAATGGTGGACTCAAACAGGCTCGTGTCGCAGGACCAGGCAACGTTTTGCTCTGTTGTTCGTAAGGTCGTCATGAGTCAGAGTCGGCTTGACAGCAGCTAACAACAACAATACTATGAGCTACTGGACTGTAACAGATTTGGAAGGGCTTCCCCAGGCATCTGCTTCGAGATGCCACTACTGACCACTCTCCATGTCGGGCCATGACTCAGGGTGGTCGCAAGGGGGAGGAAGGAAATGATTAAAAAACACCACCACCAAGTTTCCATGTATACACATAAAGACTGAATCTTAACCCTGTACCTTGGGTCTCCTGTGCTCATTCAAGTCTCTGCTATCATCAATAAAAAGGGGCAGGAACATGCCCCCTTTATCCCACATGACCTTTTAAGACTTGCTGTCCCATCAGATTGTCCTTGAATACAGTCTTCATCTGCAGTTAGATGTGGGGGGCGGGGAGGGGGAATGGGCAAGGGAAGAGAAACAGACCCTACATTGTGGAGCACCTGGGCTCACACCCAAACCCCCAGGATGCACTTGGAGGCCGTTGGAGCACCCCACCACAATGCACCACCCTGACTCTTGGCCACTGGTGGAAAAGCCACATAAAAGACGGCTTGGCTTTGCCAAGATGCAAAAATGCCCAAAGCATTGGGCAGGAAGATGCCCAGCATTGGAAACAGACCGTCTCTGCACACCTGGAGAGCCGCTGCCGAGGGAAAGGAGAACTCTGAGATCAGAGAAGGGGGAGCTAGAAAGAAAATGCCTCACAAAATTCAATGCACGGTCACTCGGGGATCTCCTAAGACCATCAAATTGGCAGAGGATGGAAACCACGGTCGTCTCTGAGCTGTTCTGCATCCACCCTCTATCCTTCTGGGAGCAGTAGCATACTTCCCTCTTATGGAAGTATTTCTATCCCATTACACAAACCTTCGGGTCCCTGGGTGGTGCAAACAGTTAACGTGCTTGGCTACTAACCAAAAGGCCGGCTGTGTGAGTCTACCCAGAGACACCTTAGAAGAAAGGCGTGGCAGTCCACTTCCAAAAAATCAGCCATTGAAAACCCTATGCAACACAGTTCTACTCTGACACACATGGGGTCACCATGAATCAGGGCCGACCTGACAACAGCTAACAACCACACACAAGCATAATGTCCATGAAGGCAAGGGTTTTTCACTGGTTTTGTTCATTACTATATCGTTAACACCTAGAGGTGTGCTGTTTAATATGCAATTTCAGTTTACATTTAAATTAAAACCAAACAAGCCACATTTCAAGCACTCAGTAGCCACATGTGGCTACTGTGTTGGATGGCACAGTTCTAGCACGTTTTCATCTCCACAGAAAGTTCTATTGCCCAGCGCTAATCTAGAACACTGGCATATATTTGAATCTCAATAAATATTTCTTTAATAAATGAATGAATGAATGATTGACCAACGTGCTCGACTTTCTGCTGGCCAAAGAGTATACATGTGACTCTAGATAAAACCATCAAACTCATTTCCTCAGGACTTTGAATCTTTTTTTCAGTAATGGATGAATGGAAAAAACAAACAGAACAGCAAGCAAACAGATAAAATAGATGGAATGTATTTTTGCCAAACAGAAGTACCACCTGGGTGAAACAGTCCAGTCGTTCTTGCCTTTTGTTCTGCAATCTTTTCTCCAGCCTTTACGTGGATGTTGTGACCTCCCCACATCCTTCCAGCAATGTCCTTCCTTGCCTATGTCAGCCAGGACAGTTTCCTAAATTGATATGACCAGGAGCTTCAGTGCTCTTCAATGGAGTCCCAGGAAAACTCCCAGAACTCCAGCCTCTCAGTTGGTCTAGCAGGATGCCCTGGGCCAGTCTTCGCCCCAAGAAAGCCTGAAGATAGGCATTATCTAGTTCATAAAGTTATGTTCTACACCCTAGTTTGGTGAGTAGTGTCTGAGATCTTAAAGGCTTGCGAGTGGCCACCTAAGATACTACTATTGGTCTCTACTTGTCCAGAGCAAAAGAGAAAGAAGGAAACCAAAGACTCAAAGAATGAGCAGGATTAACAGTCTATACAAACCTCATCTGCCCTGAGACCAGAAGAACTAGATGGTGCCCAGCTACTACTACTGACCATTCTAATCAGGGCCACAATAGATGAACCCTGATAGAATGGGATAAAAATGTGGAAAAGAACCTCAAATTCCTAAAAAATCAAAAACCACAACAAAATCAGATTTACTGGACTGGTTGAGACTGGAGGGCTCCCTGAGACTACTGCCTTGTGATACTCTTTAAACCTTGAACTGAAACTAACCTGAGGTCACCTTGTAGCTAAATAACAAACTGGCTCAAAAAATAATGAGTATCACCTGTAAGTACTGTGCTCCTTCAAAAAATCACCTACCTGAGACCAAACAGTAAATGATTACTTTAAAACAAAGATGAGAATGTAAGGGGGCAGCAAACTAGATTAATGGAAAAGGAACAACTGGAATGGAAATAATGAGAATGTTCACTCATTGTGAAGAATGTAACCAATATCACTGAACAACTTGTGTAGAAATTGTTGACTGGGAACCTAAACTGTTGTGTAAACCTTCACCAAAAACACAATAAAATATGACTTTAAAAAAAAAAAAGAAAGCAAGCGTGAAGAGCTGTCCACCATTCGTTGTAGCCGAGAGCCCTGGAACAGAGGCAAGAGGAGAGACAACTGAATTTTGGCAAAGGCAGAACTGTGCTCTGTCAGCCTGAAGAATAACAGGGCTGAGGAAATGTTTATTTTGCTACTGGATGCAAACAAGACCTTTAACGGTATAATTACTGGCGTATTTTTCCAGTCCCCTGAGAACACCCTCCTGAGCAAGCTCAGCCTTTCAGACTCCTACTTTATGTGGGTGTGGTCTTCCAGGATGGTTTTATCCCAGGGCTCTGAGGTCTCTGGAAAGAGGGTGTCTTGAACATCCAAAGAGCAAACATGGTTTGGATGCTGAGAAAGTGGCCAGCATGGGTGACTGTCACATCCAAAGATCTGGTGTGTTGGGCCCCCAAACATGATGTCCCATGAAGCTCTGAGGCTACCATATTTTCCCATCATGGTATTTACCTCATTATTATTTATTTATGTAATTAGATGATGAATGTTTCTCTCTCCCACTGGACTAGCTGTCTTTAGCTCTCACTATTACTATTAGAAGGAGTCCCTGGGTGGTGCAAACAGTTAACATCCTTGGCTGCTAACTGAAAAGTTGGGGGTTCAAGTCTACCCTGAGGTGCCTTGGAAGAAAGGCTTGGTGATCTACTTCCAAAAAATCAGCCACTGAAAACCAATGGAGCACAGTTCTACTCTGACACATAAGGGTCCGCCATGAGTCAGCGTCCACTCTACAGGAACTGTTTTTTTTTTTTTAAATTATTTTTATATCACCTGGGGAGATATACCAAATATACAGATTCCTGCCTCCCACAAGGAATTTATATTCATTCAATAGGTCTGGGGAGGGGCCCTGATGTTGGTATTTCAAAGAACACTTCCGAGCATCAGGTCTCACACAGAATCTTGGCTTGCCCTTGTTGAGAACCATGTCACAAGATGATCCTTCTGGGTTTCTTGTTCTTTTTAAAGAGCATGAACTCCTGAAGTGCAGGATCCTGGAACCCTTGGGAGCTTTGAATGACTGGGGGTAGCTCCTGGTAGAATCTTGAGTTTAGCTACACAAGGTCATCTTGCTGCAGGAAGCACAGCTTTCAAATGGTTTTTTTGTAAACTTCTTCCCAACCCAAATCACTCTCCTCTTCTCACTTCCCCCATTCTCTGAAGAGTGCCACCATCCTCCAGCTCACCAGGGGTTGAAACCCTGTGCCCTCTACCTGGCTGCTCCCACTGGGCCCTGTAGGTGCCGATGCCACCATCTTTCCCATGTACATTCCCACCTGTGATTCCCCCCATCTTGGCCCAGGTCAGGCCCTCATCACCTCATACCTGGGTGACTAGGACAGCTTCTGCTGGGCCCCAGGAGGACATGGGCAGAGGCTGACCCTTCAGAAGAGCTAGCACTTCCCCAAGACCTGATGGCAAAGCAACCACCAACCCCTCTGGGAGCAGCTTGCAGGATATAAGCATTTATTCTTTCGGCCAGGAATCAAATCCACATGGAAGGTGAGGATTCTGCCACTGAACCACCAATGCCCCCAATCCCTTTCAATACTAAACCTCTTTAAACCTTCTTACACAGTGGAACTTGTGTTTATAGGGATAAGGATTAAGACCACATATGTGTTAAAGCTCCCAGCAGACACATAGTAAGTGTGCAGGAAATGTTTGCAGGATCTGGCTGTGCGTCGTGCAGTGCGCCATCAGCCCCATTTTAGCATTCGCCTGTGGGACTTTGAGAAGCCCCATCACCTGCTTCCTGTATTCACCAGCTGGCATTTCCTGTTTGGGGCACCAAGGAGCAGCTCCCAGCTGGGGGCCCTTGTGGATCTCAAGACAGAGCTATGGTTCTGCAGTCAGGATAAAACGCTCCCAAGGTGCAGCACCGCTAGGTTGAACTCTGTTGCTGAGGATCCCCAGAGGAAAAGTAGTAGACCTTGGGTTTAGCTTGAAAAATTTCAACACCATTTCCCCTGCCCAACAGCCACACTTGCACACAGACCACAGAGAGAATGTAAGAACAAGGAGGGGCTGGGGACGTACTCAGCCCTCCTCCCTTCACGTCTGATTTGCCCCAGGACACGGGGCCTAGGGAAAAACAGAAAGCGTGGGGGTCTCTTACTACTAGCCCTGTGTTCTTCATTGTGAAACCAAACCAAGCCATGACTGCAGAACCCTTTTGGCTTCCTCGCTTCTGGTGGCCGATCTAACTAAAGCATGCTAGTGTAGTTCCTTGCCTTAGTAAATCAATTCCATTGAATTTCATTGAATAATTCCGTTGAATAAAATCATCACGTCCTTTGATAATAAAGCATTTGGAGACATCCATTTTCATCATACTGGCTGGCCCTAACACAGATCTAACCAGAGTCTACATGGCCCAGGAGGTAACGCCAACAGTACAGCAAGCTTGCATGTTAAGCACACCTCGCTTGCATGTTCCATGGGCAGGAATATTCTTGCCATTCACAAATGAATTGATTCTCTTCTATCGTTCTCGAAACATTCAGTCTTCACCGTGTAACTTTGCTTTTTCCCACTTTCAATAGAGATGTGAGTTCAAGAAATATTAAAAGAAAACAACCAACCAACCAACCAATTGCCGTCAAGTTAACTCCAACTCATGGTGACCTCATGTGTGTCACAGGAGAACTGTACTCCACAGGGTTTTCAATGGCTGATTTTTTAGACGTAGATCACCAGGTCTTGATTCTGAGGCACCTCTGGGTAGACTCAAACCTCCAACCTTTGGGTTAGTAGCCGAGCATGTTAACCATCTGTACCCTTCAGGGACTCCACAGATATTTTACTAGTCTCTTAGCCCTCCCAAAGGGAAAGTTGATAATTCAGCCCCAGCTGTGGTGCCTACAATACTCCACTGCAGCAATATAGCCTGCAATTATTGAGCGCTTACTGCATGTAAGACACTGTGTTCAGCCCAAACATGCAATATATCCTTTAATCTTCCTACTATCCCTATGACAAAATACGCAACAGTTATTGTAGCTGTTTTTTAGGTGGGAAGGTTGAGAGGCAGAAAGGTGAAGCAACTTGTCTCAGTTCACATGGCCAGCCTGAGATGGTATGGAATCTGAACCCCGTAAGTCTGCATCCAGGGCCAAAATAAGGCTAGTGACCAGTAAAGACGAGTGAGCCTTTACTAAGAGGGGAAGAGTTATGTCCCAGTTAGGGCTGGACATGGAACACAGGGAGGCGATGTCCAACTCAGAAGAGCTAAGAGTAGACAAAGTAGCTACCTTGAGTGGGCTCCATCCTTGGCTATCCCCCAAGTTCTCAGAGCCTCTTAGAAACTTCTGACTTGGGCACTTCCACCCCTTCAAGAAGCTCCAAGTTTGCTCATCTTTCCTGGGATAGGAGAACTGCAAGTTTTGGGTGCTACAGATGGAGCGGCAGATGGGGAAGTGAAAGTCTATCAGAGTTGCCCAGGATAAAACCATTCATCTGCAAAATTCATGTTTTTTTGTGTGGCAACTTCACAAAAACAACAGCAAGAGGAACCAGCAGTGCTTGATGCATAAAGTGCCTCTGGCCGTGAGGCTGGCAACACGGAGTGGGCAGCAGAGCTGGGGGCACTGTGGGAAGGAGAGAGGTGAGAACTAGCAGGTGAGGAGACAGACCGGCGGACACACAGAACTGGAGCATTAAAGCTAACGCAGCTATCAATATGATGACTCTCTCTTCTGAACCCCAAAACAGCACGGGCACATGGTCTGAGGAAGGACTTCTGGGCCTCTCAGAGACAGACAGGAGACGCAGCTTGGATGTAGCTTAGAGATAACAGTTGACATTAATCAAGTGTTTTCTAGGTACCCCACACTATGCTAGGTTCTATTATCATATCCTGATTTCATGGAGACTGAATCTACTTGCTGATGGTCACACTGCCAGTTCAGTGGCAGAATTCAGATTTGAACCCTCAGCAGTCTGATGAGTGCTGAGCACTAACCCTCTTGGATACTGAAATACTAGAAATCATGATTAATTGGCCACGGCTATGGCTCCAACGGGAGCCCTGGTGGTGGCAGTGGTTGAGAGCTCAGGCTGCTAACCAAAAGGTTGGCAGTTCAAATCCGCCAGCCGCTCCTGGAAACCCTATGGGGCAGCTGTACTCTGTCCTATAGGGTCGCTATGAGTTGGAATCGACTCAACGGCAACGGGTTTGGTTTGGTTTTGGTAATGGCTTCAACTCGCAAGTCAACATGGGACCTCTAGGGGGCAGCCTACTGACCTGCCATGATTCTCCCAGGTAGGACATGGGCCACACCTACCTGTCCTCAAAAGGTTTCCACTTAGTGCTGCTACTTGACCTGTGTCAGATGACCTCTGGGGTCTCCACTGCAGATTGGGAGGAGATGAATGTGGGAGCCGTGACACATGACCTTTCCATCTCCAACAAGTACCTTCCCTCAGGAAATTTCTAGCTGTGAGGTGGTACAGCCACTATCCTGCCCAGCCACAAGCTCAACAGATGTGACTGTTTCCTGCTGTGGCTCTCCTGCCAGTCTGAGCCCCCTGACTTCTCCAAGGGGCCAACTTCCAAGAAGAAGCAACACCAACACTGGAGCAGACATACCTAGTTCTAATCCCAGCTCTGCCATGTATTAGTCACATGACCTCAGGCAAGCCACTCTTTGAGCCTTAGTCTGCCTATCTGTAAAACAGGTTGCTGTGAGGGCTGAAGACGAGCCTGACATGTTAGCTGCTGTGATTAGATACCACTCAGCATTCTGGGGCATTTGTGAACTCAGTCCTTTCATGAAAGATGGAGGGAGGATCTTGGAACTCACCCTTGCTTTGTTCTTCTCTAAACTCACCTCTTCTCATTCTCGTTTCTTTTACCCACCTATTTTTAAATTCCTCAAATGCAACAAGCTCTTCTCTGACCCAAGCCTTGTCCAGGCTGTTCCCTTTGTCTGGACCACTGTTTCTCAACTGGGGGTGATTTTGTCCCCCCAGGGGACACTTGGCAATGTCTGGAGACATTTTTGATTATCACAACGGTGGAGGGCTTGCTACTGACATCTAGTGGGTGGAGGCCAAGGATGCTGCTGAACATCCTGCAATGCACAGGACAGCTGCCCACCACAAGGAATTATCCTGCCCCTCAATGTCAACAGTGCTGAGGCTGAGAAACCCTGGGCTGGAATGATCTTCTCATTCTCCTTTCCCTGCCAATCTCTTCTTGTCCTTCAGGTCTCAACTCAAAGCTGCATACTCAGAGGTCTTTCTGGGCTCCTGATTATGCCCCTGCTGTCTTCCCTATTCACAGCATCTTCCTTTCTTTTCTGCTCTTCTCACACCTTGCAGGTTGTCTCTCCTGCATGATTCCTAATTCCACCTGCCCCACTCGACTATGTGCTCCCTGAGGAGGGAAAGTGTCAGTTTCGCTCACTAAATGCCCACACAGTGCCTAGCATAGCAGTTGCTCAATAAAAGTTTGTTGAATGAATGCCTGAATGAACAGATAAACCACTGTAAGTAAAAATCTGCCCTCGATGCTTTATAATCACTCCCTTTTATCCCTGCAGCCCTGTGAACAAAAGGAAGCAGGTATCTTTCTAGCCTCCTTCAATTCTCTCAGGCTCAAGGGTGTTGAGTGCATCATACCCAAACTGACCAGGGATTGTGCCTCATCCACAGCCTCTCCAGGCCCCAGGGTCTCCCCGAAGATGATGGGATGCCACCAAGCCCAGAACTGAAGAAGGACACCAGGGACCACGTTGTGAAGGAGACAGAGGACACTTCCAGCTTTAAAAAGAAGCCTCTCATGCCTGCACCTTATTTGCATCCTGATTCAAAACTCAAACTCTTGGGAAGATGTGACCTGGATATTCGACAACGTTAAGAATGACTGTTAAACTGGACAATGAAAAAAGAAGACCAAAGAGGAACGGACGTCTTCCAATTGTGGTGTTGGCAAAGACGAGTGAGTATACCACGGACTGTCAGAAGAACAAACCAATCAGTCCTGGAGGAAGCACAGCCGAAATGCTCCTTAGAGCGTGAGGATGGCGAGACTTCGTCTCACTTACTTTGGACATGTCATCAGGAGGACCAATCACTGGAGAAGGACATCACACTTGGTAAAGGGTCAGCAAAAAAGAGGGAGACCCTCAGTGAGATGGACTGACACAGTGGCTGCAATGGTGGGCTCAAACATACCAACGATTTTGAGGATGGCACAGGAGCAGGTAACATTTCATTCTGTTATACATAAAGTCGCTATGAGTCGGAGCCAACTCAAGGGGCGCTAACAACAACAAGAAGAACTATATTGCCGTTACGTTAAAAGAGAGACCTTATCGTTTAGAGACGTATACTGGGACAGATACAGATGCAATTTACAGGATGTCTTACATTTGCTTCGAGATAATCCAGGTTGGGGAAGAGAGTAGGCATATGGAAAAAACAAGATTAGCTACGGGGTGATCATTGTTGAAACTGGGTGATGGATATGCGGGGCCCATTATACTATTCTTGGTACTCTTGTGTATGTTTGAAAATTGCCCTAATGAAAGTTTTTGTTGTCTGTTTGTTTGTTTTTTACGGTGCCTTCATCTAGCTCTACTGGGGATGCTGCACCCAGGACCCTCATGCCATCAGACCATCAGAGGAAGGAAGCCCCTCCTCTCCATCCTCACCTTTGTCGACAAATCGGACGGAAGCCCGAGTCAAAGCAGAGAGCCGCCTTGTTGGGAAGAAATGTATTATATTCTCTTGTTTGTTTTCGTTTTCCTTACAATATCTCCAGAGGGGTTTCCTTTGTTTATGGTCTATTTTTAAAACACAAATCAATGTTTGTGCAAAGGGACAAACCTCCCTCAGGGTGCCTGGGAATGCTGCTGCTTCTCTTTCTCCCACCTCGGGCTGCTAGCTGGCTCACCAGCCTCAGGCCATGTGGCCAAGCAGGAATGCAGGCCCAGAGTGAGCTGGTCCTCAAGGGAAGCTACAGATCTGTAGTTTTATGTGAAATCTCCCAATTTACTTGTGGACGATTCATCTGTTAACATTCGATAAAGCCCAAGCAAACATGCCCAGGGCCTCTAATGAATGTCTGTCTGTGATCCTGCCTGGACTAGTCCAACCCAGCCACCCAGAGTCCCTGGGTGGTGTAAATGGGTAAGCACTCCACTACTAGCTGAAAGGCTGGCAGTTTGAACCCACCTAGAGGCCTAGCTATCTGCTTCCGAAAGGTCACAGCCTCAAAAACCCTATGGAGAAGTTCTACTCTGCACACATTAGGTCTCCATGAGTCAGAATCAACTTGATGGCCACTAACAAGAACAACGTATTAAACAAGTTACAAGAGGCCTGCCTTAGGGAATGACCAAAACCAACCTGGTCTCTCTTTTTCCATTCTTACGCTCTTTCTGTTGAACACCTAAGTCATATCTTGCCTCTCTTCTGCTCAAAACATGCCAATGCCTCCCATCTTGCTGGGGTAAAAGCCAGATTCTAGAATCTCTATGATCAACTCCAATGATATCTCTGTTATTTTGCACCTTACTGCTCTGCTCACTTACTCTGTTCCAGCCACAATGATGCCCTGTTCTTACCCTAACACAGCAGGCCTGCCCCCACCTCAGCACTCAGCACTCACCGCCCCTGGGCCTGGACCACTTTCCCCAGGGTGCCTGACTTGCTCCTTCACCTTCTTCTATTCTTCGCTTGAATGTCAGCTTCTCAGTGAGGACCCTTCTGGCCACTTCATTAAAATTGCAACTCTCCTCCACTTCTGCATATCCTAGCCCCTTGCCCTGCTTTTTTTTCTGATGTGCTATTTTACTTGTTGTGTTTCCTGTTTGTCTCCCCCACTTAAATGGAAACTCCGTGAGAGTAGGGGTTTGGGTCTCTTGTGCACTGGTATATCCTAGAACAAGAGGGGCACAGTGGCTCAGTGGCAGAGTTCTCGCCTTCTATGTGGGAGGCCTGGGTTTGATTCCCAGCCAGTGGACCTCATGCGCAGCCACCACCCGTCTGTCAGTGGAGGCTTGTGTGTTGCTATGATGCTGCACGGGTTTCAGCAGCGCTTCCAGGCTAAGTCAGTCTAGGAAGAAACGCCTGGAGATCTACTTCTAAAAATCATGCACTGAAAGCCCTATGGATCACAACAGTCTGATCTGCAACCAATCGTGGGGATAGTGCGCTACCGAGCAGCATTTCGTTCTGTTGTGCATGAGGTCACCATGAGTCAGGGGCCAACTCGACGGCAGCTAACGACAGCAACGAAAACAACAACATCCTAGAACAGAGTTGGAAAGCTGTACTCAAGAAAACATCTGTCAGTGGTGAAGTTCTCTCCGAGGTTCACCGTTCAGCCTGGGAGTGGACAGCCCCGTAAAACCAAATGAGACTAACGAGGTACAGGAGTCCAGTGACAAGGGCCAGAAGGCAGAAGGGGACAAGGAAGCTGGTAATAGGGAACCCAAGGTTGAGTAAGGATATTGTTGATGTGTTGTGAGATTGTTAACCATTGTCACAGGGCAACATTTGTAGTAACTGTTAAATGAGAAACTATTTTGTTCTGTAAGCCTTCATCTTAAGTGAGAATAACAGCACAATTGGAAGAGCGTGGTCAATGTCACTGAACTGTGCATGTAGAAATTTTTGAAATGGTGTATCTTTGGCTGTGTGTATTTTCACCAAAAATAAGGTTGAGAAGTTAGAGGGTTGACATGTTGTGGGGTTGTTAACCAATGTCATAAAACAATATGTGTACTACTGTTTCATGAGAAACTATTTGTTCTGTAAGCCTTCACCTGAAGTACAACATAAATAAATAAATTAAAAAAAAAAAAAAAGAAAACATCTGTTGGATGAATGAACAAATAAATGAATGCATGCATAAGCAATTCTCAGGCCCAGCCTGAATCCTCTCTTGAGAGATTTTCAGGAGCACGTGCCTAAGTTCCTCCCAGATTTTGCTGGGACAGAAACACCTGTCCAGACAGGAAGCACCCTGCCTCTGAGTTCCAGCTGTCCAGCTAGGAGCAGAGAGGGTGAGCGATGCAGGACCATAGACCAGGCTGGCGGGAGGTGCCTGGCACCTTACCTGATGGGGTAGTCAGCTGCGCTGAGGTTGATGAAGAAGTCCCAGGGCCAGTCGGTCATCTCCAGCAGGTCCCGCATGCTCTGCAGGTAGGTGGACAGGAGGCTGGCACCCCCCCAGATGGTGGCCATTCTCCAGGGCGTGACACGGACATTGGGGTACTGCCTGGAGAACTGGAGCACTTGCCGGTGCAGGTAATTGGAGCGCTTTTCCAGAGAGAAAGGAGACCGTCAGTAGCAGGGAAACCAAGACTTGCCTCTCTCCCACCTCCCCTCTCTGTCCCTTCCCCCTAGTTGATGCGGCTACCGACTCAAGAAGCTGATTCAGGGCTGGGCTGTCCCTCTGCTGGTTGGAACATTGCTACTCAAACCCTGAATATTTTTAAAATGTTATTTTAGCTATTTGAAATACAGATTCCCTGTACCCACCTCTGAGCTAATGGTCCACTAGGCTTGGGCTGGTGCTGGGGACTCTCAGGTGGTCTGAGGATAACAAGCCAAGAAATACTGCTGTATCTGAACTGCTGGGATTTTGGGCCGTGGAATTCCTGTTTTCAGCTCCCTTCCATTGCCCGTCTATCACCCTCTCCCATGCCAGCTAGAAGCGGACCTTTTGGATGCTGAGATGCAGGCCAATTTGAACCTAACATGCATCCCCTTTGCCTTCTTGACTAACGATGCAATCATGTCATGTCAGTAGACCAACCGAAACCTCTGGGACGGCAAATCTACCACAGGTTTCTGTTCATAAAGTTTTACTGGAGCACGGCCACACCCATCTGTTTCTCTCTCTCACACACACACGCTCCTATGAGGGACCGCCATCCAGTTGATGAGTTTCCCTTAAAGGGAGGCACTAGGGACTGTGCTAGTGACATGGAAGGAGGGTCTCAGGGAGGGACAGACAGCCCTGCAGAGACAGGCTGGCATGGGACGACCAGAAGAGCCTCCTCACCTTGTCCACGTGGATGTAGTAGAAGTGGTCTCTGTGGTAGATGGCCTTGAACATGCGCTGCAGCTGCCGAGAGGCACGGCCGTGGACCACCAGGACGAAGGCAATTCTGACCGGGTTGGCTGGCATGTACTCCACCGAGTCCTCATCCCACTGAACGTTCTTGTTGGCTTTGCCTGAGGAAAACCCAAGAGATCACAGATGTGACGGTGAGGCTAGGTGGTTCTTTGTGGGTCGGGGAGTTTCTCTGATACTCTTTCTTCGGAACCATTTTAGGGCCATGGTAGTCATATTGGGCCCTGGAACTTGATTCAACTTTAATAAGCATGACCTTGACCCTGACGTTGTCCTGGCACCACAGGAGCAGGGGACACTGAGGTGCTTAAGACATGGTTTCCACCCTCAAGGGGCTTCAACTAGCTTCTGGAGACACAAGTAAGCATATTAAAGAGAAATAAGAAGATGTCTGTGAACCACAGAAGGAGCAGTTAACCAGTTGCCATCAAGTTGACTCTGACTCATGGTGACACCACGTGTGCCAGAGCGGAACTGAGCTCCATAGGGTTTACAGTGACTGATTTTTTTGGAAGCAGATTGCCAGGCCTTTCTTCTGAGGCATCTCTGAGTCTACTCGAACTGCCAACTTTTTGGTTAGCAATGGAGCACATTAACTTTTTGCATCACCCAGGGAAGGAGCAGTTACTTCTGAGTTAAGGTACACATGTTGTTTTGGCCTGCCCACAATCTATTCTCCCTTCTCTTCCTAAGAGCATTCAATATTTCAGAGGGTACCACCCTCTCCTCTGCTCTCAGTCTATAAGGATGACGAGGATCTGACTCCATTACCAATTCTAGGGGTGGTCCTATCACTTAGGCCAATCAGAACACTGCATCTGACAGACCACAGTTATTTGTTCAGAGATGAATATGTAACCCACACAAGCTAATTAGCCAGTAAGACACAATTTCAGACTTCTGTTGGAACTACTAGGTAAGAGAGGGTCTCTTTCTGCTGTACACGAAACTGGGAGAGTCTAAGAGTCTTCCTGTCCCCACATGGAAAGAGGCTGCCTGAGAGGAAAACTAACACCAAGGAGAGCAGTGTTGAGTAATGGAGACGGCCCAGGCTGTCCCTGAACCACCAATGTCCACTGCAATTCCAACTAAAAATGTGGCTATGCTTAGCCTGATTTCCTTTGGGTCTAACTTGACTCCTTATAGGTTCTAGATTATGGATTCTAAGTTAGAGAACCCAGAATAGTGGCACAGTGGTTAAGCACTCAGCTGCTAAACTAAAGGCCGGTAGTTTGAACCCACCAGCCACTCTGCGGGAGGAAGATGTGGCAGTTTGCTTCCGTGAAGACTTACAGCCTTGGAAACGCTATGGGGCAGTTCTTCTCTGTTCTATAGGGTCGCTATGAGTCAGAATCGACTGACACAGCAATGGGGGTAAGTTCAGGTGCTCCAGCTAGGGAAAGCTGAGAATTGGGACTGTTTAGCCTGGGGGTTAAGATATCAGGAGCCTGTCAGCTGTCATCAGAAATCTGAATGGATTGCTAAATGAGCAAGGCTTCATCTATGTTGCTCCCAAGGACAGGACGATACTAATGTGGATAACATCCAAATCATACTGCTCAGTCTCCATGGCCTGTGTGATCTGGCTCCTGCAGACCTCTCCACCCTGACTGTAGCCCAGTGAATATGTAACCCAAACAAGCTAATTAACCAATAAGACACAATTCTAGACTTTTGTTGGAACTACTGGTAAGACAGCATCTCTTTCTGCTGTACACGAAACTGGGGGAGTCTAAGAGCCTTCTTGATTCTAAGAGCCTGATTGCTACCACTTTTAGTCTGGCCCCCTAACCTCCAGCCTCCTGGTTTTCTTTCTATTCCTTGAGCAAGATCCTGTCTGCCCCAGGACCTTTGCACTGGCTATTCCTGCTACCTGGAATGCTCTCTCTCCCCAGATCTTTGCCTGGCTGCATCTGCTTGCCATTAGCTCACAGCTCAAAAAAGGGCCATGCCCGCAACCTATCACACCAGTCTTTTTTACATCATCTTATTTCACATTTCTGCACAGCATTTCACATGGCCTGAAACTGTTTTTCGGTTTACTTGTTTAATTAATGTCTAAATACCCCTCTACAACATAAATCCAGGAGATGAGGAATATTTCAGTCTTGTGCACCACTGAATATGCAACACTGGAACAATATCTGCTACACATTTGGTTTTGGGGGAAAAAAAGTTACAGGAGTGTACATTTTGGCTCAGTACAATAGCATCAGCAGCACCTGCTAACACATTTTATTGAGCATTGACCAGACCTTGACTTTGATTATCTCATTTAATCCTCATAACAACCCTGCAAGGTAGTGCTCTTATCCCCATTTTCCAAATGAGGAAACCACAGATTAGAGGATTAAGGGCTTCATTCAGGGTCACATTGTTCTAAATAGCTAAGCCAAGATTCAAAGCCAGGTCTATCTGATTCTAAAGCTCATGCCCTGGACTCCTTATACACACTACGAGACCACATCTAGAATTGGGGAAAGGTTTATAACAATTCTGCTTGTTAGTTAATGGTATACTTTATAAATTAGTCATTGCATAGGCAGGCATGCATTTAAGGACCGTGGGAAGCTGACTCTAGGTGACCAATAAGGTCACATATTTTCATCCATCATCCATCTATAAATCCATCCACACGCCCATCCAATTCCAACCACCTAGCCCTCCAAACATTGAGTAAATTATCCAACTACCCATCTAGCAAAGCATCCAAAAGCTTACCATCCAAAAGATCCACCATTCATTCACTCATCTGTCCAACCCCTCTTCATCCTTAAAACCAACCATCCATTCATCCATCCATCCAACCATCTAACTATCAACCCACTGATCCATGCAATATTAACTTGGCCTACACTACATGTCAGGTACTGTGCTAGGAATCAAGGAAATAAAATATATATTAAAAGAGCCCTTGCCTTTGAGAAGCACTCAGTCAACTGGGGGAAAACACAAGACAATGCTCAATCGTTGTATGACAGAAGTACGTTCAGGTTGTTACTGGACAGAGGAGGAAAGAAGAGACCTCAGAGAGTTTAGTCCACAGCTTCTGAGGCCCATTTCTTCAAGCTTTCCTGATGAGTTCTATGGCTTCTTGGCTGTTAAATCGATAGCTACAACCTTGGAGCTAATTATCATCTTGGCTCGGGTTGATAACAGATTTGGCAGCAACCAGAGGGTTATCCTAGCCACTCTTTAATCTTCTCTCTACACCAATCACAAACAAACTAAGCTTTCCTGGTGACCACGTGAGATAGGTATGCCTGGGGGAGATCAAGTCCCTTTAAATACCTACACAACAAACCATCCGTCCATCCATTCATTTATCCAATCACCCATCATCCTTAAAACCTATGACATGTCAGCCCTGGGTACAAAGGCATGTACGACATGAGCCTGTTCTGACACATGGATTATGAATGGATTAAGGAATGTGAGAATCCAAAGTAAAAAAGATCATAAATACAAGAAAAGCTTATATTCTCCCATGACCATAGCCCTGGTCTTCGTTACACTGGCTGTCACCTCTCTCGGCTTTGCTTAGAGACTCTTTACCAAAAAATGGCAACTATTTCTGGCAAGTGCCTCTGATGGGGGGAGCTGCATATGACAATAAACCACAGGGAGGGGCATGGGCAGAGGTGGCCCCCACGATGGGCTGTCTCTATGCCCCAGTGCCTCTGCAACGCCCACTGGCAGCGTGACCACCACTTCCGGGACTTCGGTCCTGAAACGCACACGGCCTCCCCCATTCGGAGTCGATCTGCAGTGGGTTATGGTAAGATTCCCGATGCTGGCAGGGACTGGGGACACAGACTGTCTCCTTTCCTGTGGGAGTGGAAGCTGGTACAACCTTGTCGGAAGTGAGGTGGCAACAGGTATCACAATTTTAAATACACATGCCCCTTGCCCCAGTAATTCCACTTCTATGAATCTATCCTAAGGAAGTAAGAGGGCAAATATGTAAGGCTGAATGTAGAGGGTGTTCGTTGTTCATCTGTTTGTTCGTTCCTTGGTTCGTTCGTTCATTCATTCATTCAATGTCTCTATGTGCCAGGCACTTGTCTAGCCTTATCAGTGAAACACAACAGTCTTTTCCCACAGGGTGCTTATAGGCTACTGGGCTAGAAAGCCAATAAAAAAATGTACAGATAGTGGCGATGGTTGTACCACATGATGAGCGTGATTAGGGTCACTGAGCTGTGTGTTATATATGTAGAGGATGCCGAAATGGCAAATGTTTTGTTATACATATACTTAAAAAAAAGTAAGCAAATAGAGAATATAATTGAAGACAGTGATAAAGTCTACAAAGAAAAAAATAAAGTGGGTTAAGGGATGGGGAGTGATGTGACAGGGTTTATTTTCAGAAAAGTCTTCTGGTGGTCAGTTTGAATCAGTGGCACTGGAACAAGCTCTGAACGATACGAGAGAGTGAGCCATGGGATTACTGGGGCAGGGGGAGGATTCTAGGCAGATGTCACAGCCAGTGCAAAGGTCCTGGGGCCTCTACCTCAACAGTGTTAATAATGGTCCAAAATAGGAGCTGACCCAAAGATCTATCAGTGGTGGATGGATAAAGAACATTAGGAGTATACATGCATTAGATTTACATGCAGCTGTCAAAAATGATTACTTATTAATACTTAATGATATGGAAATTTGTCTATAATATATTGTTTTGCAAAAAGAAGTTTCAAAAGAATGATATTCAATTCATAACAAATTAAAAGTTGTGCTCCCAAACATTAATAGAGGTTCATAAGGTGGCATGACCGTTCTTTATACTTTTCTGCATAATCTGAATTTAAAAAAAAATGTGTTACTCAGGACTAATTGCCTACATGAACCATGGCCTCATCTATCCAGAGACCAGAAGAACTAGATGGTGCCTGGCTACCACTACCGACCATTCTGACCAGGGATACAACAGATGGTCCTGGATAGAATGGGAGAAAATTGTAGAACAAAACTCTAATTCTGAAACAAACAAACAGCAACAACAAATGGTCAGACTTATTGGTCCAGGAGAGACTAGAGGAACCCCTGAGACTACTGCCTGAGATACCCTTTAAACTTTGAACTGAAACTACTCCCAGAGGTCACCTTTCAGCTAAATAACAGATTAGCTCATAAAATAATCAGTATCGCTCGTGAGTACAGTGCTCCTTTAAAAAAAAACCTATATGAGACCAAACAGTCACTATTTACCCTAAAACAAAGATGAGAAGGCTGCGGGGGGCGGGGAACAGAATGAAGCTGGATTAATGGAAGCAGAATAACCAGAATGGAAATATTGAGAATGTTGATACAATACCAAAAATGTAACCAACGTCACTGAAAAATACATATAAAATAAAAAAAACCAGACTCACTGCCATCAAGTCAAAATTGTTAAATGGGAACTTAATTTTCTGTGTAAACTTTTGCCAAAAACTCAATAAAATATTTTAAAAATGTATTACTTTAAAAATTACTTTAAAACTGTATCAAGAAACTTAACAATAAAGGGGATGCTCACTGGTAACTCTAATACCAACTATTTATTGAGTGCCTACTATGTACTGGAGCCCTGGTGGCACAGTGGGTAAGAGCTCAGGCTGCTAACCAAAAGGTTGGCAGTTTGAATCCACCAGCCGCTCCTTGGAAACCCTATGGTGTAGTTCTACTCTGTCCTATAGGGTCGCTGTGAGTTGGAATCAACTCAACGGCAGTGGGTTTACCATGTGTTAAGCACTTTCTATGCATGATTTGATTTACTTCTATCAAAACCTCTACAAGAAGGGAGCTATTATCTTCCCATTTTACAGGTGAGGAAGCTGAGGCTCAGAGAGGGTATGACACTTGCTCAAGTGGCTGAGCTGAGAATGAGACGAATCCGTCCGGTAAAACTACAGATTTCACAATGTAATCAGATTCCCTTGGTGCAAAACAGAAAATAAGCAGCAAATCAGAAATATTAGGGGCAGAAGGAGAAGCTGACTTCAGACGAATGTTAAAAGGCCAGGCTGGTGGGAGCAGAATATCAAGTGCACTTCTGCGGTACAGCTGTGGAGGCTGTGACTGGGGAGCCCTGGAGTAAGGAGCCGTGACAAGTAGGGCTAGTTACCCAAACTCTGTATTTCTCAGTATCCGCAGAGGCTGCATAAGGACTGTTATCCTTGAGTACCAAAGAGATGGCGCGGATGAAGGTGCTTTGCAAGGGTAAACGTGTTGTACAAACATTGCAAATTTGCCAATGATTACAGCAGTAGTGTTCGTGGGAATATGACCCAGGAGGAGAAAATGAGGTACAAAGGTTGAGAGTGTTAATCTAGGCTCCAACACTGTGTGACCTTGGACCAGTTATATAATCTCTCTGAGCCTTCGTTTTCTCATCTGTAAAATGGGTATAAGCACAGACCCTGCCTCATGTGGATGCACATGTTCGGTGTGGAGCACAATGCTGGGCATGTAGTAAATGCCCAATAAATTATAGCTATCATCATCATGGAGCCCTGGCGGCACAGTGGTTAAGAGCTACATTGAGCTACAGTTGCTAACCAAAAGGTAGACAGTCAAAGAAGGCATTCAGGCGGCTAACAGACACATGAGGAAATGCTCACGATCATTAGCCATTAGAGAAATTGCAGATCAAAACTACAACGAGATATCATCTCACCCCAGCAAGGCTAGCATTAATCCAAAAAACACAAAATAATAAACGTTGGAGAGGTTGTGGAGAGACTAGAACACTTATACACTGCTGGTGGGAATGTAAAATGGTACAACCACTTTGGAAATTGATTTGGTGCTTCCTTAAAAAGCTACAAATAGAAGTACCATACCATCCAGCAATCCCACTCCTTGGCATATACCCTAGAGAAATAAGAGCCATTCTACAAATAGATATATGCACACCCGCATTCACTGCAGCACTGTTCACGATAGCAAAAAGACAGAAACAACCTACTGCCCATCAACGGACGAATGGATAAACAAATTATGGTATATTCACATAATGGAATAGTACGCAACGATCAAGAACAATGATGAATCTGTGAAACATCTTATAACATGGAGGAATCTGGAAGGCATTATGCTAAGTGAATTTAGTCAGTTGCAAAAGGACAAATATCATACAAGACCACTATTATAAGAACTCAAGAAAGGGTTTAAACACAGAAGAAAACATTCTTTGATGGTTACGAGGGTGGGGAGGGAAGAAGAGGGGTATTCGCTAGCTAGATAGTAGACAAGAATTATCTTAGGTGAAGGGAGGAACAACACACACTACAGAAACCAAAGCTAAGAAGTTTCCTGAATACAACCAAACACTTCGAGGGACAGAGTAGCAGGGGTGGGGGCCTGGGGACCATGGTTTCAGGGGACATCTAGGCCAATTGGCATAACAAAGTTTTTAAAGAAAATGTTCTGCACCCTACTTTCGTGAGTGGCATACGAGGTCTTAAAAGCTAGCGAGCGGCCACCTACGATGCATCAACTGGTCCCAACCCACCTGGAGAAAAGGAGAATGAATAACACCAAAGACACAAGGAAAGTATTAGCCCAAGAGACAGAAAAGGCCACATAAACCAGAGACCTCATCATCCTGAGACCACAAGAACTAGATGATGCCTGGCTACCACCAAGGACCGCCCTGACAGGCAACACAACAGAGAGTCCCTGATGGAGCAGGAGAAAAGTGGGATGCAGAACTCAAATTCTAGTAAAAAGACCAGACTTAATGGTTTGATTAAGACTGCAGGGACCCCGGAAGAAATGGCCCCTAGACTCTCTGTTAGCCCAAACTAAAACCATTCCTGAGGCCAACTCTTCAGACAAAGATTAGACTGGACTATGGGACATAAAATGATACTTGTGAAGAGTGTGCTTCTTAGCTCAAGTAGATACATGAGACTAAATGGGCAGCTCCTGTTCAGAGGTGAGATGAGAAGGCAGAAAGGGTCAGGAGCTGGCTGAATGGACAGGGGAAGTCGGGGGTGGAAAGGAGGAGTGTGCTGTCACAGTATAGGGAGAGCAACTAGGGTCACATAACGATGTATGTATAAATTTTTGTATGAGAGACTAACTTGAATTGTAAACTTTCACTTAAAGCACAAAATAACCCCTGAAAAACAAAGGTCAGCAATTTGAGTTTACTGGCTGCTCCTTGGAGACCCTATGGGGCAGTTCTACTCTGTCCTATAGGGCCACTATGAGTTGGAATTGACTCGATGGCAATGGCTTGTTTGTTTTCGTTTATCATCATCATGAAACATGATGCCTTTTTGGTTCATGACGATGACAGTGAAAGTTTAAAAGGACGCAAAAGGACATCATGTTTGGTAAAGCAGAGGGTCAACGAAAATGAGGAAAACCCTCAGTGAGATGAACGGACACATTAGCCTCAACAACGGGCTCAAATATATGGATAATCATGAAGATGGCCCAGGACCGGGCAATGCCTTGTTCTGTTGTACATAAGGTCCCCGTTGGTTGGGGCCTACTCAATGGCAACTAAGAACAATCATCATCATTGTCCTTGTCACCATCAGTGTCATCATTTCTATTTGGCTGTTTATCCACAAGGATCAGGATCCAGTTTGGTTTCGTCCCTGGGCCCAACTCGAGGCTTCCATCCAAGCCTGTACTGGCTCCCAGGGTTGAGCATACGCTGGAGCCTGATGCTCGCGAGTAACATTCACAACTGGAACGCCCCTCCTCAGCGTTCACCCAGACCACAATTGATAACAAATGTGAAGGAGCCGCTTGACTGGAACAGTTATTCTACCGACAAAGCCCTCGGTTCTATTTATACTCTGAAAGGGCGTCTTCCAGCTGCTGCAGGGGAGCCTTCTGAGTTGGTTCCAAAGAAGAGGGTTGCTTAGGTCTTGGGAATGGAGGGAAGGGGAAAGAAGGTTGTATGCAAACATGGCATGGGTCAGAAAGCCTGAGATGGATGGAGGGTGGGCAGCTCAGAAGCTGCCTGGGGCTTGCAGGTGCTGGGATTGAGGAGCACGGCCTCTAGACCCAGCCCTTCACTGTGGGTTCTTCGGAAGGACACCGCCCTTCTCCCATCCCCTGTTCTTCATCTATAAAATGGGGTGAGCAATGGCTTCCTAAACCCAGTGGGCTGGGGAGTGAACCATGATCATAGGAAAGAAACAGTCTCATACAAGCAGAAGGCATGTTGCAGGGAAGCAGGATTCATGTCATTAGAGGGAGAAAGCCTTACAAATTCTAGGCTCTTTGTCAGGCTCAGGGAGGGGTGCCTTTTTCCCACTGGGAAATTTCAATGCAGGTTTGTGGTGATTAGAACTTGGGAGTTGCCCGGTGCAGTGCAGAGTGGCAGGAAGAGAATTGGACACGATTACGGATTGAATTATGTTACCTAAAAGAAATGCGGAAGTCCCAGCCCCTGTACCTGCACATATGACTGTGTTTTGAAATGCAGGTTTTCTTTTATGTAATGAGGTCATACCAGGTTAGGCCAGTACCTGTTGCCTTCGAGTCAATTCTGACTCACGGCGACACTATGTGTGTGAGAGTAGAACTGTGCTCCGTAGCGATTTCAAAGGCTGATTTTTTTCAGAAACAGATCACCAGGTCTTTCTTCTGAGGCACCTCTGGGTGGACTCAGACCTCCAACCTTTAGGTTAGCAGCCCAGCATGTTAACTGCTTGCACCACTCAGGGACTCCTGGAGTTGGTACCACTGCACAGAATGTGGCCCTCACTTCAGAGTCCAAGGTGTTGATAGATAGCTGTGGGTTCCCTCCCAGCTGCGGCCAGGATCTTAACTCCCCCACAACACCGCCCTGGCCCCCCGGGGCCTGGCACAGAGCTGAGCTCACAGGAGAGGGGGCAGTGAATGATTTCTGACTGCTGATTAAGCCAGGGAACCTGATCCATGGATGGGCCCCAGGGCCTAGGTCAGTGCCTCAGCCTGAGCTGCTGAGGATGGCACGGCTCATGGAGGGAAGAGGTGAGGCTGGATCCCCGTTGCCCTTGAGGCTTTGCGGCAGCCCGAGGACCCTTGCCCAGGAGCACCAAGCCAACTTGGGAGGAGCTGTCAGGTGCCCAGCCTACCCTCCAGCATTGTGGCTTGCTGCTAACTCAGCCCTGTAGTGTCCCCTCCAGCCTTACTTCATGAGACCTGAAGGCGGAGAGGATATTAAAAGGGGAGTGTGCAGTCTTGGGTCCAAGGTCCCTGGACGGCACAAACTGCGCTCAGCTGTTGTTGTTGGGTGCCACTGAGTTGATTTTCAACTTGTAGACACCCTGTGTGACAGAGTACAACTGCCCCATTGGGTTTTCTAGGCTGTAATCTTTACAGGGAGCCCTGGTGGAGCAGTGGTTAAGAGCTCAGCTGCTAACCAAAAAGTCTGGAGTTCGAATCCACCAGCCACTCCTTGGAAACCCTATGGGGCAGGTCTACTCTGTCCTATAGTGTCACTATGAGTTGGAATGGGCTCGATGGCAGTGGGTTTGGTTTTAATCTTTATCGAAGCAGATTACCAGGTCTTTCTCCCACAGAGCCACTGGGTGGGTTGGAACTGCCAACCTTCCTGTTAGCAGTGGAGTGCTTAACTGTTGCACCACCAGGGTTCCTTTGTGCTCAGTCCTACGGAGCTGTTCTACTCTGTGACACATGGGGTTGCCATGAGTCAGAGTTCCAAGGATGAAGCTGGCCACCAGCACCCCTCAGATCACAGGATAAATGACCCTTCCTGGGTCTCCAGTTGTGGAGGCTTATTTGTAAGTTGCAGGCTCTGGTGAATTTCTGGCTCATCCTCACCCCCTTCCTCCGCCTGCCGCAGGCCTCAAGCCATCCTGCACTTCTTGCTGCAGCCACTCCACATAGTGGCTCTGCCTGGATCTGCATTCTGGGCCCACCATTTACTAGCAGATCACTCTGCCTCTCCGTGCCTCAGTTTCCCCATCTGCAAAGTGTATCTACCTCTGAGGGATGCTGTATGGACTAAGAGCTGTAATTCAGGTACACTAGGGCCATGCATCTTGACAGTGGGGAGCCAGGTTTCACACTCGTGCAGGCTGACTCTGGAGCCCCAGTCCGTGCACCCAAGTTTGCCATTCACTGATCACATGGCTGTGAGTGGTGGACCAGGTCCTGAACTCGAGGACTTCAGAGCTCGTGTTCTTAAACGTGGTGTCAGGGTTCCGGGGAGAGGATTCTGTGTGGCCCCTCGACAGGACATTAAATGGCACTGAATCAGAATGGCACAGTGAATTAAATTCTCACCCATCCCTTCGGACTAGCCCACCAAGGACGTCTCAGGCCAATGCTAACTTGTCCTTAATGGCACTCACTTCCCCGCCTTCCTTTTCCATAGAGGAGATCTGCCCTTGAGACCGGCATCTTTGTCTCGGCTGTTTTGATTTCACCGACTCACTGGCATGGATGCTGTCTCTTTATGGCAAGTAAGAACAAGATTCCGGTTTTTGCCAGTGCTGCAATACGGCTTGTAAAATAAAATTTACTTAAGTAAAAAATAAAAGTGAGTTTATTGAAATAAAAATATAACGGGAATCACAGGGCAGGGGGAATGTGGATATGACAAACTCGGGAAGGCGGGAGGGTACAAGAAGTTTGGGGAATATTAACGAGACTGTGCAAGCTTGCCTTGTAACCAGGACGTGCTGAGTGTGTTAAATGAATGACAAAGGTGAAGGTCAGGTACAGTGACACCCACGTAGCCCCGGAAGTCACGGAAGGACTCACAGGTCCAGACAAGATTTGCTTTCCTTCTCTCCCACTTCAGGGGCCCAGGAGGGTTTTGTTGGGAGTCTTCTGTGGGGAGGGAGGGGAGTGTCATGTTCCTGCTAGAGAGCGAGCTCCCAGTCTGCTAAGAACATCCTCGGTTTAATTTTCACTTCAATTGGTTGAGCACTTAATATTCATGAGGTTCTTTCCACAGCATCTCACTTCTTTCAGCAATGCTACCTGTGGAAATTATCCTCACTGACAGAAAAATTTCCAAGGCTCAGAGAGGTTAAGGAAGTTGCCCAAGGTCACGGAGCCAGGAGAAGAGATTAGGGTACACACTGGTCTGACTGGTCTGACTTCAGATTCCATGCTCCACACTTTGCCTAACAAGACTCTGGGCATCCTCTGTCTCCACTCAGGCTGCCTTTCTAAGCGCACCTGGAACCAAAGCACCATATTCCCCTGATAGTTTCCAAACTATCAGCTACTCCAGGGCAGGGCTTCTCAACCGGGGCAGTCTCGGCTTTTTGGGCTACGTGGTTCTTTGTTGTGGGTGGCGGGAGAGGGGGCTCTCCAGTGCATTGTAGGATGATTCTCAACATCCTCGGCCTCCATTCACTAGACATTGGTAGCACATTCTCCATTGTGACAAAACCAAAAATGTCTCCATTCATTCACAAATGGGGGAGCAAAATCACTCCCTTCCCCATTGAGAATCGCTGCTGTAGAGTTCCACTTGCCTTCGAGTTGGTTCTGACTTGCGGTGACCCCGTGTGTGCAGAGAAGAACTGTGCTCTACAGGGTTTTCAAGGCTGTGACCTTTCGGAAGCAGACTGCCGGGCTTGTCTTCCGAGGCACCTCGGGGTGTGTTCAAACCGCCCAACCTGTCGGTTAGTAGTTGAGTGCTGAACCGTCTGCACCCAGAGGAGTGGTTCTCAAAATATGGTCTCTGGTCAGGAGCGTCAGCAACACCTGACGACTTGTCAGATATGCACATTTCACCCCCTCCCCAGACATACTGAATCTGAAACTATGGGGCTGGGAACCAGCAATCTGTGGTTGAACAAGCCCCCCACGTGATTCAGATGCATGCTAACATTTGAAAACCACTGGGCTAGACATAAGGACCCTGGTGGTGCAGTGGTTAAAGCACTTGCCTGCTAACCGATAGGTCACTGGTTCGAAACCACCAGTGGCTCCGGGGGAGAAAGATGGGGCAGTCTGCTTCCGTAAAGATTTACAGCTCGGGAAACCCTATCGGGTTGCTACTAGTCAGAATCGACTCGACGGTAGTGGGGTTGGTTGGCTGGTGGGGCTAGGCTTTATCGCTGTCGTTAGCTGCCTTCGAGTCGCCCTGACTCATGGTGACCCCACGCACAACGGAACAAAACGCTGCCTGGTCCCGCGCCATCCCCCACGATCGGCTGGGGATCCACACGGTTTTCACTGGCTGATTTGCAGAAGTAGATCACCAGGTCTTTCTCTGTAGTCTGTCTTAGTCTGGAAGCCTCCACTGAGGGACGGGTGGTGGCTGTGCATGTGGTACATTTGCCAGGATTTGAACCCAGGTCTCCTGCACGGAAGGTGAGAATTCTGCCACTGCCCTCTCTGGCCTAGACCAGTGATTCTTAACTCTGGCTGCATATTAGAATCACTGAGCATCTTAAAAACAAAACTAAAACAAAACAATGTGCAGGTCCCACCCCCAGAGAGCCTAATTTAGTTTTGTGGGTGCCAGTGTCATTATTTTTTTAAAGCTCCCCAAGTGGGAGCCAATGAGCTTGGAATCAATGAGCAGCCAGGGTCGAGAATCCCGTTTTGGATACCTTCTTTTCTTTTCGACCACCTTGAAAAATAAAAACCCCATCTCAAGGTGCAAAAGGTTTTATGCAAACACATCTCTGGGTGCCCTCTCAAATACTCAGCACCCACAGCTCCCCTAGAGACCGAAGGCTTGCTCACTTGCTATTATTCTTCCACTCTGAGAAAATGTCTCCCTCCACCCCCGACCAAGCACTCAGGAAATTTTCCTGCTCACTGAGCTTTTCCCCCTATTCAAGTCTGGAATTATTAAACCACAACCCATGGCTGAACCGTCTTATTGATTTTATTGTCGAGAGCCCTGGGATATTCTAATGATGTACTGCTCCACAAATGGAAACTGGTGGGATAGATATTGATGGAGTATGGTACACTTTCCCACAATTCACTGGCTCCCAGTCACTTTGCCTGTTTCGTATCATCAGTGAAAGCGATACACTGTGGTCCGCCAGCTCTGGTCTGTCTGCTGATGGCACTTCCTCTGAGCATCAAGAATGAAAGAGCTGTTACGACAACAGCAACATTACTGCTGTGTGCCAGACCCTGTGCTGAGCGGTGTTTAACAGACATCATCTCACCTCTCACAGCAGGCCTTCAGGGGAGGTATTCTGATTATTCCCATTTCACAGACAAGGAAAGGAAGACTCAGAGTGGTTACTCCACCTGGCCAGCTGGTGAGATGCGGAATCGGGATTCCAATCTGCACTTGTCAGCCACTTGAATGAGGACTTTTAATCCTAAACTAAACCATGTGCGGGGCTGTCCCATGCATTACAGAACAACCAGGATATTCCTTAGAGTGAAGATGGCAAGACTTCGTCTTGCTTGCTTTGGACATGACATTAGGAAAGACTAATTGCTAAAAAAGAAAACCATGTTTGGTAAAGTAGAGGCTCAGCAAAAACAAGAGAAACCGTCGATGATGGATTGACACAATAACCTCAACAAGGGGCTCGAACATATCAAAGATCGTGGAGATGGTGCAAGACCAGGCGACGTTTTGTTCTGTTATACGTAAGACCGCCAGGAGTCAGAGCCAACTCGATGGCAGCTAACAATAACAATCCCCCAAACAACCCCTCCCCCTTACATTTCTAAACGCCCCCTAGGGGACCAGCATGGTTATTGCTGGAGAACCACTCATCTTCCTAGGAGGCAGGAGGCTTCCTGCCAAGATGGCCTACTGCATTTTTGGCAATGTGGGCAGCCACTCTGGAAAGGCAACATTGCAGAGAGGGAATGAGTTTGGCTTTGAAGTCATAACTCTGGGATCAGACCATGAACCCCTCATCCACTACTCTAGGAGGCTGAGCAAGTTCTCTTTCATCATTGGTAAAATAAGGGTAAGTATTCACACCTATATCATATGAGGGAATCCATAGAATCAGGTACATAAAGTGCTCTGAAAAGTGCCTAGTACAGAGCAATGGTTCTGAACCTGGGGTGATTTTGAACCTCCCTGCCCAGGGACATTTGGTGATGTGTGGAGACAATTTTGCTGTCACAGCTGAGGAGGACAATTACTTATATCTATTTGGTAGAGGCCAGGGATACTGCTAAACATTCTACAATGCACAGGACAGCCACCTACCATAGAGAAATCTGGACTAAGATATGTCCATAGTGCCAAAGCTGAGAAGCCATGAAATAGAGCAAAGCAAAACAAAAAAACCAAGCCTGTTGCCATCGAGTCAATTCTGAGACATGGTGATCCCACGTATGCAGAGTAAAACTGCACTCCATAGAGTTTTCCAGGCTGTGATCTTTCAGAAGCAGATCCTTGGTCTTTCTTCTGAGGCAACTCTAAGTGAGTTTGAACCACCAACATTCTGGTTAGTAGTTGAGTGCTTAATCATTTGCGCCACACAGGGACTCCAGAATAAGCAAGTACTCAATGAATTAATTGGTTGGTAAGTATATATCTAAGGGGTCCTGGTGGTATAACAGTTAAGTGCTTGGCTGCAAACCAAAACGTTGGCATTTGAACCCACTCAGCATCTCCGTGGGAGAAAGATCTGGTGATCTGCTTCCCTAAAGATTACAGCCAAGAAAACCCTATGGGGCAGTTCTACTCTGTCACATGGGGTCGCTGTAAGTTGAAATCAACTTGACAGCACTCAACTGTCAAGGACCACAGATTCCATCAGGGTTGCAATGGGAGAGAGTGACAAGCCCTCACGACAGGCTTGTTAATCGATGGTTGAGCAGTGGATGCAGGCAGGGCATTTTTTGAAATTCCCGGACAGAACGTATGAGACACCCCACTGGCTGGGTATGCGGAGCACCTCCTCGACCCACACACCTGCCTCTTCAACCCAGATGGTGCCGTTCGCAAGTTTCCTGTGAGTTCTCGTGTCAGGTGTCATTTTCATCTCCGTCCTCCTTTCTCCCCTCTTGAAGGTACTCGCAGGCTCAATAAACACTGCCACGGAAAAGCACAGCGACGCATCTATTTTTATTACAAATGGAGCTGCTCGAGGAGGGAACCACTCTTACTTACTTCTCAGGGTAAGGGTTTTGACAACAGGTTTATTTTCTCCGACTCTCCAAGGACTAAGCGAGGAACACTTTCAAGTAACAGTACATTAATTAATGATGAATTGGTTGGAATTTTCCTCATAAAAATCTGTATAGTAATCACATTATGGGCCATTAACGCTGCCTCCTCTTCAAAAACCATAAATATATTCTGCAGGTGCCTTCCTTTTTAAAAAGGGACATTTTCCCAATTGGTCACCCATTCATCATGTTAATGCTGTCACGTCACACATGAAGACAGGAGAAATTATAAAGGCTCATATTCATGCAGGGTCTACTCCGTGCAGGTCACTTGGCCAAGCCCCTTCCACGCATAATCTCGTTCAGTCCTTGATGCAAGGCAGGTGCTGTTACCCTCCTGTTTCACAGCTGGGGAAACTGAGGCACAAAGGGAGTGGGTGTTTTGCCCTGGCTCAAATAGCTAGGAAGCTATGGAGCCTGGATCTGAGTCCAGACAACCTGATTCCAGAATACTCTGCCCTCTGCCTCCTGAGACAGAAGCACCAGGCTGAACCCTGAGGCTCAGTGATCCTCTTGCTAAGCCCACTGCTAAGGGGCTCCCGGTTGACAGCTGAGAGTCAACCCAGTGCAACAAATAGGTTGTGCTCCTAGAGGACAGTAATTATGTTTCCTTCACTTCTGCCATCCCAGTGCTGAGCCAATGCTTTCGGACAATGCCAGGAGCATCTGGTACCCATGGAATAAACTCCCATGGAAGGAAGGAACGGATATTGGAACACATGTGCAGAGGGGGTCATAGTGGTGGGTAACAGAGAGCATTTCTGTGCACGTGGACTCTCGACAGATCCATTTCCATCAGAGGTGTGACTGGGGCTCTGCATCGGGCAGGCCGCCATGCACAGTCACTAAGCCACACTTCCTAGGATAAAGCCAAGGAGAGGCTCATTTGAACCCCATCTAGCTTCACTCCAGGTGCACCTAAACCAAGCCATGATCTTTTAAATCGCCTCATATGCATGCAAAAGCTGAACAATGACAAAAGAAGACAGAAGAAGAATTGATGCATTTGAATTGTGGTGTTGGCAAAGAATACTGAATAGACCGTGGACTGCCAGAACTAAAAAATCAGTCTTAGAAGAAATACACTCAGAAGGTTCCTTAGCAGTAAGGATGGTGAGACTTTGGCTTGCTTACTGTGGACATGTCATCAGGGAAGACCAACCACTAGAAAAGGACATCATGTTTGGTAAAGCAGAGGATTAGTGAAAATGAAGAAAACCTTCAATGAAATGGATTGACACAGTAGCCACAACAATGGGCTCACACATATCAACGATCGTGAATATTGTCCAGGACCAGGCCACATTTCATTCTGTCATACATAACGGGAAGGATTACCCAATAAGCAAGGCAAGCACATGCTTAGGGCATCAACAAAACAAGGTGTCTTACGCTGAGTTCTCTAGAGAAGTAAAACCAGTTAAGTGCATACATATATATGTGTGTGTGTGTGTGTGTGTGTGTGTGTGTGTGTGTGTGTGTCAAGGAAATGGCTCATGCAGTTGTGGAGGCTGGCAAGTCCCAAGTCCATTGATCAGGTGTCAGGATGGAGGCTTCTCCTGACTCACGTAGAGGC
>NW_004443960.1:16064005-16064799 GCF_000243295.1 Trichechus manatus latirostris | reverse complement strand
TATGCTTCTCTGTATTTTTGAAATTTCTGTACTCAAACATATTGAATAAATAATTAACGGTCATTCAGCTCTTGCTTGAATGCCTCCAAAGATGGGAACCTCAGTGCCTTGCACAGCAACTGGGCACACTTGTGGGCAGTGCCGACCGTGGGCTATTTCTTCCAAAACATGCCTGTGGAAGGTCTCATCTGTAGGTCCTAGTTCTGCCTTCCAAGATAGCACTACTGCTGCTGCTGTGGGCCAACCTCGCAAATACGTGAAAACTGTTTATTATGCAATGACTCCACCTCACCCTCATCTACTGCCAAGTGTGGGTCAAGTGTGCACTCCAGCTCATTCAAGTTTGCTCCTCCCAGATTTGGGGTACCCATTCCTTTGGTCAAGGTCCTTCCAGAGTGTGACCAGAAGTCATTGGCCTAGGGCTGTCATCTCTCTTGATTAAGACCCTGCACTAGCACAGACTAAGATTAAATCTGTCACTGTTGAGTCGATTCCGACTCTGTAACATGTTTAAAAGCCTCCTGAGCATGTGACAGTACACCGCATTCATTCATTTGATAAATAATTATAAATGCCTGTTAGCGTGCTGCACACTAGGGGGATATGGTGCTGAGCAGGAAGGACATGTCACTTATTTGATAAATAATTCTCATATGCCTGTTACTGTGCAAGATAGGGAGCGGGGCGGGGCACTAGACCAGTGGCCACAGTCCCTTCTCCAGACGGTCTCTAAACGACCGTGCAGTGAAGGCTGCCATGGCTTGCCTCCCACCATTAGAGCATTACAGTGCGGC
>NW_004443960.1:16049775-16058958 GCF_000243295.1 Trichechus manatus latirostris | reverse complement strand
TGGCTAGTGGGTCTGAACTGTCGACCTTTTGGTTAGCAGCCGAGTGCTTAACCACTGTGCCACCAGGGCTCTTTCTAGAAAGATTACAACCAAGAAAACCCCTATGGAGCAGTTCTACTCTGCAACACATGGGGTCACCATGAGTTTGGATCGACTCAATAGCAACAGGTCTTAACTGCCTTGGCCAGGAAGCGAACCTTCACTTCTACTCACACATCTCCATTAGGGAGACCGAGTCACATGACCCCACCCAGAAGCACTGGAGTGGGTTATGATTGTCACAGCTTGCGGGGGACGGGGGAGGGGATTTAGGATGCTACTGGCATATACTGGATAGAGGCCAGAGATGCTGTTAAACATCCTACAATGCACAGGGCAGCCCCCACAACAAAGAATGATTGAGTTCATCAGATCAAGTGTCAAGGTTCAGAAACCCTGCTTGCAACCAGTAAGTCTCAAACAGATTCACTGGGGAGCTTATTAAAATGCAGATTCCTGGGCCCTGCCCCTAGAGATCCTTATTCCAGCAGTTTTCACTTGGCTTGCTGGCGACTCCTGCCCACTATTTGTAAGCCGCATCCAGGAAACCCTCTCTGGGAAAGCCAGGCAAGAATACCCAGGGTGGGAGAGCCGAGGTGCTGCTGGAACCTTGCAGACACCTGCCCCCACACCAAATGTGTCAGGGTCAGCGAGAGGCAGGTGTGCCAGAACAAAAAAAGCTGACATTTGTTAAGTGCCTCTCTCCGTCTCTCTCGCAAACCTCAAATTGCAGGGAACATATTCTAAGACTAACCTGTCAGCCAATGACAACTAAATTACTAACCTCGCCTTCCCCTGTGCCCCATATCCCTGTCAGATATGCAGCCACATTAACAGAAGAATGCTTCCTGGAGCTGGATTCCCAGCATGGGGAAGGTGACCCTTTTGCTGGAACACAGCCATGTGAGCACATGTACTGCAAAGGGGCCAGGGGACTGGGGCTTGCCTGGAAATAACCCGAAACGGAGAGAATCCAATCTGACCAGTGCAGCAGAGCAAGCAGAGAGGCTGAGGCTCCGTTTCTGCTTCTTCTTGGGTATCCATTAGAATCTATCTCTCAGCATCCTCTGCATTTATGTCTGGCCATATGGCTGTGCTTTAGCCCATGGAATGGAAGTGTGACGAGCACTTCTTGGGCTGACTCATGGAAACCTCCTGCACACACTCCTCTATGCTTTTTCCTCATCTATCATCTGGGTGAGGGGCCCTGGTGGTGCAGTGGTTAAAGGGCTCGGCTGATAACCGAGAGGTTCGCAGTTCTGACCCACCAGCCACTCCAGCGGGGAAAGATGTGGCGGTCTGCTTCCATGAACATTTTCAGGCTTGGAAACCCTATGGGGCAAGTCTAATCTGTCCTACAGGGTCGCTATGAGTTGGAATCAATTAGATGGCAACAGGTAATGGGATCACTGGGTATGGAAGAGCATGGCGGCCTTGGGTGCTGTGTGTTGAAATGGGTAGAGCACAAGATGGAAGGGGCCTGGATCCCTGAATCACTACCTGGAGGGGAGTCAATCACGCACATCCATTTTGGATGGTATGTGATTGAGAAATAGACCTCCTTTGTGTTTGAAGACTTATATGTTACTGTTTTGGTGTTGTCGTTATAGAGGAGTACCTGGGTGGCACAGTTGGTTAAGTGCTGGACTACTAACTGAAAGGTTGACAGTTCAAATCCAACCACAGGCACATCAGAAGAAAGTCCTGGCAATCTGCTTCTGAAAGGTCACAGCCTTGAAAACCCTATGGAGTGCAGTTCTACTCTGCACACATGGGGTCGCCATGAGTCGAAATCAACTCGATGGCAACTGGTTTGGTTTTTTGTTTTTGTTTTTTTTTTTGTAACAGCAGCTAATGTTGTCCTAACTAATACAGCGATTATGCACTTAGACTCTGAAGGCTGAAAGGACTGAATTCAAATTCTAGTGCCAGCATCTCCAGCTGTTGTCATCTAGAGAAGTTACAAGAAACTCTCTGAGCCTCAATTTCCTCTTGTGTAAAACGGAAATAAATAACATGCAGGGGGGATTAACCTATATATTTTAATTAAGGGGTGTGCCACGTAGTAACCATCTAGTAACTGTTAGCTATTCTATATGCTCTCATTGTTGGCCATACTCTGTCAGCCACCAGTTAGAGACATAAGGGAAAATGAAGCATTGAGAAGGGCAAAGACGAAATTGCTTAGCACAGAGTCACACAGTTACACGGTGCCAGGCGCAGAGCAAATGTGTAATAAATATTTCTTATATGAACTAACACACATTAGCAGCATCCGCCTTCTACGAGAATCTTGCACGTGCATGCCTAATCTCCCCTCAAGGGCAAAATCCATGTGTGTTGGCTTTTCTTCTTGTCCAGTCTTAGCAGAGTAACCTGCGCAGAAAGATGACCCAAGAAAAATTTGTTTGTTACCTGATGCAGGTAAGCTACTACAATTTAGAAAACATGCACTTTATACTTTCACATCAGGCAGGCCTCTGTGTTCTGGCTCTGCCACTTACTTGCTCTGCGGCCGCAGGCTAATGACTTAACCTTTTGAAGGCTCCTCAGCTTCCAACGGCATAGTGGTTAAGAGCTTGGCTGCTAACCAAAAGGCTGGCAGTTTGAATCCACCAGGCGCTCCTTGGAAATCCTATGGGGCAGTTCTAGCCTGTCCTATAGGGTCGCTATGAGTTGGAATCGACTTGATGGCAATGGGTTCGGTTTTTTTGGGGGGAGTTCAGCTTCCAAATCTGTAAAATAGGTGTGGCAGAGACTGCTAACCGATACAGGTAGTCCCTGACTTACAACAGGGTTCCGTTCTAATGGCTCCGTAAATCGGTTCTTATGTAAGTCTAATATCTCTCGCTCTCTTTTTTTTCTCCATTATTACTGCATTTTTATTATTAGTATCTTTACTCTGATCTTTGAACATCTGGAAATTAACATGAGAATGATAACATCAGCAAATTACGCACCACAACATGGTATGTAGTACAGATTACTAATGATAAGATTACCAAAAAAAAAAAAAAAAAGATGGTGGTAAGTGCGGTTTGTCATAGCTGGAATATGTCATAAGCAGGGGACCACCTGTACTAAGATCCATCCTCTCTTTCCATTCTATACAGTCACAGGACAGGGAGTGGCTGCCTGGTTGGGACAGCATTTCTCAGCCTCTCTTGCAGCCAGGTGAATGATCATCTTTCCCATAGTTTAAGACAAAAGTCAGCCAACTTTCTGTAAGGGGCCAAATAGTAAACATTTTTGGTCCATGGGGGCCATATGGTCTTTGTTGCAACTATAGGTATGCACCGCACAACGTACTTCTGGGCAAAGTCCAACTGTGTATTTGTCTGTGGGGCAGGGAGGAGGAGCTTGTTTGGAAGAATTCTAGGAGGCGCCGGCTAGGCTGCACCCGCGGTGTAGGCTGCAGGGCTTGGCTGCAGCTGAGGCTGCCACTGGCACGTACCCTGCCCAGCCGACCTGCAGGTTGGTCGCTGGGCTGAGACAGCTTCACTCTGTTCCTCAGGGCTTCTGATTCCCACCAGGCTCCCCCAGGCTACTCAGAGAGCACCGTGCACACACAGGCAGCCAATTGCAGGTGCGAGTTTGCAAACCACTAGGCTCCAGGTGCTAAGGGAGTGCCAGAGCACTTTGGGGGAGGGGAGGGGGTTACTTTGATAGATGTGTATCAAACATATACAAATATATATATATATTACATATGATACGGTGTTCGCACAACGTCCAAATCACATAACATCCTATTTCACAGAACACATTGCGGATGTTAAGCAATGCATACTTGTACTCAACTCTGCCTTTGTAGCAAGGAAGCATCCACAGACAGTACCTAAATAAATGGGCGTGGCCATGTTCCAATCAAACTTTACTTACAAAAACAGGTAGGCGGCTGGATTTGGCCAGCTGGCTATAGTCTGCCAACCTCTGTTTGTAGAGAGGAGTCCCTGGGTGGCACAATGGGTTAGGTGCTCAACTACTAACCCAAAGGTTGGTGGTGCGAACCTACCCAGCAGTGCCTCAGAAGAAAGGCCTGTCGATCTGCTTCCAAAAGGTCACAGACTTGAAAACCCTATGGAATGCAGCTGTACTCTGCACACATGGGTCGCCATGAGTTGGAATCGACTGGATGGCAACTGGTTTCGTTTGATTTTCCTGGTTTGTAGAGAAGCTCAGCCTGCTAGGTATATAACCACTAGCCTTCTAGAAAGAGTCATCTGATTAGACATTCTGCTCTCCATGGCCTCATAAGACACCAATTATAGCACATTTGTTATATGGTTTATTACTAGTTTGTGTCCCCGAAATCCTCACCATTTCCTTTCATGTCAACTCTTTCCTGTTCTTTAATCACAGTCTCTGTGGGCTACGTCGCACCCCCCGCCACAGTTCCTTCCTCTTTTGCAGGACTGGCTGCATAATTTGCAAGTCCCAGTATCAATGGAAGGAGCCCTGGTGGCACAGTGGTTAGGAGATTGGCTGCTAACCAAAATGTCGGCGGTTTGAACCTACTAGCCGCACTCCTTGGGAGAAAGATGTGGCTGTCTGTTTCCGTAAAGATTACAGCCTTGGAAATCCTATGGGGCAGTCCTACTTTGTCCTATAGGGTAACTACGAGTCGGAATCGACTGGATGGCAACAAGCAGTGGCAATGGGTCATACAAATGAAAATGCAGAGTACCTTGTTTAAAAATGATCAGGAGTTTCAACATGGCGACAGCAGAGCGCTAACCCAAGCGCAGCCCTTCTGAGCTCGGGTAAGTGTGTAGCAAACACTGGTCGCCCACCCACAGAGGCTGCTCTGCTTTCCTCCATTAGCATCAGCCATCTCAGAAAGTTTTCTAACTTCTTGCCAAGTCCAGAAACTTGTCACCTGCACGCTGCCTGAAGGGTTCTGGGAATGGTTTTACACATCACAAGAAGAAGAAGAATGAAAAAAAAAAAAGACTCAATTTTCTTTTAGTATATTACTTGTCAGACAGCGAAATGGGATAGAATTATGGTGTGACATTTCCAACAGCAAATATGTTCCAGTGTAAGCAATTAACACTGGTTCTTTTGGCAGGCTTAAAAACATTACTCAAGAGACTGTGGTAGGTTACAATGCCCCATGAATAATAAATAATGTTGAATCGCAGATAAGTTGCATACTAGGACAAAAGTTCCTGTTTCTTGATGAAAATGGAGTGGGTGCTGTTAACCCTTTTTCGGCTTCATGTGGCTTAAGCAGATTCAGATCATGGGTTCTCTGGATTTATCTACATCACTTATTTACCTTGTTCCTAAAAACATCTGCCAAAAAAAAAAAAAAAAACTGCATGTATTCATTTCAACGGCTGGAAATCTTCAGCAGGGCCATGGACTTGGAGGTGATCCCTTGGGTATGGGCAGACTAGGGGGATAGCCTGCACTGAGAATTCTCGTCTTTAGGAGTTTTCATGGTTTCATGTCTTCACTGATGATGTGCCAAGATTCACATGAATGTATACCTGGATCTGTGTCCCTGTTCCCTCTGCCAGTCTTAACCAGAGGAAGGGCAGCTTTTCTGACTGTATTTGTGCAGTTTGCGGTCCCCCCAAATCAAAACCAACGAAAACACCAACAGCGTTTAAAAAGCACACATGCTGTAGGGAGGCGTGAGAGGCTGTGGTTACGTGCAAAGGCTCAGGGGCAGCGGTTCTCACCCTCAGCACTACTGGCACTGTGGACCGGATCATTTTCTTATTGTGGGGGCTCTCCTGTGTATCGCAGGATGTTCAGCAACGTCCCTGAGCTGTACCCACTAGATGCCAGGAGCACTCCTGCTCAGCTGTAACAACCAAAAATATCTCCAGATAATTGTTTGGAAAGCAGTGAGTTGCTGTTATAGTGATGGGCAATTTGGCAACGATTATTGGTGATGGTTGCACAACATGATTAATGTAACTGATATCACTGAACTGAACATGTGAAAAATGTTGAGTTGGCAAATACTGTGTTACATGTATTTGCCCAAAATAAAAAAAGTATCTCCAGACATTTCCAAATGTCCAATGGCAGGACATTACTTTAGACACACTTGGTTTTGCCACTGTGTGACCTTGAGCAAATGACTTCATCTCTCTGAGCCTAGGTTTCCTCACGTGTAAAATGGGAAAAGTCATTGCTACCTTACAGAGATGTTGTGAGGACGAAATATGGTGACGGATGGAAAGTGCTTAGCTCAGTGCCTGGCATAAAGTAAATGCTCAGTAAGAGTTCAGTGCTATGTATTCAATCATGTACTTGATAAGCAGCTACTGAGCACCACTAAGCTGTAATCAGTGCCGGGGATACAAAGATGAATAAAGCACCGCCCCAGTCCCCACTGAAGGAGGTAGAATAACTAGTGGGCAACAGACAAGCCAACCAAAGACTTCAGGGCAATGCAGCACTTGCTGAAATGGAGGCATGAGCACTGGGCAATAGGAGCTTTGAGGAAAAAGCCCATATCCTGGGGCTTCATAGAGAGGCTGACACTTGAGTGAAATAAGGGTTTTCCACGCAGACACATGTGAGGAAGGGCACTCTGGTCCGAGGGAATAGCATGTGCAAAGGTAGAGTGGTATGAGTGCTCATAACTACCCAGAGCTCAGGATTGTTGGGATATAAATTCTAGAGCAGACACATGGAAAGAGAAAGAGCAGCAAGAGACAAGACAGAGAGGCAGAAAGCAGATGACAAAGGACTCTGAAACATTACATAGTTCTCATCTCTCCTGCCAACACCAATGAACTCATAGCAAAGCTTGGCCCAAATCCTGACTCAGCAGGAAACAGTGTCGTGATTGATTAGCAATGTCTTCTGACGCTCAAGAAGGCAGAAGAGCAATGCATTTACTGGTTTTGTGATGGAAAGATTTTCATCAGGGGAGTGATATGAACACAAAGGACATTTTTTTAAGCTCATTCTGGAAGCTATATATATATATATACATACACACACACACATATGTATATATACACACACACCAAAAAAAAAAAAAGTAAAAATAAACCCACTGCCGTTGAGTCAATTCCAACTCATAGTGACCCTCTAGGACAGAGTAGAACTGCCCCATAGGGTTTTCAAAGAGCAGCTGGTGGGGATTCAAACTGTTGACCTTTTTGGTTAGCAGGCAAGATCTTAACCACTTCGCCACCAGGGCTGTGTATATATATGCATATATATACTGAAGACTGGAGGTAGAAACACAGGCAGGAGAAAGAGCTGGGAGGTGACTACAATACTTTAAGAAGTGGATGATGGGGACAGCAGGGTGGTTGGGGAGGAGGAGATGATGACAAGAGGTGCTTAGGAGTTAGAAATGAGAGTGACCTCACGGACTTAAGGGAGGAGAAATAACCTCGAGACTCCTGAGTTTCTGGCTTGAGCAACTTAAGAGATGTGGTGTCACTCACCAAGGGAGCAAGACGGGGCAATTCTGGGTTAGAAGACGACGGGTTCTTCTTGGGACCCTGGGACGCCTGTGGGACCCCAAGGTAGACATGTCCATTTGGCTGTTGGATATTTGGGTCTGGAATCCAGACCCATAATCAGGACTAGAGTCATTGGCATAGACATGGCGGCTGTCATTAACAACGAATTATCGGCAACTACCCTGTGCCCTCAGGGGCAGTGGTGGTTCAGTGGTAAAATTCCGGACTTCCATACGGGAGACCCGGGTTCGATTCCTGGCCAATGCACCTTATGCGCAGCCACCACCCATCTGTCAGTAGAGGCTTGCGTGTTGCTATGATGCTGAACAGCTTTCAGCGGAGGTTCCAGACTAAGACAGATAGGAAGAAAGGCCTCATCAAAAATCTACTAAGACAAACTAGGAAGAAAGGCCTCACCAAAAATCTCATCTACTTCCAAAAATCAGTCTGTGAAAACCCTATGGATCACAATCGTCCGATCCCAAACTGATCACGGGGATGGCGCAGGACTGGGTATTGTTTTGTTTCATTGTGCGTGGGGTCGCCATGAGTCCCAGTGAGTTGATGACAGCAAACAACACCCTGCCCCTCACCCTCAGGGAGGCCCCACTGTAAATGAGAGGCAGCTCCTTCCAATGGGATTTGCTCCTGATCTCAAGCTATTCCCAATTGATCGGATTAGTGAAGGACGACAGAAGAAAGTCATTACTGAATAATTCCCTGCACATGTCATAGTCAACACCGGTGCGTATGATCGTTGTAATCCAATTAGGCGATGCAGAAGCTGTATCTTAATTCCTGACTTCATTGTGACTTGCCATGGTCGCAGGCAAACCTTGTCTAATAAAGCGTCACCTAAACATTGGGTGGTGCATACAAAAAGGGCACAGCATGGCCGGTGGCGGGGAACCAGGGGACAAGGTGACTGCTGCTTAGAAGACTTCCTGTGTCAGACAGCTAATGAGTGACTTAGAGCCCAGCATCCTCATTGCTGAGGGGGATTTCATCTCCCTCCCTCACCATCCACTTCGCTCCTCCCTAACCCGTGGATATTACGTGCCATCATATCTTGTGACCACAAACAATCCAACAATGTTGTTGTTAGGTGCCATTGAGTCGATTCCACCCCATGTGACAGTGAAGAAATGCTCATAGGGTTTTCTAGGCTGTCATCTTTACAAGAGCAGATCACCAGGCCTTTCTCCTGCAGAGCAGCTGCTGGGTTCGAACCGCCAACCTTTCAGTTAGCAGCCGAGCTCTTAACCATTGTGCTACCAGGGCTTCCAATCTAATGATAGATTGCTACTATCAAGTCGACTCTGACTCCTGGCGACCTTATTAACGACAGAATAAAACACTGCCCAGTCCTGTGTCATCCTCACAATTGCCAGCATGTTCGAGTCCATCGTTGCGGCTATTGTGCCAATCCATCTCACCGAGGGTCCCCCTCACCCTCGCTGGCCCTCTACTTCACCATATATGCTGTTCAGTTCCAGAAATTGATAAATCCTGATAACCTGTCCAAAGCAAGTGAGTTGAACCATGTTCTGTTGTGATCACTGTTTTCCCCGGCTGATTTTCAGAAGTAGATCTCCAGGTCTTCCTTCCTAGTTTGGAAGTGCTGCTGAAACCTGTCCACCATAGGTGACCCTGCTAATATTTGAAATACTGGTAACATAGCTTCCAGCATCATAGCAACACG
>NW_004443960.1:16046242-16048938 GCF_000243295.1 Trichechus manatus latirostris | reverse complement strand
AGCTCAGGAAGAACAGCCAGGGGGAGGAGACACCTCTGATCCCCATCAGATGATCAAGAACTTAGAGACTGTGCACTCTGCTCCCAGCACTCGGGGAAGAAGGGCTTATGCCAGGCATCTCGAACTTGAACCTGCATGGGGGCCAGGCTTGTAAGGCCAACGCAAGAAGCAGGCTGGGTGGGGACCGTGGGGGAGAGACTAGGCCCACTCACCTCGTCTAACAGGGGCCATCGTTCTTAGTGTTAACCGTTTTGCCATGGGTGGTGGGTGCAAGTCCAGAGATGCCAGAGCTTCTGGTTTTCCAAAAGATTCCAGAAATATGGATTTCCATGTGCAATCTCCCAGTTTTTAACATGGCTACTGATTCCGATTTTTAAAAATCTGCACGTGAGCCCAACCAAATACGTCTGTGAGAGGAATGTGCCCAACCGCCCTTCACTGCATCATAGGATCAGTTTTTTTTTTTTTTTTAAATTATTTTGTTGTTGCTGTTGAAAATATACGCAGCAAAACATATACCAATTCAACAATTTCTACATGTACAAATCAGTAAAACTGATGACATTCTTCACGTTGTGCCGCCATTCTCACCCTCCTTTTCTGAGTTGTCCCTCCCCCATGAACATAAACTCACCGCCCCCAAAGGTTCCCATCCAATCTTTCGAGTTGCTATTGTCACTTTGATCCCATACAGACAGATCTTGAAAGAGCACGATGCTCAAGGAAGATGTTCCTTATTAGTTAAGCTAAACTATTGTTGGGTTTTAAGAAGACTTCAGGAATATTTTTGGTTTAAGGTTTGAAGATTATCTCAGGGCAATAGTTTCAGGGGTTCATCCAGCCTCCATGGCTCCAGAAAGACTAGACTTCATGAAAATCTGAAATGCTGTTCTGCATTTTTCCCCTTTTGATCAGGATTGTTCTATAGAATCTTTGACTGGATCAGTTCTTGATCCTCTCAAGCCCATCTCTCCTGGGTTGTAATCAGCTCATTTTCTTCTGTTAGTTGCTCCCTCTCTACCATGTCCTTCTTTCTCTAGACCAGTCTAGACCTTCCCATCCTAACGACACTTTCTCTTGTCCCTGCTCCTGGTTGTGCTAGGTCCTTCCATGGATGGTCGGTCAAGCAATGCTGCCAACTCCACCCTGGAAACAGGCTGCTGCCTGTCACTGGACTAGAGCTGCCCCTGAGGGATCCCAGGGAGAAAACTCGTGGTTTTGTTCCTCCGTGTCTCCTTCTTCACAACTCCTCCCTAACCTTTCAAAGCACAGGGGGCCATTTCCTCTTCTTGATGCCCGGAGCTCCACTAGCCCCTGATACTGCCTTTCCTAGGTCATCCTGGCTCTTTCCACCACTTCTCTTGGCTCTGAGTGGCCTTTCCTTTATCCTCCAGACCCTTAAATGTAGGCATTCCTGGTCTGATCTCTCTTGTACATTCTAAATACCAGTGGTCCTCAACCAATTTTTCCCCAGAGGTATTTAGCAATATCTGGAGACATTTTTTATCGTCACAACTGTGAGGGTGTTGCTACTGGCATCTAGCGGGTGGAGGCCAAGGATGCTGCCAAACATTGTACAATGAGCAGGACAGCTTCTACCCCCAATAAAGAATCATCTGGCTCAAAATATCAATAGTGTCATGGTTTAGAAACCCTGAGCTAACCTAACTTCATGGCTCTATCACTTTGACGCTCTTGGCCATTTATCTCATGACATGTGTTTCCTAAGGAACCCTAGTCTTGCAATACGGTTAGGAGGAAAATCTTCCTGCATTGCTTCTTGAAGGTTCCCAGTGTGTGTTCACACCTGAATGATTCTGATAAGCTCTGCAGTCAACTAAAAACCTGCTTCACTGTGTTTAATCCACCATTTCTTAAGTGAATTTGACTACACAAACCCTTTTCTTGGGCAATAACTACTGACATTCTTCTGTAATAATCTGTAATACCTAACATTTATAGAGCATCTTCCACGTGCCAGCAGCACCCCTATGCACTTCTTGTGCACTAGAGGCCTCTCTTCCCTTCAGGCCTTGGTGTATGGCAAGCAGTGCAGTGCAGTGGTTAAGAGTGCAGGCTTTGGAGTCAGGCAGCTGGCTTTGAATTTAGGACCACACTAATGAGCTGTGTGACCCTGGTTAGTCCCTTCGTTTCTCTAAGCTTCAATTTCCCACCTTTAAATGAGAATACAGAGGGTTGTGGGGCTCCAGTTAAATAAAATATGTAAAGGGATTTGTGGTAAGCGCTCAATAATGCTGGCTATTGATTGATGATGATAGTGATGACGGTGGTGGTGATGGTGGTAGTAATGGAGGTGGTGGTGATGGTGATGACGGTGGTGGCGGTGGTGGTGGTGGTGGCGGTGATGATGGAGGTGCTGCTGCTGGTGGTGGTGATGATGGACATGGTATTAATGGGGGAACTAGTGATGGTGGTGGTGGTGGTGATGGAAGTGGTAATGATGGTGATAGTCGTGATGGAGGTAGTGATGGTGGTGGTGGTGGTGGAGGTGGTGGTGGAGGTGGAGGTGGTGGTGGAGGAGATGGTGGTGGTGGTGGTGGTTGTGATGGAGGTGGTGAGGATGGTGGTGATGCTGGTAGTGTGCTCTCTAGCTGAGTTTTCCTTCCTCTTCTCTCTTCATCTGATAAAATTATATCCACACCTACTGATTTAGCTCAAAGGCTGACACTTTCATT
>NW_004443960.1:16042404-16046142 GCF_000243295.1 Trichechus manatus latirostris | reverse complement strand
ATTATGCATGTGACACACTTTTTCCCCGAGACTGCCAGGCAGAGGCAACAATCGTAGCGGAGGTGCAAGCGGTATTAACGTTAAGTCAGAGTGGTTGAGCTGGTGGCAGTCATGATGTGGATAACAGTGATGGTGATGGAGATGAAGAAGAGGATGATAGTGGTGGTGGTGGTGGTGGTGGTGGTGATGATAGTGGTGGAGCTGATGGACATGGCAGTGATGGAAGAAGTGGTGATGCAGGAGATGGTGGTGCTGGTGGTGGTTGTGATGGAGGTGGTGAGGATGGTGGTGATGCTGGTAGCGTGCTCTCTAGCTGAGTTTTCCTTCCTCTTCTCTCTTCATCTGATAAAATTATATCCACACCTACTGATTTAGCTCAAAGGCTGACACTTTCATTGACTGCTTCCTTTGGGCATAATTGTCTCTCATGTGTGTTCTGTAGCATTTTGTTAATGCCTCTACCACACTCCCATCTGTCATATCCCATCAGGATTCTCAGGATTGCTGCACCAACTTGCCTCTCTGCTCTACAGGGTATCCTTCCCTCACCTGCCACGTACAGAGTGGTCATTTCATAAATACATGCTGACATCCAATGGGGTGGGTCACTAAGGCACCAGAACTTTCCAGTATGGCCCCCTTCCATACCCCAAAGAAAGAGTGAGACCAGAAGCAGCTCCATGGGAATCTTGCATCTCTGCCTGCTTCAAGGAGACCTCAAGGCAAATTCATCCCCAGCTTCAGATCACTCAGAAAATGAGGGGCGGGACCGGGAGACAAGCTTCTTGACAAGATGGGCCCTGACCATCCTGCTTAAAGCCAGTGGATGACAGGTGTGGTGCTGAGCACAGCGAAAGGACGGCCTGGCAGAGAAATGGCCCAGCTCCCTGCTGCGAGCAGTGACAGAGACTTCTAACTGCCGAGGCAAGCAAGAGTTGGCCAGGCAGATGTTTCAACAGAAAGGTGCAGCATATTCCCAGTAGCCTGCAGGGATGCTATGCTTCAAAGCAGAGCTTACAAGCAGTGGTGTCACTAGGGTTGGTGTCACCCAGTGTGGTAACTCATGGCGTCACCCCGCCCCACGGACCTCCTCCTGTACCAGACCATACAGAATCCTTAGTAATGTTTTTTGTACAAATGTTACTTATAAATCATAATTCCTGAATATCACTCCTTCTTTTCCTTTAATTATTACTTCATTCTCCAAAAAGTTATTAATATAGGTTCACAAATACTAATTACAATATTGTAGGTAAAACACCAGAAAACTTGAGAAAATCAGTGACTACAAAAACAGCGGCAGCAACGAAGACAACAGCGCATGCTTGTAGCGTGTGCAGATGAAACCACGTGATTTGAAGCATCATCGTAACTGGGTAACAATGACTGCTCTGGCCAGAGCGCGTAAGAAGGTTCGAAAACTAAATCAGCGTAGAGTTTTAGCCTTCTAGGTATACTGATACCTGTAAGCTGGGCTTATGAAAAATGTTTTTGTTGTTTAACTACAGGGACACTTTTATGGACAGTCATTTTGGTGTCACCCCCTCTGACAGTGTCGCCTGGTGCAGTTCGCACCCCCCACAGCCCCCAGTGATGCCATAGCTTACAAGCTCGTAGCTCGGGGGGTCTGGCCAGCCTGCAAGCACATTTTGTTGGACTCACGCTCTGTTTTGCTTATTTGTTTTAAATTGAAATAATTGCCAGTTAAATCAAGAAATTTCACATGAAACTTCAGATTTCTTACTTTAAAAGAAAAAAAAAACAAAAACAAAACCCAAGCCTGGGCCTGCAGTCCACAGTTGACTCAGTGGCAAGTAGGGCTTTTGTTTTCTTGCTTTAAACAACACTAATCTATGAAATTCCAACTTCATAATGGTTAAGAGCATGAGCTTGGGAGGGTGCCAAACTTAAGCTTCCAATCCTGGCTCTGCCTCTGGCTAGCTGGCTGACCACAGGCAAGGTACCTACTCTCCCTAAATCCTAGTTTCCTCATGGGTCAAAGATGCTAATGATGGTGGATCTTCCACACCGAAGGACTCAGTGGAAACATATATGTGCACACATACATCCGTGTACAGAAACGCTTACAGCAGTGACCGCCAAACTGGGACCTGTCTCAACAAGGAGGTGGGGACTGTCATCACCTCCATGTTACAGACAAGAAACTTGGGATTGGAGGGATGAAGTGACCTACCCAAGAACTCCCAGTTAGTGAGTGGCAGAGCCTGGATTCCAGCGTAGAGAGTCTGCCTCCTGCGCTCAAGTTCATCACCACTGCTCACTCCAGATGTTTCTCTCCCAGGATAGATAGACCCAGTGGCAAAACCATCCCTCTGATAGTATTGCTACAAACTTTGTGCATTCCCCTATCGCCATATAACTTAACTGTTCACTTATGTCCTTGCCTCTCCCACTAGGCCGTGAGCAACTTGGGGTCTTATGATACTGATCTCTGTATGTGCCGTGTGAATAAATAAGCACGCACGAAATCAATCAAATCAGCTGTTGGCACCGAGTAGATAAAAACAACAGCAGCGATAAATACACTCAGCTCCCTGACTACCTTTTTTGACCTTTGTAACTCCTCTCTTGGAAACCCTGGTGGTGTAGTGGTCAAGAGTTCCGCTGCTAACCAAAAGGTTGGCAGTTCGAATCCACCAGGTGCTCCTTGGAAACCCTATGGGGCAGTTCTAGTCTGTCCTGTAGGGTCGCTGAGTCCGAACTGACTTGACGGCAGTGGGTTTTTGGTTTTGGTAAATCCTCTCTTGGATTGGTAGAGATTTCACACCCGCTCTCAAAGCACCCTGCATGTGGGAAGCCAGTGAGCTAAGCCATGTGATAAATACAAAGAAAATAAACCATCTTCTCCCCTCCCCAATCCTGAGGCTTGAGTCTACCGCGAGCAAAATGAAACCAGTGTTCTTTGGTGGAGATCCACAGTAAATGATTACTTAGCCTGCAGAGAAACGTCGGTCTGCAAGACTGTGTTAGTCATTATCCTATCATAATAAAATAGGTTGTGCTATAGTAATGAATATGACCATAACGGTTTGCTAGCAGTTTAATCAATGCATTCCTCAACTGTAACTGAGCAAAAATAGGTAACAGAGGATCATTTGATCTACATTTTTATTAATTTTATGCCATTTGTCTTCGGGTTATTTTATAATGATCTCTCATTATGAGAAAATGAAGAAACTCCCTGACGGGGAAAAAAATAAAAAACAGGTAGAGTCATCTTGCTTCATTTTTTTCATTACTTTGTTTTAGTGCGGAAAGCAGCTTATTCCAATTGAGTTTGGGGATGGAGCCTAATTAAATGAGGCTCTGGATTTCAGAAAGAAAAACTCTCTTATTCCAGACAAGTCTGAGAAAGCTATTCAAGTCCTACACAAGATAAAGTGTGTTGAAGGTGGCCTGGAATTTGCAGAAGAAAATCACTATCGTCATTGCTGTTGTTTTTGAGGACCTACTCTGTGCTCCCACCGCCGGCCTGTCCATTGGTCATACTGTGGTAGCTTGCGTGTTGCTATGATGCTAGAAGCTACGCAACCAGGATTTCAAATACCAGCAGGGTCTCCCATGGTAGACAGCTTTCAGTGACACTTCCAAACTAGGAAGAAAGAACTGGAGATCTCCTCCCGAAAATGGAAACCTTATGGATCACAACAGAACATTGTTTACTATAGTGCTGGAAACCTTATGGATCACAATGGAAACCTTATGGATCACAACAGA
>NW_004443960.1:16039179-16042248 GCF_000243295.1 Trichechus manatus latirostris | reverse complement strand
TGGAAACCTTATGGATCACAACAGAACATTGTTTACTATAGTGCTGGAAGATAAGCCCCTCAGATTGGAAGGCACTACACAGCAACTACAACAATGGACTGAGACATACCAACAATCATGAAGATGGCACAGGACTGGGCACTGTTTCCTTCTGTCGTACAAAAGGTCGCCATGAATCAGAGCTGACTCGACAGCAACTAACAACAACAGCAGCTATGTGAAGCACAGTGCTGAGTGCTCCTTCAGTCTTGTTCCCATCCTCACACTGGTCCTGTAAAGGGAGGTACCAATATCCCTGTTTACAAATGGGGAACAGATAGACCAAGTGGTCTGTCTGAGGTCACACAGCTAGAGAGTGGCCGTGCTGGGCTCTGAGCTCTGCAGACCCCATCACAGGGCCTCTCAACATCCCTCACACGCAGGAGAGGGACCCTTTGCTTTTCAGTCCCTAAAGATGCTCTGAGTCATGTAGCAATTATGCATGGGGGATAGTCAGTGGGGAGTTATAACAAATGCTTTCATAGCAGCTCCCTAAGATGGGGTTGCTCTTGATCACTGGGCTTTCAGGCTTAGAACACGTCTGCCTAGTGCCTGCATCGGTTTACAGAAATTATGATGTGTTGGTAAATCTGTACCTTCAGTGCCCCTAAGTAACAGCTTCTATCCAAACCCAGCTCCTAGATGGCCACACCCCTATTTTTAACAGCACACATCATTCGCTATTATTTTATCAGAGGCTGTATTTATGGGAGAAGGAGGGGCCAAGTAACAAAGGGGTGGGGGCATTATGACAGGAAACTGAGGGCACACGAGTTAATGGGACCGTTCAGTTTCTCCTCCTCCTGGGAATTTTGGAAGCTTGTCCTCACTTACCCAGGGTGCTGAAACTGGTTCCCCCCAGCCTGCCAACTGTTGTACTTAAGGGCAGGGAACACAAAGTCTACGGGGCCAGGCAGGTCACTCCTGAGTGGCGGGGGCCTGGTGTGGAGCCAGAGTGGGTGGTGGACGTCAATTAGCGAATCTGTACCCACCCAAGGGAGTGATCGCCCTCTCAGCTCCAGAAAGGCGTGGCTATATGTGGCACTTCAGGCTTAGGGTTGCCAGATCTTTCCATTTATTTCCAGGGAAGCTGGAAATCTGGACATTTAAATGAAGTCTTCCAAGTTTTAATTATTAGCAGCTGATTCAGAAAATTGAAACATCTAGCTTGGCTGGATCTGCCAATTTGCCAGCTCTGGCTTCAAGGCTAAGAGTCAGAGCTGGAGCGTGTAGGGCCTAAATGCCTCCCTTCCGTTTACTAGTTGTACGCCTCAGTTACCTTGTCTGGAAAATGGGGATGATGATGGCACCCAGCTTACTGCTGTGAAGGTAAATAAGGTGATGCTAACTCAGTGGCTATCTTGCAAAGGCCGATGGAAGTGAGAGAAACTGGGGAGAAATCCAGTTCTGGTGGAGCCTCTGAAACAGGGAGTTGGCTGTGCAAAATTCCTGAAGTAGCCAAATGCTTGGCGTGACTAAGGAACAGAAAGGATGGCTGGAGCTTAGTGAGCAATGGGGAGCACGGTGGGGGACGACAACAAAGGGAAGGGTGGGGCGTAGACCTGTAGGCCTTGGAGGCCACGGCAAGGAATTTGGAAATTGTCCTTAGTGGGGTCCAACAGCATTGTGAAACCTACGCCTGGTTTCTCGAAGACACAGGTCCACAAACTGAGACCTTCAGGTCTAATACGCTGGCACCTGCTTTCGTAAAAGCACAGCCTCACCTACTGGTTTAAGTATCGTCTATGGCAGAGTGGAGTAGCTACAAGAGGCTGTATGACCAGCAAAGCCTCAAATATTTACTATCAGTCCCTTTACAGAAGAAGTTTGCTGACCTTGTTCTAAGACAAAAGCTGAGAACTTGCTGTGCCCAGTGTGCACCTGGCATCTTACATACTTGCCACTGCCTTCAAAATGGAGTTAATGGAAATAAATCACAAATCTAACAAGGAACAACTAAAACTTGTTTCTGCAGGGTTGCAGTTGGCTTTTCAGGATACGGTGGATGGAAAGGTCAGGCAAAAAGGCTCTGACTTCAGCTTATTATAAAAGCCCTCCAGCTTGTGCCCCACATATTCCCACATTCCCGGGAAGGACGTGACATGAAGGTGGGACACTTGACACATACAAGATACTCAATAAATGTTGCTGAATGGCTGATGCACAAACAGTGACCTTCAGAGGGGTTTGGTGGTAAGCTGTCCTTGAGCCCGCCTTGGACTCATGGAGACCCCATGCACAATGGGAATGGACCATTATGATCCATAGGATTCTCATCGGCTGATTTTTCAGAAGTAGATAGCCAGGCCTTTCTTCCTAGTCCATTTTAGTCTGGATGCTCTGCTGAAACCTGCTCAGCACCACAGCAACACGTACATCTCCACCGATAGACGGATGATGGCTGCACAAGAGGTGCACTGGCTGGGAATTGAACCTGGGTCTCCTGCATGGAAGGGAAGAATTCTACCACTGAACCACCAATGTCCCCAGATTGTTTTATTACTGACTTGGAAACAGGACCAAGACGTACCAGCTCACTGCTGCCTTTTACCTGGGTTTTCAGCTGGCGTGGCTGGGATGTTCTGAACCCACAGTGTCATACGAGTGACTCTAGACGAGCCCCTGAATTTGGCCAACAGATGGCACCCAGCATGGACACTCCAGTGGTTGCAGAGAGAGTAGAATTGGGCCTGAGTGAATACTGGATCATCATTTAAAACTGCTGGGAAGAAATGCTGATGATTACTGTCTCTGGATTCTAATTACCTCACTGCGTCTCTCAGGAAGAAGAGACCTTTTGCCATAGGCACACTTCACAGCTAATCTGAAACCCAACGCGGGCTCTGTTTAATTACATGTGCACTTCCTGAAGTCATGAGAAAGGTGCTAGAAAATGAATGCACTGCCTGTCAGGACAAAGGGCACTGATCTCAAACCTCAAACTCTGCTGGTGTCTCCAGCCAAGACACATGGCTGTGAGTTAGAAGGGGAGGGGCATGAGCCGCTGCAAGGTGGGCCAACTTGGGGGCT
>NW_004443960.1:16035940-16036857 GCF_000243295.1 Trichechus manatus latirostris | reverse complement strand
AAATGCATGTATGTTACAAACAAGAATAAAAACTATAGGAGAAAAGTAAAGGTTGCCTTGAAATCAGCTCAGATCCAAGGAACGACACAGGGCTGTCACGAGAGAAGAGAGAATAGTTAGGGAGGACAGCATGTGGGAATACCCTAGGCTGAATCCTGGTTTCACGAGGGGCTGCAGGAGGCTGGGAGGCCCTGGCACGAGGAGCTGTGGGGTGGGGGATGACAAATGAGGCTGGAGAGGAAAGAGGGCAGACCAAGCAGGGCCCTGAAGGCCATTATAACAGTATCGACTCAACCAAGGTACAACGGGTGTCTTTGGTGGGTTTTCAGCAGAAGAACAGCATAGTTCAAGAACATCTTAAGGGCACTCTGCCTTTCAGACGGAAAAAACGCTTGAGTAGATGTGAGAAGATGAATTAAGAATGTACTGCCACAATCCATGCCAGTGGACCAGGGAGACTGCAGAGGCAATAGAGAGAAATAAACCAGTGTGTGATATTCAGGAGGTAGAACTGAACGGTCTCAATGCTGGGTGAGATGTGAGAATAAGAACTGACTTCTCGGTCTCTTCAATAGCAAGCCTTAGCCACCACAATCACCTGAGTGCCTCAGAAAGGCACTAATGATGATGATGGTAGCAGTAAAATAATTAACATTGAATGAGCATTCACTATGTATGTGCCAGGTATTCTGAGGTACCTATGAGGCAGAACCTATGAAGACTTGAAGCACTTACTGATGAAGATCAAAGATCTTCAGTATGGATTATACCTCAACATAAAGAAGACAAAAAATCCTCACAACTGGACCAATAAACATCGTGATAAACGGAGAAAAGATTGACATTGTCAAGGATTTCCTTTTACTTGGATCCACAATCAATGCCCATGGAGGCAGCAGTCAAGAAATCAAATGATG
>NW_004443960.1:16034121-16035276 GCF_000243295.1 Trichechus manatus latirostris | reverse complement strand
AAATGCTTAACCACTGTGCCACCAGGGCTCCTTACCCATCATCTAGGCAGTCCTATTTCTGCAATTCCCAATTTCATAAGCATCCTGCCCAATGTCCTGCAAGCAGGGAACCCCAGGGTAGATGCCTCTCTGGAGAGGAACCTCAGAGGATCACAGATGCATAAATAAAGACTGGAAGTTGAGCTCCACTGATCCGATCGAGTCTTTTATTGCTCTACAAATGCATTGTTAATCAGCCACTGGGGCCCTCCCCATGGTCTTTTAAATTACAGCTAAATTCCTTGATAGCATTCCGTGCACAGTAATAGTGCATTTCCTGTGCTCACAGTGATAAACAAGGGGAGGGACGGAGGCCTGGATAACCAGGTTAATTGCCCTTTGAGGTCTAGGCTGAGAAAGCGAAGGCAGCAGCACCTCTAAATTCTCTGGGTCCCTGGCTGCAACGCTAATGAAGTGTTGAAAAAACAACACTGTGGAGCTGGAATCAGGAGAGGAGACAGCAGCTCCTTCAAGCCTGGTATGGTTGCCGTGACTCTGCTGGGCCTCCCGGTCACCTTGCCAGGGCCCTCCCTCCCGGAAGCGTCCAGTGTGAGTAGGGGGAGCAATTGCTGCATTTATGTCAGGGTCCATGGGGCACCGGTGGGGGCTTGTTTCTTCCTTGGGAGGCTCTCATCAGCTTCCAGGTTATGACGTGGTTGACTTCTGGAAGAGTAGTGAGGGGAGAGGCAGGTAAGTATCCTGCCTTCTGTAATTCTCTTCCCAACCTACCACAGCTGGAAGGGCGGAGCAGCCAGTCGCTGTCGTTAGTTCTCATCGAGGGGATTCTGATTCACGGCGGCCCCATGTGTGTCAGAGTAAAACTGTGCTCCATAGGGTTTTCAAGACTGCGACCTTTCGGAAGCAGATGGCCAGGCCTATCTTTGGAGGCACCTCTGGATGGGTTCGAACCGCCAACCTCTCAGCTAGTAGTCAAGGGCTTAACTCTTTTTGCCATCCAGGAAGCAAAACCCGTCCACTGTCTGTTCTGTAAATGACAATTTTTAGAGCACGATCACGTTTGTTCATTTATGTATTTTCTATATATTGAATCGAGTAGTTATGACAGAAACTTTACGCCTTGCAAAGCCTAAAAATATTTACTGCCTGGCCTTTTAC
>NW_004443960.1:16004832-16033436 GCF_000243295.1 Trichechus manatus latirostris | reverse complement strand
AGTAAGTTTTCAAAAATTAATATAACAATGGAAATACCCAGCAATAGATGAAGGAATAAACAGAATGTCGTACATACACACCTTGGACTACTACTCAGTGATAAAGAGAAGTGAAGCCCTGACGTAGGCCACAACATGGCTGAACCCTGAGAACACCATGCTGAGTGAGATCAGTCACAAAAGGACAAACGCTGTATGATCTCACTTACAGGAAAAAAGCAAATATACAGAAACCAAAGATTATCAGTGGTTACCAGAGGTGAGGTGGGGGGAATGGGGAGTTTCTGCTTAGGGGGCATTGAGTTTGTGCTAACGGTGGTGGAATGATCTGGAAAAGGACAGCAAGAATGGTTGTACAACTTGACGAATGTAATCAATGTCACTGAATTGTACACGGATAAACTGTTGAGATGGCATATGTTTTGTTTTATATTTTCACCAGAATAAAATTAAAAAAAAAAAAAAGTAACAGAAAGTCTGCTTTTCCTCCTGCGCGCTGCCTCGTCTTCACGTTGTCTTTTCTTTCACTCTGGTCGCTGGGAACATCATCAGGGACAGCTCCTGGCAGCCTCCCAGTTACTCAGCCAGGTTTTTCACCCTAACCGTGCCGCTCTGAGGTGAGCTATTAATTTGCCCTTTGTGGCTCAGCCTCAGTTCTGATTTAGGGCAACATAAACCCTCCTCAAAATTGTGATGAATAAATTAGTTTACTAATTTTGTCATTAAGAGTTTATCAAAGCGAGCACTATTTCAACCGTCCCCTAATCAATCACCATTTTCCATGTTTATCTCCTATTCAATTTTTACCACAGGCTTCTATACACATCAATTTGCCTGATGCTCTTCCTACATATGTTTTAAATTACTTTATCATTGTATAAATTTCACAGCCATTAAAAGGCTCTAATACCAGAATGGCTGACATGGTATTAAAAATTGGATTCAGTTCCACGGGGTAATAAATTGTGACCTAAATCCAATCTCTCATGGGTGACTGAAGGATACAATGAAAAATTATTGCTTTGTCATTTTTACACTAACACAAATATACCACAGCAACTAGAAACCCGCAGAGAAATGGGATACAACCACTGCTGGCGATTTTTCATCCCAGGTGAGGGGCTGACTTCGCAGACTAGTCCTGAGCAGCTTGGTTAGGATCAGCCCCCATGGAAACCAGGTGAGTTAGCTGACTGCTTGCATCTCTTTGCAACAGACCGCTATATCATGAGGAGCAAGTTAAGCTGCACAAGGCTTCCTTTAGCCAAAATGTGGCTGCTGCTAGAGACAGCATGGTGCAGTGGTCAGGCCCCTGTCTCTGGCACCCAGGTATCTGGGCTCAGAGCCTGGCTCTGCCACTGACAGACTGTGTGATTCAGGCAGGTTTTCTCCCTCTCTGTGCCTCAATTTCCTTGAATGTAAAGTAGTGTGGTTCAAAGGAACAAACGAATCAATAAGGCTAACGTGCTTAGAATAGTCCCTGGAATTCAGCAGTCCCTATGTAAGGGTTGGAGTCCCCGGGTGGTGCAAATGGTTAATGTGCTTGGCTACTAACTGAAAGGTTGGAGGTTGAAGTCCACCCAGAAATACCCCAGAAGAAAGGCCTGGCAATCTGCTTCTGAAAGATCACAGCCACTGAAAACCCTATGGAGCGCAGTTCTACTCTGACACACATGGGGTGGCCATGATTTGAAATTGATTTAATGGCAATCGGTTTTATGTAAGGTTGACTATTATTGTTCAAGAACAGGCTCTTGTTCAGAAATGTCAGCTCCATGTTCTTTTTGGCTGCAAGGAAGGAGAGTAAGCGCTGGCAGCACAGTGGTTAAGCACTTAGCTGCTAACTGAAAGTTGGCAGTTCGAACCCACCCAGCGGCTCCACGGGAGAAAGATCTGGCAATCTACTTCCATAAAGATTACAGCCTTAAAAACCCTATGAGGCAGTTCTATTCTGTCACATGGGTCATTATGAGTCGGAATCAATTCGATGGTACCCAACAACAACAAACAGCAAGGCATTAACTGTCATTCCTATGCATTTCCTTTTATCTTTGGAGACACTGGATTAGTTATTCAACAGATTATAGTTGCACATTTACTAAAGGCTCCACATAGCAGAAAACTTGAGACATGGGCTTTGAAGTCAAGCAGAACTTCAAATGGGGAAGGTTCTTGGTCTGCCACTTGCAAACTGTGTGACTCCGGGCAAGCTACTTGACCTCCCTAAGCCTCAATTTCTTCATCTGTAAAATGGGATTCGGAAACTCACTTTTCTGCAGGGCTGCGGGGAAGGCTCAATGAGATGGTGCATGGAAAGTGCTCCATTCTGCGCCTGGCATTCAGAAAGTGCCTAGTAATTATGGGCTCCCACGCCCCAGGCTCTATGCAGGTGCTGGAGTTACAATGGTGAACACACAAACACCTGGCCTACATGGCTGTGCAGGGGTTCCAGGGAGTGCCTTGTAAGATACTGTGATGTGCGCTCAGTGGGGAACAGGTAAGGTGATGCCGGGACACAAGGTCAGGGTATCTCAGAGTCTTGGGAGGCAGCGTGTGTTGAGAGGGAACCTCAGAAGGCTACTAGAAGGAAGTAACGTTGAGATAAATTCCTAATCCTTGACTGCCAAATAAGAGCCCTGGTAGCGCAGCAGTTAAGTTCTTGTCTGCTAACCAAAAGATCAGTGGTTCAAACTCAGCAGCTGCTCCGTGGCAGAAAGATGTGGCAGTCTGCTTCCATAAAGAGTTACAGCCTGAGAAACCCTATGAGGCAGTTCTACTCTGTCCTACGGGGTCACTATGAGTTGGAATCAACTTGACGGCCATTTTTTTTGGAATTTAGTAATTATTATTTGCAGTTTTTATTCTTAACTTTTCTGTTTTCTTTTTTTATTGTACTTTAGATGAAGGTTTACAGAACAAATTAGTTTCTCATTAAACAATATATACATATATTGTTTTGTGACATTGGTTGCCAACCCCACGACATGTTAACACTCTCCCCTTCTCCCCCTTAGGTTCCCCATTACCAGCTTTCCTGTCCCCTCCTGCCTTTAAGTCCTTGCCCCTGGGCTGGTGTGCCCATTTAGTCTCCTTTTGTTTTATGGGCCTGTCTAATCTTTGGCCAAAGAGTGAACCTCAGGAGTGACTGACTTCAGTACCGAGTTAAAAGGGTGTCTGGTTTCTCCAGTCACTGTCAGACCAGTAAGTCCGGTCTTTTTGTTTTTTGTGAGTTAGACTTTTGTTCTACATTTTTCTCCAGGTCCGGGACCCTCTATTGCGATCCTTGTCAGAGCAGTTGGTGGTAATAGTCGGGCACCATCTAGTTGTGCTGAACTCAGTCTGGCGGAGGCTGTGGTACTTGTGGTCCTTTAATCCTTTGGACTAATCTTTCCCTTGTGTCTTTGGTTTTTTTCATTCTCCCTGGCTCCAGACAGGGTAAGACCAGTAGAGTATTTTAGATGATCGCTCACAAGTTTTTAGACCCCAGACACTACTCACTAAAGTAGGGTGCAGAACATGGCAATGGGTTTTGAATGCCAAATAATCTGAGAGGAGAGAAAGAAAGCTAGTTGGTTTTGTTCGTTTGTGCAAAAGGAGGTGGCCAGCTAGTTCTAGACGCTCTCGCACGAGCTCTTGGATGCAAACCCCATCGGCAAGTCTCCAGCAGGGCCATGTCTGGGCTCTGTCTTCCTGCACGAGGCCTCTGTCTTCAGAGCCCCAGGTGGCTGGCACACAACCAGCTGCATCCAGGGAAGAATCCGCTCACAAAGCAGAGAGTCATCACTCTCTGGTCTCAAACACCTGCCTTGTCCTGCGCCAACTTCCGGGAAAGAACTCACAGATGCTGAGTTTTAAAAGCATCGTGCACTCTGTCCTGCCCTAGGAAAAGCAGGTCCACCAGCCCACGCTGTAGGTTTCTAAAACCCCAGCAATTTGCCAACTGAGACATGGTTTAGCACTCATTTGTAACAGGTGTTTGGGAAATATTGCTGGCTGAAAGGATGGAATAACAGCATTTGCTCTGTGGAAATAAAACAGATGCAATTGCTCCACTACGCCCTAGTCCGAGCCACCTGTATTATACCAGTAGCCTCCTAATCGTTTTCCTTGCTTCTGCCCTTCGCCCTCGGTCTACTGTCAACATGGCAGCCAGAGGGATCTTGTTTAAACATAAATCAGACTGGATCCCTTTTCTGCTCAGAACCCTCTGGTGGCTCCCCGCCTCGCTCCAAGTAACAGCCAGACACCTACTGGCCTACAAACCCCAGCACACTCCCACCTCCCATTTCCCGCTCAAGCCACGTGGCCTCCTTGTTCCCCACCACACTCACCACCACCCTGCAACCCCTTCCTCCTGGCCCTCCCCAGCCCTCTCCTTTCTTCTTTTTCTTTAGAGCACTTAGCACCATCTGACATAGGATATATTTTAGTTATTCCTGTGTCAAACACCTGTCTTCCCCATCTAGAAGGGAAACTCCCAGAAGACAGTCATCTTTGTCTGTTTTGTTCATTGCTGTTTCCCCAGCATCTAAAACAGTGCCTGGCACACAGCAGATATTCAATACATATTACTTGAATGAATGAATGAACTCACCATCAGCTCACATTCTTAGCAAGTTACTCCACAATGAGACCAAATCTATCTCCAAGTAACTTTTATCCTTTGCTCCCTCTGGGTCATTAAAAGATAGTCGGACCTTTGGTTGGTCCCTTTGTGTTTCTCTTTCTCTTCACCAAGCATACGGCAGTTTGTCAATATCCATCGGTGGCACAAATAGTTAAGTGCTTGGCTACTAACCAAAAGGTTGACAGTTCAAATCTACCCAGAGGTGCCTTGGAAGAAAGGCCTGGTGATTTACTTCCAAAAGATTATAGCCATTGAAAACCCTATGGAACACAGTTCAACTCTGACACAGATGGGGTCGCCATGAGTCAGCATCGACTTGATGGCAACTGGTTTGGTTCGGTTTTCCCTAGCTGTTTGTTTCCTGAGTCCCCCACTGGACTGTGAGCTCCACGAGGTCCAACTTTGCCTCTCTTGATCGCTGTATCCCACTCCTTAGCACATTGCTTGGCATGGACTAGCTGCTCAACACATTCCCACTGAATGAATGGAACAAATTAACTGTATTTAAATACATAAAGGAAAGAGCAATGTTCACATTCAGGACCAGTTTCCACCACACCCCCGGGGTTCTCCTAAATTCCCACTGAGCTGCAAAAAAGTGAGAGGGATATAATATCAGAGTTTCATTCTGTTAGCAAGCAGCTGATATTTATTATTTAATGTAGTGCTGTGTGCAAGAATAATCTCTGATTCTGTTCCAGCTTAATAAAAAACAAACAAACCAAACCCGTTGTTGTCAATTCCAACCCATAGGAACCCTATAGCCACCCTGTAAGACAAAGCAGAAATGTCCCATAGGGTTTCCAAGGCTGTCATTTTTACAGAAGCAGACTGCCACATCTTTCTCCCTCAGAGCGGCTGGTGGGTTTGAATCGCCGACCTCTTGGTTAGCAGCCATGCATTTTAACCACTGCACCACCATGACTCCTATTTCCTGAATTCATAGTAATTCCAAATTGCCTGTGACATTCTTGGCCACCGAGCCTGGCCCACTAGAGTCACCCTGACTCAGTGCGACAGAGGAAGGGACGATGTGCTAGGGGAGGGGTGGCAAGCGGAGGAGAGGAATACAGGCATCTATGAACTCCAGGGGGGCTGGGAACACATCCAGGCTCCCCGCCTTCACCACCCAGAATCGCAGAAGAGTTGCCCATTTTCCAAAACCCTCCTTCTAGCCTTAAACATAAGGCAAGCCGATTAGCCGGGCTCTCCGCCAAGCCGCTCCAAGCAGTGTCCACAAATGCAGGGCTATAACCTGCTCCAATCCCCTCATCTACGGATGTCATTGTGAGCGCGTGAGAAGGGGCCAGAAATCCATCTAGCATGATCCTCCGGTCTAAAACACACTCTGGCTGGGAAGTGCTTCTTTATGCATTAACTTTCCAAGAGGGTGTGCCCGGTAAGGACCAGGAGGGGCATGGATCCAGCTCACTCAGGGGCTGTGTTTTCGTTTTCTTTCTGCACCTAAACCTTTCGGCTTTGCTTTCAGGCAGGGCAGTGAGAGAACAAACACACCCTAATGACAAGTTGGAAAATGAATGGCAGAACTGCACAGCTGGCAGAACTTTCCCGGGGGAACGGGAGGGGGTGGAGAAGAAGGTGGGAGGAGGTAAAGGGGGCATTTATGATATTTCCCATAACTACATATTTAGCTTTCTAAAAAGCCTGTGGGTGGCAGCTGCCTTTCTTCAGGATTCCAAGACCGGAAGGGGGAAACACGGCACTTTAGAAGGAAAAGGTAAAGTGGAGCTGGTCTGTTGGGGCTCACCTCCCAGTGGGGGGCCACAGGGGGACTGCCGGCCACGGCTGCCTGGCCACATAGTGGGGGCTCAGTGAATGTTTGTGGGAAGATCAGGCTGGAGTGGTCTTTGTGCCCAAGGGAAACCCATGAGCCCGGAGGACCAACTGCTGGTCACCCCATCCAATCCACTGGTCAACCCCAACAGCTTTTCCCTACCCATATCCTGACTGATTGTGCCCTTGAGCATTGCCTGACACATAATGAGTGACCAAATACATGGGGTCTGCTGATTTTTTCTGGACTCGCCACCATCAGGCCCCTTCCTGTTCCTTGGAAGCCCAAGGAAGACCTTTGGGACTGATTTTGTCCAACCCCAATGAACCTTCACTGGACACCTCCTCTTTCAGCAGCGACACAAAAGATCCGGAACAATGTGCCAGCCCCACCCACTCAGCCAAGCTGTGCAAGGATCCATTCGGCTTCATCACAGCACCCCATTTGTGGGGTGCCTTTTAACTTTTTCACAGCTGTTCCCTCATTTCTTATCATTGGCGATACAGCAAAAGACCTACGAGGAAGCACTGCCTCCAGCTGACAGATGGGAAAACTGAGTTATGTGCCCCGGGGGCACTCGGGGTAGCCCAATTGGCATCCATGTCTCTCTTCTCCCTCCAGGCTAGGCTACCATCCTTTCTAGAAGCTGCCACTCATGCTGTGCAGTCAGTCACCCCACTGCACCCCGGTGTGGGGTGTGCAGAACGTGGCTCTGCCACAGCTGGTGGTGCCAACTGCTGGTCTCTCTCTGCAGCGGCGGCCAGCCTCCTTCAACCACTCCCTCCAAAATCCATTACGCAGCACTTCCGTCCCTGCAAAGGCTGATGGGTAAATACGTTCTGTGTGTCCATGGACAGCTGCCCTTTTATCAGAGACCCATCCCTGCCCTCACCCCTAGTCCTGGGCTGGTCTCCGTCCTATGCGAAAGCTGTCAGTCTGTCAGCTGACGCATGAGAACAGCCCTTCCTCATCCTGTGAGGGGAGCCGCCTTCACTCAGCGGCACAGCCCAGCCCATCATTTCCCGGGAACTTCTGCTTCTCACCTCTTGATTCTTCACCTAAATGTCTGGGGTGCAGACCACAGGCCACTGAAGCACTGTCCCCCGGCTTTCCCCTGCACAGCAAAGGGGTGACAAGTACAGGGGGGATCAGGACAAACAGTGGGGCCTTTTTTGGGGGCATTTTACCTTGAGACAGATGGCAGGTGGTGGCCATGAGGGTCGTGGGAGAGAGCTTTCTGACATTTAGTTGTCCCAAATGTAATGAGGCAGGAAAAGTTGCAATTGCCCAGCAGCCAGCACCAGAATTCCTGTTAGGGGCTGAATGGTCTTTATTGGGAAAGGCATTTTGACAATGGGAGGGGCAGAGGTGAGCTCCTCATCCAGGTCCTCACTTGCAGTTTGGGCTTCTGTGGACGGGGGTCCAGGAAGGCTTCCCTGAGGAAGTGGCATTTAGGCTGAGCGCTGGGGAGGGAGGAGGTGGGGGTGGGGAAGGCACGGAAGGGGCAAGAGGGGCATGAGAGAATGCCCAGGGCGAGCAGGAGGGGCCACGGCTGAAGACCAGAGGGATGGAAAGGGGCTGGGCAGCAGGGAGTCACCATCCAGGCAGCCCCTGTCCTCTCCTCTCATCTGCTCAATGCTCCTTCATTTACTCCTCCTACTACTACCAGGAGTCCCTGGGCGATGCAAACTGTTAACACACTCGGCTACCCAGAGGCATCTCGGAAGAAAGGCCCGGAGATCTACTTCAGAAAAATCAGCTATTGAAAACCCTATGGAGCACGGTTCTACTCGGACACACATAAGGTCGCCATGAGTCAGAGTCTACTGGACAGGAATTGGAACCTACTACAATTACTACCACTAAGAGTCCAAACCCACCGGCTTTACTATTTGTCAGACACCACCCTAAGCATTTTATATGCACTAGTTCATTTCAGCCAACAGCCCTAGGAGGACAGGGTCCGAGTATTTTTCTCCATTTTCCTGCTGAGGAAACCGAGGCACTGGGAGGCTAGGGTCATGCAGCTAGTAAAGGCACAGCCGGGATTCAAACCTGAGCAGCCCAAGATCTTTGGACGGAAATCTCCTTTTTACAGTCAAGGCTGCCCCTCACCTGCAATCCAACATGATTGCATTTCCATGGCGTCAGCAGAGGCTCTCAGGTGGTTCTGGAAACCAAGGAAGGGACAGAGGCCCTGTCACTGGGAGTGGGCGGAGAGCTGCATGGAGCGGGGGTGGGGGGATGTGGCAGCTGGGCTGCTGCAGTGAGCTCAGGGGCTCTGGGGTTAGAAATCAGCCTCTCTGTAGCCACTCCTGGGGGCTGACTGAGTTAGCTCCGCCCAGCCGTCAAACCTCTATGCCTCTCACTCTTGGCTCTTCATGGTTGTTAGCAGACTTGACTACCTGCAGATCTCACCTCTCATGGTGACAACAGGTCTCTGGGAACAGGTGGAGGTGTGGCTTCCTGTCACCCCCTCACAAACTACTTTTTCCAGCAGGCAGAGTGAAGCAGATAATTCGCAATGGCAAGGAGCATGCACTCATCTCTACAGAAACTAAACCTTCTCCCCGCTTCTGTTGTCAGCTGCCATCGAGTCAGCCACTGACTCATGGCGATCCCATGGACAACACAGCGAATCGCTGCCTGGTCCTTCATCATCCTCACGATCAGTTTTGGATCAGGCTGTTTTAATCCATAGGGTTTTCACTGGCTGATTTTCAGAAGTAGATTGCCAGGCCCTTTTTCCTTTTTTTTTTTTTCCTTTTCATCTTAGTCTGGAAGCTCCACTGAAATCTGTTCAACATCATAGCAACCTGCAAGCCTCCACTGACAGATGGGTGGTGGCTGCGCATGAGGTGCATTGGCTGGGAATCAAACGTGGGTCTCCCACACAGAAGGCAGGAATTCTACCACAGAACCACCAATCCCCTACCTTTTCCCTGAATAGTGACAGCAAGGATGGGGGGAAGAGTCCTTTAGAAAAGTCAACATTGAACACCTATTTCCTTTCTTCTGAATTTTTCAGACTTTTAGCCATAAGGCTTCCTTAATTATATTCAATCTCCTGCATAATATTGGCTGAAGTTGGGTGATACTGAGTTAAACAAAACGATAAATACAGTGTTTACGTGTGTATCACATACATCTATGTATATGTGCATTTACACATACATGGGGTTTCCCTCCCCCCCACCTCTAGGTCTTCATTTCACAGAAATAAAAGGACCACTGAGCTGAAGCAGAGATCCCTACTAAGCAGAGGGAAATCCGGGTGTCATGGTTTCCAGAAAGGGAACACAATCTCCGTATGGGGTGTAATTACCTCTTAGCTTTCTGCAGAAGAATAGTTTATGGCTTAAATGCTATTAATTGTAAGCTGTTTTATTCCACGGGAAGTTGTTCATTGATAACTACCCAATTAGGGTTATTTTGCAATTAGTCTTTTCACAGTAAATTTATTGCAAAAGGGGGAGGCTGTGGTGCAGCAAATTAAAGCATTGCCGGGGCTGGGTGTGCGAAGGCTCTTAAACGCCAATCTTATTAACCAGCTCAGAGGTCTCAGGAGGGTTGCACGACCTTGGCCAATGGAGCAAAAGCTTCAAGGCAAACCCCAGCAAACGACGAAGCAAAACCACAACTGGGGCTCTCAGCATCAGTGGGAGGAGGTGGGAACCCCTGGGCTAAGGTGGTGAGATTTAAAAAAAATTTTTGTTTGCATAGCTGTGGGGTAAGTCATAATAAATATATATGTAACACTGATTATTTATCAGGTACTATTATGGATTGAATGGAGCCCTGGTGGCACAGTGGTTAAGCGCTCTGCTGCTAAGCGAAAGGTCGGTGGTTTGAACCCACCAGCCGATCCCTGGGAGAAAGATGTGGCAGTTTGTGTCCTGAAAGATTACAGCCTTGGAAATAGTAGGGGGGAAGTTCTACTCTGTCCTATAGGGTCGCTATGAGTTGGAACTGGCTCAATGGCAATGGATTTAGTTTTATTTTGGATTGAATTGTGTCCCCCAAAAATATGTGTTGTAAATCCTAACTCCTATCCCGGTGGAAGTAATTTCATTCGGGAACAGGGCTTCCTTTGTTATGTTAATGAGGCCATAGAAGTGTAGGGTGTGCTTTAAGCCAGTATCTTTTGAGATATGTAAAGAGCGGATTAGGCACAGAAGCAAGGAAGTACAAATGGGGAAGACTGATGTCACATGGAGACTGTCAAAGAGCTGAGGAAGAGAAGCTGAAAGAGACAAGGATTTTCCTGCAGAGCCGAGAGAAGAGCCTTCCCCTACAGCCGGTGCCCTGAATTCGGACTTCTAGCCTCCTGAACTGTGAGAAAATAAATTTCTGTTCACTAAGGCCACCCACTTGTCGTACTGCTGTTATAGCAACACTAGCAAACTAAAGGACTGTTCTTAGGATGGAGTCCCTGGGTGCTGCAAACAGTTACGTGCTTGGCTACCAGCTGAAAGGCTGGAGGTTCAGGTCCACCCAGAGGCGCCTCAGAAGAAAAGTCTGGTGATTTACTTCTGAAAGATCAGCCATTGAAAACTCTATGGAGCACAGTTCTACTCTGACACACATGGGGTCGCCCTGAGTCAGAGTCGACTCGACGGCAGCTGATTGGTTCTCTATAGCCAGCCTTCACAGACCCTGAGAGGTGTGATTAGCTTCAGCTCCTTGCTCAAGGAGAGGCAATGGGGTTTAGTGGAAAGATCACTGCCTCTGGAGTCACACAGACCTGTCTGAGGTCAAATTCCAGTTCTACCCCTTAGCGTACAACCCGGAGACCGTGACATACCCTCTCTGAGCCTCGGCTTCCTCATCTGTCAAGTGTCATCACGGTTACCCTGAAGATAAATGAGATCCATACAGAAAGTGCCCAGCACAATCTCGGCACATGATAGGTGCTCAAAGACGTCAGTCGTCCCACCGCCTCCACCACACACACACAAACACACACACACCCCCGACTCCTGGCTCCTGACAGCAGCACTCCACAAGTACTTGCGGGACCAGCCAGTTGGAAGCTGGTGGCTGCACTCTTCTTCATTTGTCCATCACTAGCCTTGAGTTAAACGGGCAATAAAGGGGACAGGTCAGACGTCTGGGTGTTCAAACCCTGGCAAGGCCACTTACAAGCTGGGGGACCTTGGGGGAAGTGATGCCACCTCTCTCTCATCTGAAAAATTAGGTGCATAACAACAGTGGCAATCCTATAGAGCGGCTGGTGAGATGAGATAATGAATGCCAAGTGCCTAGCCCAGCACGCCCCCCACACAGACTGCCCCACTGAGACCTGTTGCCGCCACTGTTCCCCTTCCACAGCCCCTAGAGAAGGTGAGACTCACCAGCAAGAAATACATTTCAATGGCATAATTTTAGATGCAAAGAGACACACGTGATACCCACCTGTGCAAAACTGTTCCCCCGACCTTCCAAGGGCCCACTGCACTCTGCCCATGAATCCTCTATTATAGTGAGAGGCCTGACTTATTAAAGGATCATCAGCAAAGAGAGCAGCGCCCGTGGCACAGGGCACGAGTGAAAACACGAGAGGAGGGAGGAGGGGGGAGAGAAGTAGGAGGGAAAGAGGGAGGGAGGGAAGACAAAGGGAGGAAGGAAGGAGGGAAGATGCAAAGGAGGGAGGAAGGGAAGGAGGGAAGAAGGAAGGAGGGAAGATGGGAGGGAAGGAGGAAGGGAGGGAGGAAGGAAGGAGGGAAGACGGGAGGGAGGGAGGAAGGGAGGAAGAAGAAGGGAGGGAGGAGAGAAGGAGAGAAGTAGGAGGGAAGGAGGGAGGGAGGAAGGAGGAAGCGAGGGAAGGAGGGAGGGAGGAAGGAGGAAGCGAGGGAAGAAAGGAAGGAAGGCAAGTAGGAAGGAAGGTAGGAAAGAAGGAAGGAGGAAGGGAGGGAAAAATTTTAGACGGAGAAAAACGGGAAAGCTGTTTATCAAAGAGCCTTCCAAATCAATGCAACCAGTTAGAAATCTTTCAAAGCACATTCAGTTACAATCCTATTCCTGTCAATTCCAATCCCGATATTCTGCCGAGAGAAACGATATACCATATCAACACAGCCACCTCGTATCCTGAAATTTTCACCATTGGCCCCGATTTCATTCTAATTTTATCCCTTGTCTTAAAGACAATCGATTAAAGCTGTAACAAAAGGCAATTTCACTTCTATATTTTTGTAAAACTCGTCTTATAGGAGACTTCACAAATCAGGGAGTCCCCAAACATACCAGATCTCGTGCCCTGATCTCAGGTTTGAAAAACACTGTGGCCGCTCTCAGGGAGTCTGAGGGTATGGGCAGAATGGGGCTCCCCTGGTCCAGGGGCCGGGACTTACCCTCCAGGGGGCAGAACCGAGCCACCTTCTCAGGCATCAGGAGTCCCAGCTTATGGCGGCAGTAGGTTTCCGCGATCTCCTGGCGACAGTGCTTGGACTTGGAGCGGGAGAGGGCCGAGATGGCCTCCTTGCCCGAGATGTCACACTTGGGGTGCTGGTCATACTTGACCTCGGGGGAGCTGTCCCCGCTCTTCTTGGCGTGGGCCTGTCGGGCGGCATCTTTTGCGTGGCTGCGGTTGGCTGTGGCTCTCTCCCCAGGAGGCAGCACCTCATTGGTGCCTTTCCCCAGGAAAGGGCGTCCCCTCCCTTTCTCCTCCTGCTCCAGCTTCTTTTTCAAAAGCTCCTTTGGTTTACTCAGGGGCTTCTTCGCCAACTCAGGCGGGTGCTTCTGCTTTTGAGTCCTGGGGGCAAAGTTGCTGTTGTCGATTGTCTCAAAATCTTTGGGGACGGAGTTCTCATTGTTGCTGTCTGTTCGCACTTTCTCTTTCGGCCGGTGTGAGAAGTAGCCATCCTGGAGAAGTTGGGAGAGAAACACAAGAGAGAATTCTTATGAGCGATCGTGCTAATTAGGTGGGCGCCGGGGATTGTGGAAGGTTCCTGGGTGTCGTAAGTGGTTTGTACTTGACTACTAACCAGAAGGTTGGCGGTTCTAAGCTGCCCAGTGGCACTACGGAAGAAAGACCTGACAATCTGCTTCCATAAGATTAAGTCAAGAAAACCCCACGGAGCAGTTCTATTCTGTAATACACAGCGGCGTCATGAGTCAGAATCGACTCGACGGACACAGGTTTGGTTTTTGGTTTTGTTTAGAGTAAGTTTCTTTCCTTGGCTGCCTTGGTCATTGGACTCAAGCATTTTGTTCAAGCTTCTTGTGGAAATTCCAGCAGAAAGTGCTGTGATAGTTTATTTAAGGGCTGGAAATGCCATGATAAAGTTACAAAGGGAAAAAATATTGGTAGGGTATTATATACATTCCACTGCCTTTAGTACACGCTCATATATCTATGCCCAGAAGAGCAATCAGCCCCAGCTAGCGTTAATTCTGAGGAAGACACATCCTTGGCTGTTTTGGAGGGGGAGGCAGCCTTTGCAGAAAGAACCTTAAAATGGGTACCCGGGAGGAGACACAATTTGGGCACTCCTGTGCTTGAGTTTTGGCTTCTAATATGCGTACCTAAGACAGGGCTGATGTAGCCCCCTGTGGTCAAGGGAACGGCCAGGGTGAGTCTAGAGAAAGTGCATGGTATGGGACGTTCCTGAGAGGCGCCCCGCCTTGGCGCCTGCACCTGGAGGTGGGACCTGGCCCTTCCAACAGCTCCGATCAAATGCGAACCGTTCAAGTTCAAGTGATGCCGCACTGCTTCTGAAACATGCTGCTTCTGCTTAGCGCCCCTTTGCAAGCCCTCAACCTGAAGGAGTAACTGCTGCCCCAAAGCTTGCCACCTGAGGGGACCTCCAAAGCCACAGAGAAGGCTAATTGCTCCATACATCTACCCCCACTGCTATAGAAACACACTGGTAATAGGCAGTGACTCCGGGGGATGATTCCCAGTGTTGCTGTTTAAGGAGAGTTGAAATGTGCCTCTTAACAGTTCCCAAGGAGAGGAATGGTGAGGACTGGGCAGCGGCGGCCACACAGGCAGGTGGCACTCAGCACGGCCCCTGCTCTAGTGGTAGTTGGCAAACAACAGCCCTCCAACTATTTTTGTAAATAAAGTTTTATTGGAACACAGCCACATCTGTTTATGTATTACTTATGGCTGCTTTAAGGAGCTCTAGTGGCGCAGTGGTTAAGCTCGGTTGCTAACTGAAAGGTCAGCAGTTTGAACCCACCAGCCACTCCAAGGGAGAAAGATGTGTCAGTTTGCTTCTGTGAAGATTATAGCCTTGGAAACTCGGCGGAGGCAGTTCCACTCCGTCCTATAGGGTCGCTATGAGTCGGAATTGACTAGGCAGCAATGGGTATGGCTGGCTGCTTTTGTGCTGCAACAACAGAGCTGAGTGTTGTAACAGAGACCATCTGCCCTGCAAAGCTTAAATTATTCCTGTCTGGCCCTTTATGGAAAAGTGTGCCAAGCCCTGATCTACAAAGTGTAAAGTTGAAAAGGTCCTCCTCTCTTGGGCTCCGCTTAGTTGCCCCTACCCTACTGTTCCCATTTGATTCAGCAGTGGTCTGGAGAAGAAGCCATGAACGGGTGCCCCCTTCTAGCCTTAGGAGTCACTGGTGGTTCAGTGGTAGATTTCATCTTCCATGCAGGAGACTCTGGTTCAATTCTGAGCCAATGCACCTCATGTGAAGCCACCACCCATCTGTCAGTGGAGCCTTGTGTGTTGCTATGATGCTGAACAGATTTTAGCAGAGCTTCCAGACCAAGACAGACTAGGAAGAAAGGCCTGGAGCTCTACTTCTGAAAAATCAGCTGTTGAAAAAAAATCATGTGGATCACAACACTCCATCCATTGTGCATGGGGTCCCCCACAAGCTGACCTTTGTCACCTCCCATCTGGCATTAAGCATCAGTCCTATCTGGTGGTGGTTGTAAGAACTACAGCTGACACTGAGATACCTCAGGGCAACTCTATAAATCGAGTACTGTTATTATTCCCATTTTACAGGTGGGGAAACCGAGCATCAGTAAGACATGACTTGTTCAAGGTAACACAGCTAGTCAGTGGTGAAGCTGGGATTCAAACCAGAAAGACAGACCACAGACCCCACATTCTGGGCTGCCAGTTACACTGCCCTCTCCTGAGAGGCCGCAGAGTCCTTTCAACACCTATGTCCCTCCCCGTAAGCTGCAGCCTGGCTTTCTACCACACAATCTGGCCCCCTTCCCGTACACCCCACCCTGGAGATGGAGCAGGTATAGGCATATAACTTCCAAACTGCCATTCCTAGGCCGATCAGTGGCCTACTGGGTGGCAGGGAGTCACAGAGAGAGGTGGGACAGTAAGCAGGGGCCAGGAAGCACTGAAAGTTTGAGGCGGCAGGAGCTAGGGGGCCATGGGGACTCGAACATCCAACCTTTCAGTTTGCAGCCAAGCATTTAACCATCTGTGCCATCCAGGGACTCCTGGAAAGCACAGTAAGAGGGAGGAAATAGAAAGAACCTGAGATGGGCAAGCTGCATCCGTAGCAGGTCATAGCAGAGCTGCTGCAGGTCATGCACAGGGGCCACTATGACCTCCAGGTCTGTGGGGAGGAGCCTTCCAGTTCTGAGTGGCACTGGTTCTGGCCTTTCTTATCTCCCCATAAAGACTTGGAATAAATCCCCATCAGGGGCGCCTCAAGCACGCTCTGATCTTGTAATCCAAACAAACCCACTGATTCTCCTCTGTCTCCTTCCTTCTGTCTGGAGGCCCCTGAAGAATCCCAAGTAGCCTCTCAGAGGTATTTTCTGAATGCTTACCAGGATCCAGGTACCATACTAAGCAACTCACAGGCATTACTTACTAGATGCAAACAATCGCCCTATAATATTGGAGGTACCCTCAACGATCGCTATTTTACGGAAAGAGGAAGCCGAGGCTGGTGGCTCGAACATTCCCTGAGTAGTGATTATGTGCCAGGCACCATGCTAAACCCTTACCTGTGACATCTCACTTAACCTTCAAGAATAACTTCCCAAGCAAGTCCTATTGTTCTCCCCTCTTATAAAGAGGGAGGAGGAAGCTTGGAGCATGTTAAGAAACTTGCCCAAGGTCATCTGGGGAGGCCGTGGTCTGGCCTTAAAGCTTGCTAAAGTGCCTCTGCTCTTTTGCTGAGAGGTAAGTCAAAGAGCAGCTCAGCTCCTCTTCTCCTGTAGGGAGGGAAAAGGACCTAAGGTGGGACGGCGCTAGAATAGGGATGGTTTCCATCAAGGCTCTTTGGGAATATTTCTGTTCCCTTCTGCTATGGATTGAATTGTGTCCCCTCAAAATATGTGCTGTAAAGCCTAACCCTTATACCTGTGGATGTAACCCCATTTGGGAATAGGGTTTTCTTTATTATCTTAATGAAGCCACATCAGTATAGGGTGTCTTAAGCCAATCACTTATGAGACATGAAAAGAGCAGATTAGGTACAGAAGCGAGCAAGCATAGACGGGGAAGATAGATGCCACCCCACAGGAAGGTCATCAGGGAAGGAGGAACAGAAGCTGAAAAGAGACAAGGACTTTCCTCCAGAGTCGACCCAGAAAGAAAGCCTTCCCCTAGAGTCGGTGCCCTGAATCCGGACTTCCAGCCTCCTAAACTGTGAGAAAATAAATTTTGTTTGTTAAAGCTGCCCACTTGTAGTATTTCTATTTATAGCAGCACTAAAACACTAAGATACATTCCTTCTAGGCACATGGCAGGATTGTATATCCCCACCCCCCGAGAGTTAAGCAAAGCCAGGTAACTTGCTGTAAAGCCAACACAAGTGATTAGAGCCACTTCGGAGCCAGGGCACAATCCCTCCCCCACAGCACCCGGTCACACTCCTGATGGTGGAAGAGCCTGCAGCCCTGAGTGACGGCAGGGGAACCAGAGACCCCGCCAGTCCTCAGTGGGCAAAAATAAACCTTTGTTGCCTTAAGTAATCAAGCAGTTGGGGATCTTTGTCACTGCAGCATGGTCGAGCCCATCCTGATGAATACAGGAGCTAACCTGATCTACTTTCTTCTTCCCAGCTGTCCCCAGGTCCAGAAGCCAGACTGTTTTTTAATTTTTCTTTTTTTTTTTCCTCACAGAAAATCAGTCTGATGTTTCCCACTCTTGGAGAACACGGGTTTAAATTCTGTCCCTAAGCCGGTTTTCTGCATATTAACGAGAGGGCAGGATGTAAGAAGAGCCTTCTGCTGTCACAGATATCTGTCTCCTCTCTCATCAGATGCATCCTGAATATTACTCTTGGGCTCTTCTCTGTCCTTAGTAACATACGATCACATGTTTGGCCCCCAAGCAGAGAACCTCCACAAACCACTCATTTCCAAAGCTCACAGTCCCTACTATTTTCCGGCACACCTTCAGCAAGCAAAACCAGACACAAGGAAACCCATCGATCACTTCCCCCCGGCAGCCGGTGAAGCTAACCTGATGATCCTCTGGTGGATTCCTCTGGCTAATCTGTGCTATCAGGCATAGGAGCGGCCGGCCGTCAGTTCTATTACAACTCTTGATTAATAAGCACCATCTACTCAAGGGAAGGCACCACAATGGGGATGATTAGCCCAGGGTGGCCCTGTGGCCTTCTGCCTGGCCCCAGATGACACACGGTTGCCATGGGGAATCAAAAGACTCAAGTGTAAGAGGGAAGGAAAATATTTTGTCTTCCGGGATGAAGAGCTCACAGATATCAGACACTTCCAGAGAAGCCAGTTAGTGAGTCAATGAGACACACAGTCAGCAAGAATCAGGGCCACATTCAGAGTGAATACTACTGTCCTCCAAATTCAGTGGTGGTTTTTTGTTTTGGTAAAAATATATATGACACAACACTTGTCAGTTCAATGTTTTTCAGATGTACAATTTAGTGATATCAGTTATCTAACTCGTGTTGTGTAACCTTCACCCATAAATGCTGCCAAATTTCCCATCACCATAAACAGAAACTCAGTGCTTCCTAAACAATGGCTCCCCTTGCCCTCTTCCTCCCACCCCCCATAACCACTTTGGTCTCTATACATTTGCTTGTTGGTGTTATTTCATATAAGAGAGATCATACAATACTTGTTCTTTTCTGATTGACTTATTTCACTCAGCATAATGTCCTCAAGCTCCATCCATGCTGTAGCATGTATCCGGACTTTACCTCTCTTTATGGCTAAGTAGTTTTCCATTGTACGGATGTACTAAGTTTTGTTTATGCATTCATTCACTGATGGGCATTTAGGCTGCTTCCACCTTTTGGTTACTGTGAACAGTCAGTGATTTCTATAGTGGCCAACGAGTTCTCCCTTACCTTACCCTAACCTGACCACCAAGAAGCAAACAGGTCTCAGTCATTTCTCCTTCCCCTAGAGACCCAAGGTCCCAAAAGCCAAAGCCCAAATTCCTCTCCCTATAAAACTGACCTTGGGAGGCCTCCAGGCAGATACATACCAGATTACTATCACTTGACCAGCACCTGTGTTTGCCATATACTTGCCCTCCACACACCTTGCACCCCTAATCTCTCAAGAAACCAGTGAAGCAGGTAGTACTGTTGTTGTTGGTGGTGTTGTTGAGTCGGTTCCGACTCATAGCAACCCTACAGGACAGAGTAGAACTGTCCCATAGGGTCTCCAAGGAGCAGCTGGTGGATTTGAACTGCCAACTTTTTGGTTAGCAGCCGAGCTCTTAACCACTGCACCACCAGAGCTCCCAGGCAATACTAGTCCTAACCAAAAGACGGACAGTAAAGCACAGATAGGTGAAAAAACCCAACCAAGGTCACACTGCTAATAATGAAAATGGCTCAAACTCTCTTTGCCTCAGTTTCCTCATCTGGAAAACGGGGATGATAATAATAGCGACCTCATCATTTTTGGGGGGAAGGATGACTACACATAAAGCTCCTAGAACTGTTCCTGCCACTCAAAGCAGGAAGAATGAGCAGTAAACCCTGACTAGGTAACTTGACCAATTAACATTATAACGATTTCAAGGAGCTCCGGTGGCACAGTGGTTAAGTGCTCAGCTGCTAACCAAAAGGTCGGTGATTTGAACCCACCAGCTGTTCTGTGGGAGAAAGATGTGGCAGTCTGCTTCTGTAAAGATTACAGCCTTGGTAAGCCTATGGGGCAGCTGTACTCTGTCTTACAGGGTTGCTATGAGTCAGAATTGACTTGATAGCAACGGGTTCAATTATCTCAGCCCTGACGGTCTCTGCCTAGAAGACAGATTGGTTATTATTTCCATTTCTCCACCGTGATCGGCCCCTTCCTTCTTACCCAATCCAATACTCTCACCTTGGGTTATTTATGCAAACGCAACCCTTTGACTTATTTTATCTTAATGTACTTATTACAATGATTACACATTCAATTGTTCGCGTGCCAGCTCCAAAACTCTAATTGCTGCGCAGTTGTCTTACCTCCAAGCTGCTGCCTGAATCCATTTTTATTCTGGAGAAATAATTAAATGCAATAACGTCCTCCATCCCCATTTCAACCTTGGGCATGCTGAGAGCCAATTTCAATCAGATAGAAATATGCTAAACACAACGTGGCTCTGAGAAGCAGGTGACATGACCTGGGATGTTGCTTCAGAGACACCTGGGTCAGTTTCTGTCTCTCCCTGGTTCTCCAGTGTTCATATTCTGGATGCATCTCTATTCATTCAGTGGATCGAATCCGAGCCCCTTGGTCCTATTCCCCAGGGGTGGGGGTGGGTCGCAGTGTTTTTCCAACTCACCACTTATAGATGAACTTGTGCTCTTACTGTTGGTGTAGAACATGCACTGGAGAAGACCCGGGTGCCCACCTTGCTTTAGCTACTGACCAGATTTCTCTTCTGTAAAATGACTGATCCAGGGTGTCTGTTACTAAACATTCCCTGAGTTAGTCATTCATCAGTATGATCGACTAACAAAGCTCTGTCACTTCAGCTCACTGAAAAATAATTTGATGGACTTTGAGAGCCCAGGGACTGAGAAACAGGGAGAAGCTCCAAAGGACATCTTGTCCCCTCTCAGCCTCATCCTGCGATCATCACTTCCAGGAGGGTGTGAAGATGAAGTGCTCTGGAGTCTGGCAGAAGTGGGTTCAATTCCTCCCTCCTCCGCGTCACCAGTTCTTAGAGCTGAGACAAATCACTTCATCTCTGTGCCTCAATTTTCTCATCCATAAAACCAAAAAACGAAGCCCACTGCCCTCGAGTCGATTCTGACTCACAGCCACCCTATGGGACAGAACAGAACTTCTCCATAGGGTTTCCAAGGCCGCAAATCTTTATGGAAGCAGACTGCCAATTCTTTCTCCCACCTAGAGGCTGGTGGGTACGAACCACCGACCTTTTGGTTCACAGTCCGGCACCTTAACCAGTGAGCCACCAGGGCTTCTTTTCTCATCCATTCCAGGTAGCTAAGAATGGCGGTCACGTCACGGGCACTGAAGGAACTGATGAGGCACAGAACAGTGCGTGGCCCATGGGAAGTGCTTAAGAAACATCCATCGTACAGTGAAAACTGTGAGAGCTGGAACTCGACGGGACTGCCTTGTTTTTCCGGGTCTCGCAAGTTTTCCGCCTTTGACAGGGTGCACTTTTCTATCGCTCCTTGTAGTGGGAAATATTTGAATTTCCCTTCTCTGACAGGTTTCCACCTTCCACAGTTTCCAGCTTTCGAGGTTTTACTGTACTAGAAAATACGCAGCAGTGCTTACTCTGCCCCAGGCTCTGTTCCAAGCCCTTTGCAGGATATAGTCTGGACATAGTGTTGCTGTTGCTGTCCTTGGAGTTGATTCCGACTCATGGTGGCCCCATGTGTGCAGAGAACTGTGCTCCATAGGGTTTTCAAGGCTGTGACCTTCCGGAAGCACACTATCAGGCCTGTCTTCTGAGGCAACTCTGGGTGGGTTTGAACCGCCAACCTTTTGGCTAGTAGTCGACTACTGAACCGTTTGCACCACCCAGGGACTCCTGCACAGATTAGCTCATTTAATCCTCATGACGACTCTTTGAAGGAGATGCTATACGCTTCTCCCCATCTTTTGGATGGGCACGCTGAGGTTCAGGAGAGTTAAGTAGCTGCAGTCCACACATCGAGGAAGTGATGGAGCCAGGATGTGAACCCAGCAGCCTGGTTCCAGAGGTCATGCCCACCATTACTACCCTGCCTCTCAGCAGGGAGGGTGCCAAAGGGAAGCTCTGGCCAGGTGAGCTGCTCAGACATGAGGGTGCCGTGGCCCACCTGCTCCTCACGACCTGTTGATGGCTTTGTTTTGTGTCATGTGACACACAGCCAGCTGGGTAGCTGTTTGCTGTTGAACTTGGTGTCTGAGGCTTCATTACTATCACCAAGGTTACTAAGGCCATTGGGAGGGACACAGGGGCGAAGTGCGCACCTGCTTCCAGAAGGACCTCGTGCCAGGGTAGACGAATGGTAGAGGCACCGTCTGCACGGCTGCACCCAATTAGGACACGCAATTCGCCAGGCTGCCAATGCAAACAGACCTAACAGGGCCCCTGGCCTGGCTCATTCACATGCATGAAGCGTGGCTGTGCTGGCAGGCACTTAGAAACCCAGGGCTCTGCGGGCACAGGCAGGCCTTGTTTTAGTAGAGCCCTAAATAATAAGCCCTTTGCAATTTAGCCTTATGTTAATGGGGCACACGGCATGGGGTGAGGAGGGAGGGAGCTGAATTGAGAGAGCTCGGTTGGAATCCAGCCTCCACTTCTTAACCTGAGACTGAAGGCAAGAAACTTACCTCCCAGGGTCTCAATTTTCTCATCTACAAAACGAGGATAAGAAGACCTACTTTGCAAAAGTGAGGTAGGGATTAAATAATACGGCACATTTTATCTAACAAAAGAACATTTAAACTGATGTTTAATATCTATTTAAGCAGTCGGTAATGGTGGTTGTTGTTACTTGTTGTTCAGCCGGCTCTGACTCGCGGCGACTCCGTGTACAACAGAATGAAATGTTGCCTGGTCCTGTACCATCCTTCATGATCGTTGGTATGTCTGAGTCCATTGTTGCAGCCACTGTGTGTTGTGAGTGCCTTCCAACCTAGGGGGCTCATGATCCAGCACTATAGCAGACAACATTTTGTTGTGATCGATAGGGTTTTCATTGGCTAATTTTCAGAAAGAGATTGCCAGGCCTTTCTTCCTCGTCTGTCTTAGTCTGGAAGCTCCGCTGAAACCTATCCACCATGGGTGACCTGCTGGTTTTTGAAACACTGGTGGCAGAGCTTCCAGCATCATAGCAACACACAAGTCACCACAGTACAACAAACTGATAGGCAGGTGGTGGCAATAGTGGTAGCATGATGATATTTTTAACTGACACCTCACCGCTTGAGCAGGCCTAAGTCTTTTGGAAAGGCGAAGTGGTGGGAGGTAGCGGGTTCAAATCCAGGTTCTGCCATTTTGCTCTCTGTGTAGTCTCAGGCATGGTACCTAACCTCAGCTCATACTTCAGTTTCCTTATCTGTAAAATAGGGATAATAACTAGTACCTATCTGACCCGGCTTTAATGAAATTAAAGAAGTGAAATCAAGTAAAGCACTTAGCATAATGCCTAGAACTTAATAAACGTTAGGTATAAATTTTTGAAAGCATAATTAGGGATTGCAATAATGACCTAATGCAGTGGTTCTCAAAGTGTGAGCTGGGGGGTCATGGGGTAGCCAAGACACTTTCAGGGTATCCTCAAGGTCATGACTGTTTTCATAATAATACAAAAACATTATTGGCCTTTCCCATGCATCTTCTCATGAGCATACAGTGGAGTTTTCCAGAGGCTATATGACGTGTGATATTGCAACAGACTGAATGCAGAAGCAAATGGGAGAATGCAGCTGTCTTTTATTAAGCCAGACATTACAAAGATTTTCGAAAATGTAAAACAATGCCTCTCTTCTCACTAAATTTGTTTTTGTAATATATTTATTTTTCATAAAGATTATTATTTATAGAGACATACCCGCTGCCGCCACGTGGATTCCGACTCATAGAGACCCTGTAGGACAGAGTAGAACTGCCCCATAGGGTTTCCAAGGAGCTCCTGGTGGATTCGAACTGCTGACCTTTTGGTTAGCAGCCGTAGCTCTTAACCACTCTACCACCAGGGTTTCCTATACAGACATATACGGGATTAAAGGGGCCATGGTGGCACAGTGGTTAAGTGTTCAGCTGCTAACCGAAAGGCTGGAGGTTCAAACCTACCAGCTGCTCCTCGGGAGAAAGATGTGGCAATCTGCTTCCGTAAAGATTACAGCCTTAGAAAACCTAGAGGGCAGTTCCACTCTGTCGCTATGAGTTGGAATCGACTTGACAGCAATGGGTTTGGTTTTGGTATACTAGATTATTACTGTTATTTTTAAGTGAATGAATACATGAACATTTTAAGAATGCCTTAGATTAAATTTCAATAAATAGTAAATAGTTGATAGATATAACCCACATAAACAAAAGCTGTCTGGACTCTTCAATAGCGTTCAAGAGTATAAGGGGGTCCTGAGGCCAAAAGGAGTCACTGAGTGTTGCAAACAGTTAATGTGCTCAGCTGCTAACAGAAAGGTTGGAGGTTCGAGTTCACCCAGAGGCACCTTGGAAGAAAGCGGTCTACTTCCGAAAAATCAGCCTTTGAAAACTCTATGGAGCACAGTTCTACTGTGATACACGTGGGGTCTCCATGAGTCGGATTGGACTCGATGGCAAATAGTTTGGTTCTCTTGGGTTTTGAGACCAAAAGTTTGAGAACTGCTGACATAATATATACTTGTAATCCTAAATATCTCCTTATTAATGAAATAAAAAGTTTAGGACCTTTTGATGCTGGGTGTTTCGCTCTATGCCAAGTCTTTGGATTTATCTTTTAGGCATACACACAACAAACATGCACAGAGAGAAATCTGAGTTGAATGCAACTGGGGTCTGATAAGTGTTTTTACATGGCGCAAGGCAGCAGGGACCCAGGACTTGTTAGCTGTCTACATTTGTAAGTGCTGATTCTTCGTGATTCAACATACAGCATCGGACCTCTTCATACATCTTCCAGCCCCTTGCCACTCAAAGTGTGGTCTGTGGACCAGCATCAGGCCCCACCACAGACCCTTCCCTAGACCATCTGAGTCAGAATCTGCATTTTAACAAGATCTCCAGCTGAGTCGTCTGCACGTTAATATTTGAGAAGCACTAATCTAGTGGCATGGCCCTGGTGGCACAGTGGTTAAGAGCTCAGCTGCTAACCAAAAGGTTGGCAGTTCGAATCTACCAGCCGCTCCCTGGAAACCCTATGGGGCAGTTCTGCTCTGTCTTATAGGGTTGCTATGAGTCAGAATCAACTCAACGGCAATGCATTGAGTGGTGTTGTGCCTGTGCATTTACAGAATGAAATATATATTACTTTTATTATAAATTACTTTGATATATTTTTTCTGTATTACTATTCCTAGGGCAGTATATTGATTTTTTTTTTTTTACAGTTGTAGGTATAAATAGATTATAATAGTATGAATGTCATTTCTGTATAGGTACAAGGAATGTTCTCAAAGATTTGCTGCGTCAAGATGGGCTGGGTCTGGTAGGGTTGAGAATCACTGGTTTATTCATTCCAGAAATGTTAATTGGCTGCCCACTCCTGCCAGGCACGGCCGGGGTAAAGGACAGTAAGGTGAACTAAGACATGCTTCCTGCTGGTGATGGAGCTCAGAGGCGAGAGGGAGAAATGGGTGTGTACATAACTTATTTCAATAAAGGACAGAAAGGAGAAAGAGAGAGGGACACACATACGCATACATGCCAGTGTTCAAGTTTCATTAAGGATGTGTGCCTAGTATGATCTGGGGTCCCAGGACAGTGGGGGAGGCATCAGAAAGAAAGCAGTTTCTCTGTCCCATCTTGAGAAGAAAACACGTCTGTGAGGCAGACAAAGGAATCAAGGACACTGTACGAGAGGACAGGGTGTGTGCAAAAGTTTGGGAGACCAGCAAACCTTGAACTTGACAATAACAACCACAGTAGCTAACATTTACTGAACGTTTATCCTAAGGACTGTGCTAAGTACTTTACACAGATTATCTCAAAATGTCCCAAAAGAACTCTGCTTGGTAGGTGCTATTATTATCCACATTTTACAGGTGATAACATGGAGGCACAGAGAAGGTAAGTAACATGCCCCAAGTCACACAGCATGGCTATAAAACCTACCCTCTACTCCGTCGGCTGTTAACAAGTAGCCTCTGCTGAGTGCTGCCACTGTTTCTAAAACACCTCCTTGGAGGTAACACCACCCTCCTGGAATAACCAAACCACCCAGGTGCCCTTGAGTCAACTCCAACTCATGGCGACCAATGTGTGTCAGAGAAGAACTGTGCTCCACAGGCCTTTCAATGGTTGTGATCTTTCGGAAGTAGATTGCCAGGCCTTTCTTCCGAGATGCCTCTGGGTGGATTCAAACCACTAGCCTTTGGGTATTAGGGAAGCGTTTGTGCCACCCAGAGTTCACTCCCGGAATCACTAAGCTGAGCTCTCTAAGCAGGGAGGGGGCCAGCAGGTAGAGTGATACTTGAAGAACTTGGGTCCTTGATGCTTCTCTGCCTCTGACTCATTCTCTGTCTGTGTTACTTGCAGCTAAGGCCCAGGTCTGCATCTCCTCAGATCCCAGCGTGCTCACTCTCCCATGGTTCTATTTTCCCGCACACTTTCTTTGTCTCATCTGCCTAAACTCTCCGGAAGCCCTCCTCATCCAGGCTGCCCCCTCCTATCCAGGTCCTCCAGGAAGGGGCACTTGAGGTGACAAACGAGCCTCCTGTTGATGGAAGACCTCCAGCTTTCAAACTCGTCCTTTGCATCATCTGGGCACCCCCAAACTCTGCCCCCAGTGGGTAACGAATGGCACACTTAGAAGCTCATTATGGTGCAGTCTATAAAGAAATGTTAATACTCACGGGGCTTGCGATATAATAAAGAGAGATGGCTGTAAACAAATAAATAGACAGGCAGACACACACACACAAACCTAATTAATCTATATCATCTGAAAGCCCAACCCATTTAGGGTACGGAGAGAGAGAAAGAAAAACGCAACGAGTATTGTTGTCCATGAGATTTCGGAACTGAACTTCCCCAGCAGCTGCTGATAAATTATTTTTACCATGCAGAGGTACAAACGCTGTTGTTGTCCCCTAAATCTCCTTTATGAGCGTGTGCTTGCCTTGGCCCACACGACCAAGGATGGGGGCTTCCAAGCATGTCTGCACTAGCCTGACTCCGGAAGAAGTTTGCCATTGAAGACCTACTCCCTGCAAACTGCAGGCATCCCATGGACACTTCCTGTTTCTACGTGAGCCTGGCATGACATGGAGGAAGTCCACCTCAACTGGGGAGCCTTGGGGACTAACGTGACAGCAAAGCCTGTGCCCAAGCTGTAGGAAATATATTTCTGTATCTGGGACTGAGTGCTGCTGTTGTCTCCCAGATGGAATGTGCGCTCTTGGCCTCAAACTTCACTTGACCCTGAGATTCTCTATCAAGCTTCAGGATGGAGGTGTGAGATCTTGTCAAAAACAACTTTTGTGTGCACTGCCATCAACCGAAAGGAAAGTTTTGGCTGCTCCCTCTACAGCATGTCCAGTGTCCATTTCTCAAACTGCTCTGTGCAAGGAGGAGGCAATGGAAATCATAGCGACCAGGACATGCTGGGCACTGTCCAATGCAGTGGTCACAGGTGCACGCTGTGGAGTTGCTCTGTCTGGATTTGAAACCTGGCTCTGCCACTTAAGAGCTGTGTGACATTGGGAAAGGCAGTTAACCTCTCTGATCCTTGGTTTCTTTGATTTAAAATAGGTATTAAAAAAAAACCCAAACCCGTTGCCATCCAGTCGACTCCGACTCACAGCGACCCTATAGGACAGGGAAGAACTGCCCCACAGGGTTTCCAAGGAAAGGCTGCTGGATTCAAATTTCTGACATTTTGGTTAGCAGCCAAGCTCTTAACCACTGCGCCACCATAATATCTAAACCTCAAGGTCGATGAGAAGATATGTTGCCTTCACCAGTGGAAAAAGCACAGTTCGTGCATGTAGTGAGTAGTCAATATAAGGTAGCTGGTATTAACATAGTTTCATTCAAACTCTACAGTGGCCCTTCATGCATTCATTCACAAATATTTACTGAGTACCAAGTATGTGCTAGCCACTGTCCTAGGCACCAGGGACAACGGCTTTGAATAAGACAGAGGTCAGCTCTCCTGCAGCTTGTATTTGTCCTGAATGGCATAGACAACCAACCTAACAACACTAAATAACAAGATACAAACAGACTGTAAACTGTGTTATGAATGCAGCGCTGAGTATGGTATCTATTTTACCCACCCATTTTAAAGATGAGGGAACTGAGGCTCTGAGTAGGGTGAGGAGCCAAGAACGTCTCACCCTGGAGAGTTGGAAAGCGAGAAGAGGAACAGGAGAGGGCTGGGTGTCTGGGTGGCAAGGGAAAGGGTGGCTTCTGCCACCTCTCCTCTCAGGTTCTGGAGGGAGACACCCCTCCCCAGCCACGTGCTTTCCAGGCGGGGGAGAGGACTTGTTGTTGGAAACGTTCTTTATTGGAGGGGCTGAGTAGTGGTGCCTTTTCTGGCACGACTAGCCCTGTCCTGACTTCTCATTTCTGACTGGATTCAAACTCCCCTTGTCCTCCACGAAAACCCTGGTGGCGTAGCGGTTAAGCCAAAAGGTAGGCAGTTCAAATCCACCAGGCGCTCCTTGGAAACGCTATGGGGCAGTTCTACGCTGTCCTACAGGGTCGCTATGAGTCGAAATCACTGATGGCAAGGGGTTGTCCTTCATGAAACACGCCCAGCAGAGGGTGGTTCTCGGAGATCCTATGGGCCACAGATGCTCAGGCCACTAGATGGCTCTTTCTGGGAACCTGAGCAAGCCCCACAGCTACCCCGAGGTACTGAGGACAGGCTGCCTTCTCTCTGGACCAGACAGGCACATCTCGAGAAGCTCTTCTCTGAGCCACAGTTTCTGCGGGGCCCTCCAGGTCACCTCAGGCCTCCTGCCTGCCTTCATTGCCCTAGGGTGGGTCACTTACTTTTTCTTTAAGGCTGAATTCCCACTAGGATTTTTCACTTAAGAAGAGCTGAGTCAGCGAGACTGGGTCTCCCACAGTGTCTACTGAATGCAGGCCAAAGCCCAAGTCTTTGCAGAGTGCCCAG
>NW_004443960.1:16002309-16003760 GCF_000243295.1 Trichechus manatus latirostris | reverse complement strand
GGAATCAACTCAACAGCAACAGGTTTGGTTTGATTTGGCCCAGTAAGTAGCAGAGTGAGACTTCAAATTCAGAAGCCACGTACTTGACCAGTGCACTATACCGCCACTCCAACTGCAGGGGCTGACAGCTATCCTGCCTTAATCCCTTTGGAGACGGGCTGCTTCCGGGAGCAAAGAAGGAGAAACGGACAGCATTTTTAGAAATTATTTCCGACAGGCCACCAGATATTAAAATAACAACATTTGGGTTGTCTTGCTAGCTGGAGGCAAAAATCAGCTCAGGTGGGAGGACAAGGCTGCAGGGTAGATGCAGAAAAGGCTGGCTTGCCTGCATTGGCCCAGTTCTGTGAGGGGCACCAGCACAGTGCCTGAAAGCTCGCTGCTGAGTGATGCATGGAAACTCTGGGCTTGGTGGTCGATGAGGACAGGGTGGTGAAAAGGGTCTCAAAGGACTTTAAATGTGGAAGTGGGAGCTTGGGGGAGGTAGAAGATCATGCTGAGTAGGGAGTTCAGTGAGCTATTACAGGGCAAGGTGTAAGGCCTTAGAATATAGGAAGTGTAATGCAGTCCAAGGAGTCCCTAGGGGGCACAAATGGTTAAGCACGTGACTACTAGGTGAAAGATTGGTGGTTCGAATCCACTCAGAGGTGCCTTAGAAGACAAGCCTGGCGATCTGCTTCTGAAAGGTCACAGCCTTGAAAACCCTATGGAGGACAGTTCGACTCCACACACGAGGTTGCTGTAAGTTAGAACCAACTTGAAGGCAACTGAAGACACTGACGATGCAGGCCAAATCCCCCCAAAACAAACTTGTTGCTGCCGAGCTGCTTCCCACTCATGGCGACCCCATGTGTTACAGAGTAGAACTGCTCCACAGGGTTTTCTTGGCTGTAACCTTTATGGACGCAGATCACCAGGCCTTTCTTCTGCAGTGCCACTGGGTGGGTTTGAACCTCCAACGTTTAGGTTAGTAGTTGAGTCAAACTGCACCATCCAGGGACCAAACCAGGGGGTAAATACTCTTATCAAGGGCAAGAATAATATTATACATTCACTATAGAAGCCCTAGTGGTGCCATGGTTAAGCACTTGGCTGCTAACCAAAAGGCTGGCAGTTTGAATACAGGCCACTGTCCCGAGTACTTTACATGCACTGTATCATTTCATCCTCACAACCATCCTTAGATGTAGCTACCGCTATTGTTAACCCCATTTTACAGACAAGGAAACTGAGGCACAGATAGGATAAGTCGCCTGCTCCAGTGCACACAGCTAGCAACTAGCTGACCCAGAGTGTGAAGTCCAGACCCAACACCTCCAAACTTCACACTTACCCCACTTTTCCCCATGCTTCCAGAAGCTCAGGAAGCACCCAGTTCTGCATGAGCGGATGGCAGTGAGTGGGCACATCTTGTCCTCGCTTGGAAGGAAGAAGGAGTTGGCCCTGGAAAA
>NW_004443960.1:16000191-16001299 GCF_000243295.1 Trichechus manatus latirostris | reverse complement strand
ATGGCAATGGGTTTGGTTTGGTTTAACTATGACTCTCAGACAGAGTCTCACCAACTCCACATTCTTATTAAGAATTCAGCAGTGATTCTGCTGACAGCAATAAGACCACCACGCACCCTGAAGGAATGCTCCCCCCCACCCCATTCCAGCTCAACAGCAACACCAACTGCCAGGTTAAAGACCTACACTGAATCTCAGCATTACCCCTTAAAACCTTGGGCAAGTTACTTCTAACATCTCTAAGCTTCAGTGTTTGCATCTATAAAATGGGGGAAAGCAGTGCCTACCTTAATAGGCTTGTTGTGAGGATCAAATGAGAAAAAGCTTAACATAGTGACAGGGACATAGCAAGGGCACAGAGTGTCAAGAAAGCTGCCAAGGACAAGGTGGCTCAGGCCAGTATGACCTTCTGGCCATCAGGCCACAGCCCAAATGCCACCTCCTAGAGAAGTCTTCCCTGGCCTCTATCTGAAACGCCGCCCCGCCTGTCCTCTGCTTGGTCTTTCTTTAAAGCCCTTGACTCCCTCAGCACATCATATTTTACACCCGTTTGCTTATCTATTGTCTCATCCCCTGTAGAGCGTAAGTCCCATGAGGGCAAGGGCTGGATCTATTTTGTTCATGGCTCAGCATCTAGAATAGTGTATGTTGTCTAGAAGATGTTCAAAGATTGGTGGGATGGATGAATGAATAAGAAGTAGTAGTACTCTATGGATTGAACTGCGTTCCCCAAAAATGTTGTTGTTGCTGTTGTTGTTAGGTGCCATCAAGTCTGTTCCAACTCATAACAACCCCATGTACAACAGAATGAAACACCGCCCAGTCCTGCGCCGTCCTCACAATCCTTGTTATGCTTGAGCCCATTGTTGCAACCACTGTGTCCATCCATCTTGTTGAGGGTCTTCTGCTTTTTCGCTGACCCTGTACTTTCCCAAGCATGATGTCCTTCTCCAGGAACTGATCCCTCCTGATAACATGTCCAAAGTATGTGAAATGTAGCCTCTCCATCCTTGCTTCTAAGGAGCATTCTGGTCGTACTTCTTCCAAGACAGATTTGTTCATTCTTTTGGCAGTCCGTGGTACAGTCAATATTCTTCACCAACACCAC
>NW_004443960.1:15987693-15998532 GCF_000243295.1 Trichechus manatus latirostris | reverse complement strand
CCACTTGCATTCCCACCAGCAGTGCGTAAGAATTCCAATCTCCCCACAGCCTCTCCAACGTTTGTTATTTTCTGTTTTTTTGATTAGTGTCAGTCATGCCAGGGTGAGATGGTATCTCATGGTGGTTTTGATTAGGCTGTGGTCTTTGATCTTCATCAGTAAGTCCTTGAAGTCCTCTTCACTTTCAGCAAGCAAGGTTGTGTCACCTGCATATTGCAGGTTGTTATTGCATCTTCTTCCCATCTTGATGCCCCATTCTTCTTCACAGAGTCCAGCTTCTCTGATCACTTGCTCAGCATACAGACTGAATAGGTATGGTGAAACGATACAACCCTGACACACACCTTTCCTGTCTTTATGCAGTATCCCCTTGTTCTGTCCAAACAACTGCCTCTTGATCTGTGTACAGGTTCCTTATAAGCACCATTACGTGTTTTGGAATTCCCATTCTTCACAATATTATCCCCAAAAATATGTGTTGTAAATTCTAACCTGTGGATGTAATCCCATTTGGGAAGAGAGGTTTCTTTGTTATCTTAATGAGGCCATATCAGTGTAGGGAGTGTCATAAGCCAATCACTTTTGAGATTTAAAAAAAAAAAAAAGAAGAGCAGATCAAGCACAGAAGCAAGCAAGCACAGATGGGGGACCATGGACGTCAGGCCACATGAAGATTGCCAAGGAACCACGGAACAGAAGCTGAGAAGCGACAAGGATCTTCCTCTAGAGCCAGCATAGAGAGACAGCCTTCCCTAGAGCCGGTGCTCTGAATTTAGACTTGTAGCCTCCTAAACCGTGAGAAAATAAATTTCTTTTTGTTAAAGCCACCCACTTGTGGTATTTTGGTTACAGGAGCACTAGATAACTAAGACAGGGACTAATACAAATAATAGCTCCTGCTCTTTGAGCCACTGCTACGTCCTTGTCACTCTGCTCAGCATTTTACCTGCCTTTTCTCATTCGATCCTCACAACAAGCGTATTGTGGTAGATGCTGTCCTCTCCTCCGTTTACAGATGTGGAAACTGAGCTCAAGGATGTTAGAAAGTAGGAGGAAGAGGCTACTGGGACTGGATACAGAGACCGGGTGGCCCCAGGCGTAACGGGTGAGGAGGACAGGAGTAAGATGGTGCAGGGCTGGGTTATCTGGAGAAAGGAGGGGAGTCTGGATGTGATGCTGAGCGCCTGGGAAGCAGGAGAGCATGCCAGGATCTGATTTATGTTTCAGGAAAGGTCCCTCTGGCTAGTGTGTGCAAAACAGATCGTGGATGGGCCCACCCACTCATCACTCACAGATGCAGGGAGAGAGTTCAGCCCTCACTCATCCATGCTGAGCTGAGCATGCATTTCCTGGGTGCCGCTCCGGCCTCTCCCGCACTCATGGGCATTGTCGAGAGGGCTTGGGAAGGGCACAAGTGAAAAGGGGAAGTGATTGGAATTTATTTAATAGTCTCTGGCTGCAAGCTTGGGTGACCATGATCACCCGGGACCCTGTGGTGATCTTACACCAACAAATGAGCTTCTTGGCTGTCCTACTTAGAATACTGAGCCTGGTTGGCAATTTAAGTGCTTATTGATTCAAAGCATCCCAGAGGCCCTGGTACCCTCCTGGGGGAAGTCGTCTCTCCATCTGCTCTCTGGAAGTCCCTGGTATCTTTTGGAGAGACTGGGTGTGTTTTCCCCCAGATCTGGGGCTTGGATCCCTGACCTGGGGCAGTGCCCCCATGACAGAGAGGAGGTGACTACCTGCTGGGGCAATGTACACACCCAGAACCAAGAGTCAGCATTTAGGCTTGACTGCAATTTCACCCTAATGCCTGCAAGTTCTGCTTTCAGCTGTTGCCTGGATGGGGAGTGCCGCTCCGCTCTGAACTAGCGTTCAAACCACCCTCCCTTCTGTCTCCCTCTGTTTCACAGTCTTGCCCCCGCCAGATTTGCTCCTTCTCCTCCATTCCTGGAGAACTCAGTCCTCACCTCCACTATGGAATTTCCACACTGCATTCCAGTGATTTGTTAACAAGGGTGTAGCACCACTCCCAAAATCCAAGGAGGACTGGTGGCGCAGTGCTTAAGCGCTCAGGCCGCTAACCAAAAGGTTGGCAGTTTGAATCCACCAGCAGCTCCTTGGAAACCCTATGGGGGCAGTTCTACTCTTTCCTGTAAGGTCGCTATGAGTCAGAATTGACTCAACGGCAATGGGTTTGATTTTAGTAGGTGGAAGAACTGAGATTCCAACCCACATATGGCCTGGATCTTGTTTTCAATCACAATGGATGTTACTTCACCCATCTCAGACATCACTCTGCTCATTTTAACCCATTTCTAGATTCAGCCCAATCCAAGGCTGCTCGGATAATGCTCAGTCCTACATCCTCATATGGGCAAAAGGCAAGAAAAAGTGTGCTGACCAGGACAGATCCTTCCAGGTCAGATCCCTTCCTCCCGCAGGGGCTGTGACCGCTTCACCTCAGCCTCAAAAGGACCCGGGGCTTGCAGAAGGCAACTCCTGATGGTGCGGCAATTGTCGAGTCCTTGCAGGTGAGTCCAGGGACTGCGTGTGGCCCTATCTCCCCACCCCAATCAGGCAGCACTTTGCACAGTGGCCTTTCTTGATCTGCACTGTCAGGCTGCAATTTAGCCATTCCGACGACTCCGCTCGAGGCTTCTCCAGCCAAGAGCTTGCTGCCGGGGAGCACTCCCAGGGCTCCGGACTCTACTCAGATGTCGCTTCGCATTAAGAGTCCACAGTGCTGGGCTCCTGGCAAGGCAGGACAACAAACCTCTGCTGAATGTCCCCAAGAGAGAAGTCCAATGAGAAAGGGGAGAGGGAGGGAGATAAGGACAGAATAAGAAAGACTCTGAAGAAGGAAAGCAGAGACACTAGTCCCAAGTCCTGCTAGAAGGGAGAGACTGGTACTTCCAACTGGTAGTGGAGATAATAATGACGGGCGTTTGCATTTACCAACCACTTAGTAACACAGACTAGCATTCAGTGAGTGTTTAATGTGTACCAGGCACTGTACTAAGAGCACTTCCTCCACTGGGGACCTGTAACAGTTACTGTCCTTCCCCAGTACAAGAATGATGAGGCCAAACAGGGAGACCACGAGATAAACCAGTCGCCAGCAGGCAACCCTTGGTGTGCAGCTCCACTCACAATAAGAGCAACAGCAGCTAGGATCTCCTACATGGCAGAGAATGTGCATGGTTTCTTTTGTTCCTCTTGGGTGGGTATTGTTACGAGTACTGCAGACTGACACCGCCGATGGCCCCAAGAATAGCCTCCTGTATCCACTCTGCAATGTGACTTCGCAGCAATTCCCATCAGGAGATAGAGTCTGTGTCCCCACACCTTGAATATGGGCTGGCCCCGTGACTTACCCTGGCCAAAAGAGTGCACCTTTGGGTGGACTTGAACCACCAACCTTTTGATTAGCATCTGAGCATGTTAACCATTTGCACCATCTCGAGTCCACATAGAGGCGCCTCGAAAGAAATGCCTGGCAATCTACTTCCAAAAAATCAGCCACTTTAAACCCTATGGAGCACAGTTGTATCTGACACACATAGGGTCGCCTCAATGGCGTCAACCCAATGGCAACTGGTAAGTGGTAGGCCATAGAGTCTTTGTTGCAATTAGCCAGCTTGGCTGTTAGAGAGTAAGAGCAGTTATAAACCATATGCTACCAAGTGGGCGTGACTGTGTGCCAATAAAGCCTTATTTACAAAAACATGCAGCAGGTCAGATTTGGCCCTCGAGAGGTACTCTGACAACCCGTGTCCTGACCACTGCCCCACACCACCATCACCGTTTGTGCCGGCCCTTCTTCCGTCTCCCTTCTTTTTGTCTCACTTTGTCCCTTCTCTAGGATTTCCATGCAAAGCCTCAATGTGTGACGACTAACTCTGAACTCTGTAGCTTTGTTTCCCCCGCGTGTGTGTGACCCGACTCCCTAATCCCACAAATTCGTCCTTTGAAGACATCAATCTGACTGATGTTTCCCAGTGCTAAATTGATAGCTCTCTGGATTCCCCACGTATGGGAATTTTAAGAAGTTATGATTGTATTCTAAACCCAAGACCCAACATCATCACTGTGACAGCTGGGAATGCAAATTACTCCCGTGCAGAACATTAAAAAAAGTTTCTTCTCTGTAACTATAGAAATTTGACTTGCTCCAAAAAAAGTTTACCAAAATAAAAGAAAGAAAACAAATCCAGAGTGAGACAGACGAGAATCTGAGACCTGTTTCACTGCCCCATATGCCGGTCTCTGGGGTAACCTCTCTCCAAGAAGCAGGGAAGAAGTTTGATGATGTCTCCTTGGAGAAAATAAAAATGTGAGTTGGAGTAAATGAAATCCCAGTGACCTTCAGTTTTAAGAATGTATATCTCACCCTTTCTTACCCTTCCTGCTTCTTGGTTGTCCTACTTAGAATACCAAACCTTTCTGGCAATTAAAATGGACTCTGAGCTTGGCTATTTTTCCCCACCAATTGAGAAAAAAAAAAAAAAAGACCGGAGAGTTTAGCAAAGGAACTCAAATTGAGGCCGAGAGCCACGTCTTGAAATTTTTATCCAAGGAAAGTCAGAGTTAGTGTCAAACATTCCATAATTTTTAACAGCTTTCTAAGTAAAAATAAAGATGTCTATCTGGACTGGCTTTAATGCTTAAAACCCTAAAGCTAGGTGGCATAGGAAGGCCCATTTCATTTTTCACTGTGGGTAAATTCCATTTCCAGGAAGGGCCGGCCTCAGACTCAGACCTGGCATTGATGGAGCTTTCTGGGGACCGTCATTACCTCTGGGGGCTCAGAAAAGGAAGAAGGAGACACCTTGCAGCTCAGGGGCCCTTGACCGTGTGCTGATACTAGTGGCTCCCACACCCAGAGTCCCCAGCTGTACCCTGAGCTCCCCAAATGGTCTAACCCACGTTTATCCCAATGAGAAGCCCGCTGCCTACCACAGAGCACACTCTTGTAAATGTCCGTGACTCACACGTGCTTGCTCTATGCTAGATGCAGTGCTGATCACTTCTAATAGAGTTATCTCCATTTTGCAGATGAAGAACCCAAGACCAAGTCCCAGGTCCAAAGTCTACAGCTAGTAAAATGTGAAGCGAAGATTCAGAGTCAGCCTGTCTGACTTCCAGAGGCTATCCTCTTAATCAGGATGAAACAACTGACTTAATGAATGATCATATCTATGTAGTGACCAGGTGCAGGTGGGGAAAATGTCCTGGTGCCGATCAATGCCTCGAGTTCTGCCACCAAACTCCAATCATCCTCAGGCCACCTGACAATTGTCTTGTCTTTAAAAGGACTTTCATTTGCTGAGCAGCATGTAAGATATGGATGACCTATGAGGCCAGAAGAAGTTATTTTCCATTACACAGATGTGGAAACCAAGGTCCAGGGAAGTGAAACAGCCTGTCCATGGTCACTAGTTTGCCAGTGGCCTGGCTGAGAATGGGCTTCAGGTCCAGGGCTTCCTGCCCAGGGCCAATAGAGAGGTGTGGATTTGTCTGGATTGGAGCACAGCTACTTTGATTTTTCACAGGCTTTACATACTCCAAAGCCAGGAATCCTGAGAGCCTTCTCAGCTGTGGTTTCATAAAGCTTCAAAGGCTGCCGCGTGCTCTACACTCGGAGTATGCTGAACAGGGGTGCAGGAGTGAAAGATGCTAAAGTGAAAGATGTGCACAAGAACAGATGTAGCTGAAAATGATATTTTCATCTTGCTAGCTATTTATCCGATGCCTTTCCTTATTACAAAAAGGCTTAAATAAAGCACACAGTCCCACTGATCAAAAATTAACCAGACAAAATACAGGGAAGAAAAAAAAAAGGAAGGGAATCAAGAGTTAAGAATACAGTATGAAACTTAATTTGCCACTAGAAGCATGCGAAGCACCTAAAAGCAAATGAAGTAAGGTCCTGGCACTTCTGAAAGATGGGAACTCTGTCTTTGAGCTTCCTAGTAGGTGATGTGAAGAGGGAAACACAATTACTTATTCAGTTCTGTGTCACACTTGGGATTCCTCATTTTGCAAAATGACTCTTTGGCATCCCTAATTTTTCAGTGTCCTCAACTCTAATCGTGTTCCGCTTCCCATGTTTTAGTTCTGTATCTGCCTCCACTGAACTTATCTGAACTGACCTGCTGAAGTACTCTGCAGGAGAGCCTCTGGAGTCAGCCGAGCTGGCCCATCTGCATCTCTGCTTCCCTGGTACACTCAAGTGTTTATTTATGGAGCATCCCCACAACAGACAGGCAATGAAGGAGAAGTTTAAAACCACACAGGTGGGAGACTGTGCCACCCGAATAACAATTGGAAATGAAGCAGAGAAACCCCTGACTTCAAAATGGAAGTGGATGAGAAAAAACACATTTGGGTTGACAGCATGTCCACTGGCATAGTTTTTCTGAAACGCTTTCCTGCACAAAGTGAGGCACGTGGGAATAAGGCCCAACCCCCTCCCAGTGCAGGAGTCCCTGGGTGGTGCACACAGTTAAGCGCTCGACTACTAGTTGAAAGATTAGAGGTTCAACCCCCTGCAGAGGCACATTGGAAGACAGGCCTGGTGATCTGCTTCCAAAAGGTCGCACAGCCTTGAAAACCCTGTGGAGCACAGTTCTACTGTGCACATGTGGGGTCGTCATGAGTTGGAATCACCTAGAAGGCAACTAACAATCACCACCACCTGGTGCAACACCCACTTCTCTCCACGCCCACCCAGCCCCACTGCCCAGAGCCAGCAGCTCATCCCACCCACGTCAGCCCAAGCACTGAGTGGCCACCTGGGTGCAGGAGGCAGGGATCAGGACTCTGGCATACGCTGGACCACTCCAGGCGGTGCAGTTATAAACTGAGTCAGGCCCCCTGCAGGCATGGGCGCATCCCAGGGCCAAAATTCAGGGCAAGCAAGCAAAGGAGAGAGCAGATCTGATTCCACCTCCTCCAAGCCCGTGCTCCAAAGCAGCCTATTTCCAGAACTCTGCACTGGGACATTGGGAATCTGATTTCCTGTCTGCTACTCTAGCTCATGTCCAGAATCCTAGGAACTCAGAGGGGCAGAGAGATGGTTGGCAGGACCAGGTGTCCTGGCATCTCCAGGTGGAATGCTATGAAATAGCACCAGAAACCTCTGCTTAACAGTGAGAAACTGGTGTTTAATCTTTCCTCTGCTGACCTTCGAGCATCTCCCTAATGTGACCACTTGGCGTAGCCAATGTAGTTCCCTAAGGATAGTTGTACCAATTAAATAATGTGACACTTTAGAAGGGTAAAGCTATGTGTTTACTCCCAAACCACAGGCTTGAGGGTTCTTACTTAAAGATTTTAAGTGGAAAAAGAATCTCTCCCTTGAGAGTCACCATTAGCAGCCATTGTTCTCTCTCCAGGAAGATCATTCAAAGTAGTTTCAGGCCAGCAACACCAAAGACACATCGGGGGACCCACCCAAATACGGGGAGGAGAGAGGCAGGATGGGGCCACGCTATGAGCATGGGCTCTGGAGTCAGAGAGGAAGGGGTTTGGATCCCGGTTCACTTCTTACTGCTCACTTGGGTTAGGTATGTAATCACTTGTGTTTCAGCCTCCTCATCTGTAAAGTGGGTGCAAGAATACTGTAACGGATTGAATTGCGTCCCCTAAAAATGTGTTTGTAAATCCTAAACCCCTATACCTGAGGATGTAATCCCCTTTGGGAATAGGGTTTTCTTTGTTATGTTAATGAGGCCATATTAGGGTCCCCTGTGTCATAAGCCAATCAGCTTTGAGATACAATGAAGCCTGAGACAGCCCAGGGGACTGCCTCCTTTTTCTGGGTCTTGAAAGTTTTCCAGGTCTTGAAAGTTTTCCACCTTTGACAGGGTGCAGTCTTGCAGTTTTTTATTCCTCGTTTTAGTGGAAAATATTTGAGTTTTCCTTCTCTAGCAGGTTTCCGCCTCACACAGGTACGGTCTTTCACAGGTTTTAGTGACTAAAACAGTAGATTTAGGCACAGAAGCAAGCAAGCCCAAGTGGGGGAAGACAGATGAAGATCACTAAGGAACCAAGGAACGGAAGCTGAAAGGAGACAAGGACCTTCCCCCAGGGCCTGCACACAGAGCCTTCCCTAGAGCTGGCGCCCTGAATTCACACTTCTAGGGAACTAAGGCAGATACCCACTACCTCACAGAGAATCATAAAAGAGATCAGTCGAATGGAGATCCACTACTGCTCCCCTGCCGGGGGTCTTCTCCAGCTCAGCCCAGCCTCAGAATTTGGGGTTTCGGGAGGTTTCTGGAAAACCCAGAGGCTGTGGCTGGACCCAGCTTGCGGGTTTCACTGAGAGCTGGACACCTGTGTGAAGACAGCACCACTAAAGGCCGCTCCATGTGAGGGAGAATATGATGGCTGCGCGACACGGCAGGAGGCGCGTTACCACCTCAGAAGTACAGAATAAGCAGAGTGCTGGGAACTAAACACTTTTTATCGCCCGTTGCGCCACTCTCATGCCACAGGCAAAAGCTGCTGCATAAGGGAGCACTGAGGGAAATGTTTATTCAGAGCGAGGGGCAGCTTGAATACCAATGAGGCCAGAGAGAGGTTGCACTGCTGTCGCCTTCCAGAGGACAGAGCCCAGGAGGGCCACGTGGGGACCCTGAGCAGGGCTGACCCAGGCTGCCCTGGGGGACAGAAAAGCCCTCTCCCCAAGTTTGGCCCACATGCTGCTGCCCTGGGGGAGGGTCCTGGCTTCTCTCTCTGCCCTGCCCAGAAACCTCAGCCTTCATCTTCCCCCTTAGCACCAGGGGACAAAACTTCCCCTCTAGCTTGGGTGAGGATGACCAGAACTTTGACAGTTCCGAGCTCCTTGAGGGCAGGAGCCCCGGTAATCCCAGGGCCTGGACAGTGTCCGCAGTGTGTCTGTAGCAGGCACTGGGTAGACAGTTCATAAAACAGGCATTATTCAAGGGCTTGGGATGCACTGATGAAATCACTGCCCTCACGGAACTTTTATCCTTGCATGGGGGGCAGACGGATGATAAATATAACAAACAGTGCACATAGTATGGCAGAGGAGAACGGGATAATGGAAGTCACCAGGAGTCGGAATCAACTCGATGGCAACTATTTTGTTTTATTTTTTTAGGATGCTGTGGGGAGAGGGGGTAGATGGGAGGTCCAGGTAGGCTTTGAACTGTTGTTGTCATTAGCTGCCATTGAGTCAGCCCCCAACTCATGGCGACCTCATGTGTTATGGAGTAGAACTGTCCCAAAAGATTTTTTCTTGGCAGGAATCTTTACGGAAGTTGATCGCCAGGGCTTTTTTCTGAGAAGATGCTGGGTGTGTTCGAACCTCCAACCTTTAGGTTAGCAGTCGAGCACAAACCGCTAGTGCCACCCAGGCTCCTCAGGCTTTGAACTGAGAAAATAGGATTTAAGCAATGACTTGAAGCAGCTGAGGGAGCAAGCCATGTGGATATCTAGGGGAAGAACATTCCAGTCAGAGGAAACTGCAGTGCAAAGCCCCTGAGGTGGGAGCCTGTCTGATATGTTTGAGGATCAGCAAGAAGGCCAGCATGGCTGCAGGGGAGGAGGTAAAAGGGAGAAAAGAAAGCAGGAGGTGAGGTCAGGCAGGGAATGGGGAGGCGGGCAGATCATGCAAAGCCTTCTAAGCAGTGATTCTCATTAGGAGCAATTTTATCCCCGGGTACATCTGGCCGTGTCTGCAGACATTGTGGGTGTCACAACTGCGGGAGGTGCTACTGGCATCTAGTGGGTAGAGGTCAGGGATGCTGCTGCACATTCTGCAATGCACAGGACAGCCCCCACCGCAGAGAACTGTCCAATCCCAAATGTCAGAGTGCCAAGGTTGAGACACCCCGCTCTAGGCCACTGCCAGGACTTGGGCTTTTGCTCTGAGTCAGAGGGGATTATCTGTTGGATGAACGAACCGCCCTAGGCTTGCACCAAGGATCACACAAATCCTAACTCGGGAGGTGTTTCATCTTCTTTCAAACCCTTTCTCCTACTAATTGAGTTGGGGAGAAAGAAGAGACCTTTCTTCCTGCCAAAAACACATGGTGGAAACTCCTGGTTTTGAAATGTCCTACTTTATAGGCAACCTAAAAGGATGCCAACTCTTTTTTGGCCTCGTGACAACGGAAGTAACTTCTTGGAAAGCTGGCTGTGGTAACACGAAGGTGGCCAGGATCTGTCCAAGGGAAAAAATATACGTTTATCAGGGCCTACAGGTGTGGTGGAGTTCCTGCAGTTTGTAGATGGTTAAAGTGCTCAGCTGCTAACCTAAGGGGTGGTGGTTCAAGTCCACCCAGAGGCACCTCGGAAGAAAGGCCTGGTGATCTACTTCCAAAAAATGAGCCACTGAAAACCCTATGGTGCACAGTCCTACTCCGACACACATGGGGTTGCCAAGAGTCGGAGTCAACTTGATGGTAAGGGATTTTTTGGGGGGTATGGTGGGGACACCCTAAGATGCCAGTTCCATATTTGTTTCTCTTAATCTGAAGATCGAAGGGCCAGGTAGTGGCTCCATCAGTGACTTTTTTTAGTGCTTTCACCTCTGACCTCCAAATCCTGGCTGTGCTCCTTCCAGAAGCCTACAGTCTGGCATACTCTTCATATGGGTGATTAAACAAGGAGGCCTGGTTCCTCTTCCTGCCTCTGTGTTTGTGAATAATCAAAGGCTAATTAGCCACAGCCCCATGGAACGAGGAATTAGACGTGCGAGACTTATAAGAGGCTCTGAAAATAAAACTGTGAGGTGGATCTGACATAAATACCAGCAGGGATTGCTGGGGACAAGGTCAGCTGGGGCTTGGGGCCAGGGGG
>NW_004443960.1:15979245-15987016 GCF_000243295.1 Trichechus manatus latirostris | reverse complement strand
ATTAGCTTACTGAACCCTCTTAACAACCCAGTGTGGTATGGGGTGTCCCATTTTAATATGATAGTGCTGAGGTTTAGAGAGACGAAACCACTTTTTTTGGGTGACACAGCCAGGGAGAGGAATCCCCTTTCTGTCTGGCTACCTACAACCCATGTGTTATTAGGAACAACGCCTTACACAGATCACTTTTTACCTGGCACGTGTATTGCATGCTGGGTCCTGACAACGTTGTCTGTGAGTGCCAGTGCTGAGCATGAGGATACAGAGTTTGCAAAAAAAAAAAAACAATCAAACTCTTTGCCATCGAGTTGATTCTGACTGACAGTGACCCTATAGGACAGAGCAGAACTGCCCAATAGTTTCCAAGGAGCAGCTGGGGGATTCGAACTGTTGACCTTTTGGTTAGCAGCCATAGCTCTTAACCACTGTGCCACCAGGGCTCCAGACAAGGAAACTGAAGCATGTCCCTTGAGGGTCCATTTGCCAAAAGTCTCCACCAGGATACTAGACACACCCAAATGTGGTTTGGATCAGGTGACAGCCATGTGGGGAGGGAGGGCAGTCACATCTGGGGGAGAGGGGGTGGCTAGGGGCATACTGTGCTCCAGGTCAGGACCAAGGGACCAGGGGTTCATAACTAATGAATCCTCCAACTAGAATGTAGGCTGCTCTGTTACGCCCCCTGTGCCCCACACTGATCTCATTTGCTCCTCACAGCCAGCCTAAAGGGAATGGCTCTCGTTATGCCCATTTTATAGACGCAGAAGCTGAGGCTCAAAGAGGTGAAGTGCCTTAAGCCACACAGATGGAGAATGGAGGAGCTGGGGTTGGAACCAAGTTGTCTGACTCACTCTCAGCTGCTTCGAAGCCCCTCTGTGGAGTCTTGAGGATGGGAGTTGAGAGGCCCAAGGAACCGTTCTACCAGTGGCTATATGACCTTAGGGCAGACAGTTCCCCTCTCTGGCCTCAGTCCTCGTCTGACAGGGAAGGAGCTCAACTGAAGTCTCTTCAGTTCTGACCTCCTGTGCTTTGGTGCTCAATGACCTTCACCTGGTGTTTCCCACCGTAAATGGTGTAATCCTATCTCAGGGCCTTTGCACGTGCTGATCCCTCTGCTTAGAAAAATCGCTCCCTAGATACCCTGACCACCATCTGTTTGTCAGTTTGTTGTACTGTGGAGCTTCCAGACTACCACAGACTAGGAAGAAAGGCCTGGCGATGTACTTTCAAAAACTGGCCAATGAACACCCTATGGATCATGACAGAACATTGTCTGATTGACACAATAGCCACAACAATGGACTCAAATATACCAACAATCATGAAGACGGCACAGGGCCAGGCAGTGTTTCGCTCTGTTATACATGAGGTCACCATGAGTCAGAGCAGACCAGACAGCAACAACAAATAGCTTGATGGTTCACTCCCTGGGCACCTGCTCAGGGGACAGCTCCTCCGAGAGGCCCCCGCTGGCACTCCCTGTCTACCTTATGTTCCTCCCCACACCCCTTATCACCATCAGGAATATGATACACTTGCAGTGATTAAGCACTTGGCCGCTAACTTAAAGGTCACTAGTTTGAACCCACCAGCCGCTCCATAGGAGAAAGATGTGGCAGTCTGCTTCTGTAAAGATTACAGCCCTGGAAACCCTATGGGGTAGTTCTACTCTGTCCTGTAGGGTCACTATGAGCAGGAATCAACTCAACGGCAATGGGTATTTTTTGTTTTTTTTTTTTTTTTTTTTTTTTTTTGCTTATTGTATGACTCCTCCAACTGGAATGCAGGCTGCTCTGTTATGCCCCCTGTGCCTCCATAAACCCTACGTGGCATGTGACAGGAACTGGGTATTTGTTGTGTGACTGCCTGAATGCATTAAATCCATTTTCTCACACCTACTATGCTCCAGGCAGAGTGGGAGGACACGGTGAACCCCACCGCCACCCTGGAACCCAGCTATTTGCAATTATCAGTTTGGCTGCCACGTTTCCCCAGCAAATCTGAGTTGGTGGAAATGGCATGTAGAATGGGGTGGGGTGCCGTAAGTCACATCTACGCTTCCTAACCAGACAGAGTAGCTGGCAGATTGAATTTGTACAAAATACTGTTCAGACCTCTCCATCCCGTTAACCTGCTCTTCCTCACAGGACAAACCATCCCCAAACACCATTGCATTTCGTGACTCAGATGATTTTAACAGGGCAGCAGGTTTTAATTACAGGCAAGGCTGCTGCGAATCCAGGCCACTGGCTCCCTCCCTGAGTTCCCAGCACCCTTCCCACTTCATGGTTCTCTAGCTGAGGTCACGGTCCCTGGGGGCTGGATTTGGCCTTGAATCAGCCACAGACTTTACCACTGAGGTCTGGGAAGAGCGATTTTGATTTGCTCCCTGTGGTTATTGAGCCAGGACTGCTCACGCTAGCTTTCTCTGTCTGCTAAAAGACAGCTGTATCCCTTATAAAGGAAGGCCAAGGCCGTCTGCAGAATGAGAATTTGTTCGGGTTCTTACAGCCTATAGCCTAAAATGCTTCGACATCACCAGTTGTTGAGTCGATTCCAACTCGTGGTGACCCCATGTGTTACATACAGAGTAGACTGCTTCATAGGGTTTTCAAGGCTGTGACCTTTTAGAAGCAGATCGCCAGGCCTTTCTTCCAAGGTATCACTGGGAGATTCGAAATGCCAACCTTTGGTTAGTAACCAAACCTTAACCATTTGTGCCACCCAAGGATAGTTCTTACAGAAAGTTCTTGCAGAAACTTTCCAAAAGAACTAGTGACATGGGAAGAATTTTGCTTTCCCCTGCAACCTGGTGGGAGTCGAGGACCCGGGCAAAGCCACCAGCCTGCTTTATTCTAACCCAGTTTCAAAGCCCGTACCCAGGCGGCAGGAGTGAAATCTGGCTGCCTGGGTTTTCTTCTAATGAGATGAGAACTGAAGTTCCAAAATAAACCATGAGAAGCCTTCTAAGGAAATAGCAGATGACAAGAGGGATAATTCAGTGACCGCATGCATAAAAGGTGGCAGGTGTGGGAGCCTGTGTCTAAATCAGTAACCTGGTCGTGAGGAATCTGGGGGTCAAAGGAGTAGCTCAGTTGTTGGGAGAGTGGAGTGAAGTGACCTTGTAAGAATTGTGACTCTGGGGAGATGTTTCCACGTCCCCAACAAAATGCTGTCTTTTTAAGAAGTGTGCAGTGATTCTATTTCTAGGAACTGAACCTTCAGATGTAGTTGCACTGAAGTGAAATGGCACATGGGCAGGGGGATTGTACAGCAGAGTTTCCAACTGTAAAAGACTGCAAAGCACCCCAGCCTCTCTCAGTGTGGCTTGGTTAAATAAATCATGGTATGCTGGTGCGAAGGGCAAACGATGCAGCTAGTAAAAACAACGCACTGAAACAGGCCAGTGGACTAGATGGAGAGAGAAATGAAAAAACAAGGTGCAGAACAGTGGGTACAGTTTGCTGCCGTGGTTCAGAGGCGTGCTAAAAGCATGGTTTGGAGCTAGACTGCCTAAGTTTGAATTCTGATTCCCTCTCACTGCTGTGTGACTTTGGGCAAGTTACTCTATCTCTCTGGGCCTCAGTTTCTTCATCCATCAAGTGGTCCACTAGGAGGAGTTAATATAGCTAAAGCACATGTCTTAGTTATCTAGTGCTGCTATAACAGAAATGCCACAAGTGGATGGCTTTAACAAACAAACTTAATTCCTCACAGTTTAGGAGGCTAACAGTCAGAATTCAGGGCTCTAGGGGAAGGCTTTCTCTCTCTTTTGGCTCTGGGGGAAGGTCCTTGTCTCTCAGCTTCTGTCTCCTGGCTCCTTGGAGATCTCCATGTGGCTTGGCATCTGTCTTCCCCCATCTCTGTTTGCTTAATCTGCTCCTTTTATCTTGAGACTGACTCAAGACACACCCTACACTAATCCTTCCTCATTAACATAACAAAGACAACACATTCCCAGATGGGATTATAACCAAAGCACAGAGGTTAGGATTTACAACACATATTTTTGAGGGACACAATTCAATCCATAACAGTGTGCATTCTCAACGAGGGTGATATCACTTCCAACGTGGGCAAAAATTTGTTCTTGGTGGGGAGAAAAACATCTTAGATATTATAGTGGTCTGTGGCCCTCCAAACTCTATCTACCTGATAAAATCTTATCCTTAGTACTTAATTTCTTAGTACTTAAATTCAACTTTTCCCCTTAGGGCGTGATAATGACAAGAAGTTTGAGAAACACTGATTTGAAGTACTCAGCACAGCGACACAAATGAGGGTGGTATTTACCTTGGGGTGTTGCTGGGAGGCTTAAACGAGATGCTAGACATGAAGGCCACAATGCTACGTCTCTCCATCCCCTTCCTCTAGTGCCCCCGCAAAGCAGTAGTACCAACCCCCATTTTTCAGATGAGGAGCCTGAAGGCTAGAGAAGTGGGAGGACTCCGCCAAAAGTTAGGAGTAGAGCCAGAATTTCCAACTGGTCTACCTGACTGAAGGGGTCCCTGGGTGGTGCAAACGGCGAAAGAGCTCAGCAGCTGCTAATGAAAAGGTTGGAGATCCGAGTGTACCCAGAGGTACCTTGGAAGAAAGGCCTGGGGATCTACTTCGGAAAAACCAGCCATTGAAAACGCTACGGAGCACATTTCTACTCTGACACACACGGGGTCACCACGTGTCAGAGTCGACTCAACAGCACCTGGTTTTACTGGTTTTCTACCTGACTGAAGAGCTTCCACCTTATGCTCTAATGGTGCTGGAAGCCCACACAGCCCAGTTGTTCATGAGGCTGCTGAAATCCACTCTGATCACGCCAGGTCAACCCAGGCCTGGACCCTTGGACGTGTCCTCACTCTACTGAGCATCAGTATGAAATGGCCAATATGGCCCGAGGAATGCTGTAGCAGACAGCCATGACCTCGTCATCATGTCCACAGCGAGGAAGCCATGGAGCCTGCTGGTCCTTCACCCTCAGTGTGTCCTCCTATGAGGCCCCCTAGAGAACCTGTCATCTGACCTGAGCACTAAGAAGTGTTGGCCGACCATAAGCACAGACTGTTCATTCAATGTTTCAGCTAGAGAAGTCAGGAAAGGATCTAACAGTTTATTTGGTTGGGTTGCTGAAGCATGGATTTTGAGGTGGCCGACACAGGGTGGTGGAAGGGAGCAGGTTTGCTTTTTCACTGAGTGCCAGAAAGCTCCAAGTCAAATCTCTGGCCTCCCTAAAAGCAAGGTCTTCATTGCGTGCTTAGCGTCAATCCTGCTCCAAGTTACAGCCCCACCCTTCTGTCTCTTTCCTTGGCCTCATTCTTTTTCTTTTTCTTTTTATTGTGCTTTAAGTGAAAGTTTACAGTTCAAGTCAGTTTTTCATGCAAAAATTAATACACACATTGCTATGTGACCCTAGCTGCTCTCCCTATTATGTGACAGCATACACCTCCTTCCACCCTGGATTTCCCGTGTCCATTCAACCAGCTCCTGTCACTTTCTACCTTCTAGTCTCGCCTCTGGACGGGAGCTGCCCATTTAGTCTCATGTATCTACTTGAGCTAAGAAGCACTCTCTTCACGAGTATCATTTTATGTCCCATAGTCCAGTCTAATCTTTGTCTGAAGAGTTGGCTTTGGGAATGCTTTCGGCTCTGGGCCAACGGAGAGTCCGGGGGTCATGTCTTCTGGGGTACCTCCAGTCTCAGTCAGACCATTAAGTCTGGTCTTTTACTAGAATTTGAGTTCTGCACCCAACTTTTCTCCTGCTCCATCCGGGACTCTCTGCTGTGCTCCCTGTCAGGGTGGTCACTGGTGGTAGCCGGGTACCATCTAGTTCTTCTGGTCTTAGGTGACGGACTCTCCGGTTTATGTGGCCCTTTCTGTCTCTCAGGCTAATATCTTCCTTGTTACTTTGGTGTTCTTCATTCTCCTTTGCTCCAGCTGCGTTGGGACCAACTGATGTATCTTAGATGGCGTTGGCCTCACTCTTAATTTATGCAATCTTGTTTTGTTTTGTATACCCTTGTAGACGTCATGGAGCCCTGGTAACACAGTCGTTAGGAGCTCAGCTGCTAACCAAAAGGTTGGCAGTTCAAATCCATCAGCTGCTCCTCAGAAACCTTATGGGGCAGTTCTACTCTGTCCTATAGTGTCGCTATGAGTCGGAATCGACTCGATGGCAATGGGTTTGGTTTGTTTTTTGCAATGTCATAAACCTTCCTAGAATAGGGAGAGGTGAATGAGGTAAATCAACAAACACATAGCACTCTAAGAGGTTCCAGAAAAAGCCACTGCTGACAGAAGAACTGGCTGGGCCACATCACCCCATTGCCCAGGGCTTTTTGAGGGAGGCTGGGGAGGAGAGGAGCTGGCCCTTTGGCTTGGAATGGTGACAGGGAGAGGAAGTAGAGATAAGGGGAAGGAAGGAAGGAAGGAAGGGAGCAATGAGGCTGGGTGATGGCTGTAACAGAGGATGGGTGGGGAAGGGACAGTTGTATGGGGATCAAAAGCAGAGAGGAGGAGGTTCACTCATAGTGGTCTCAACAGGCAGGTCCCCAACTGATTCTTTGGTTCATTCATTCATTCATGATCTACCATGTGCAAAGCATTGTGCTCCCTGGGTGGGATACAATGAACAACAAAAAAATGACATGGTCCCTACCCTCATGGGAACCATATTTAGTTTAGGAGTGAATAAACTACAGTCTGTGAGCCAAATCTGGCCTGCTGCCTCTTTTTGTGAATAAAGTTTTATTGGCACACGGTGCACCCAGTCATTTACATATTATCTGAGGCTGCTTTCTTGCTACAACGGCAGAGTTGAATAGTTGCAACACAGACCATATAGACCCTTGCTTTAGTTGGTATCATTGTTGCCGCTGCATATCATAAACTTTTTTCAAAAAAACAAATTTTGATGCTCTCTTGAGGCCTCGGTTTTCTCATCCATAATATTGACGTGAGTGGTATTACGAGGACTAAATGAGAAAATGCTCTTAGAAATAAGCCTAGAACATAACCAAAACCAAACCAGTTGCCGTCGAGTTGTTTCTGATTCATGGCGACCCCACATGTATCAGAGAAGAACTGTGCTCCGTGGGGTTTTCAATGGCTGATTTTTTGGAAGTAGATCGACAGGACTTTCTTCCAAGGTGCCTCTGAATGGACTCAAACTACCAACCTTTCAGTTAGCAGTTAAGTGCTTACCCACTGGGCCAGCGACAAGTCTAGAACAAAGACACTCTTAATACTTTTTTAATTCTCATTATTATGGATATTACACTGGCTAGGGTTAGAGGAAGGAGCCCTGGTGGTGCAGTGGTTAAACCATGAGAATGCTAACCGAAAGGTCAGCCGTTCAAACCCACTAGCCACTCTGCGGGAGGTAGCAGTCTGCTTCTGTAAAGATTAAACCAAAAAACCAAATCTGTTGCCATCAAGTCAATTCCAACTCATAGCAACCCTATAGGACAGAGTAGAACTGCACCATAGAGTTTCCAGGGAGGGCCTGGTGGATTCAAACTGCTGACCTTTTGGTTAGCAGCTGTAGCACTTAACCACTATGCCACTAGGATTTCCCGGTAAAGATTATAGCCTTGGAAACCCTATAGGGCAGTCTACTCTGTCCTATAGGGTCACTACGAGTACGAATCGATTCAATAGCAATGGGTTTAGGGTTGTATTGTTGTTAGGTGCAGTCAAGTCGATTCCGACTCACAATGACCGAAACACTGCCCGGTTAGAGGAGGAATAATTTCACTCCAACACATCTTTAAACA
>NW_004443960.1:15976472-15977749 GCF_000243295.1 Trichechus manatus latirostris | reverse complement strand
GCCTGCGCCTCCAGCTTGGCACCTTTGAAAGAGCTGACATGTTTTCTTAGACCTAAATCTTTTGTAAGCCTCTGTCCAAAGCTTCACCTGTCAACAACCCACTAAATCCCAAGGTAAGATTTTTTTTTTTCCCCCAAAAAACCGTGGGAACCAAATGGTACGCTGTAATCAAAGCTGATGGACCAGTTAAGCCAGTACCACTTATTTCTTTGCACTTGAGACGAGAGCTGAATGGAAGGTGTGTGTTTTCACAAAACGTTCTTGAAGTATTTAAGATAAAAAAATACATTGATAAATAGATTGCTCGTATTTCCGCCAACTTTACAGAGACAGAGGAGAGCACAGGGTGATGCAGTCCTGGGTTTGGCTAATAAAATTCTTGACTCCCTGGGATAGGAGACGAGTCATTCTCAGACTTAGATTCAAGTTCATACATCCAATGTGAATTTACATCCTCAGATGGAGCAAACGGTTTGTGCTCGGATATTAACCGAAAGGCTGGTGGTTCGAACCCACCCAGCAATGCCACAGAAGAAAGCCCTGGTAATCTGCTTCCGTAAAGATTACAGCCAAGAAAACCCTACGGAGCTTAGTTCCACTCTGTAACATACAAGGGTTGCCACGAGTAGGAATCAACTCAACGGCAATGGGTTTGGTTTTTAGTTTAATGTGGGTATAAATGCATGGTTACTAATCTAACTACCTTCCCTTTCGGATTTCCCCAAAAGTGTCCTCGATTACAGCGGACAACAGAGTAGAGCGGTAGGAGAGGGACGGAGACAGACTAATAAGCCTTTTTAGAACAAATGTATGAAGAAGGATGCTGACAGAAAGGGAAGAGACAGCAGTCAGTAAAGAGTGAAGCCTGAAGGTATGGGGCCTTCAGCTGGGGCAAATGGCTCTGTCCCACCTTCCCATCTCCCTCAGGCATCACAGAAGCACAGCACAATGCAAACTTCAATGATAATAACGATGATGCCTGTGAGAACATTTTGCATTTTGTTCTTTCTTCAGATCCCATTTTACAAGGCTAGGAAGATGTGACTCAACTGAGAAAGATTTCCATGAAAACAAGTTAATGAAAAATATGTGTGTGTGTGCGCGTGTGTGCACACACATGCGTGCGTAGCACTTAGAGGGGTCAGCTTTAGTTTTCTGGAAAGCTTACTTTTAAAAAAGAATACATTTTTTCTTAACAGCGCTGAAGAGATGAAGTGTTTCTCTGCCACGTATTCATAACTGAAAGACCCCACAAACCCCAGACTCTGGCTTCCGGG
>NW_004443960.1:15973278-15974891 GCF_000243295.1 Trichechus manatus latirostris | reverse complement strand
GGAACAAGGGGGTCCATCAATATATCTTTCATAAGGGTTTCTCTGCACAGTGAGGTGGAAAATCTTCCTAATGACTGTGGCCGATTTGTAACTTTGCCCTGAATAAAAGAAGGGATTGATCGGGGCTTGGAAAGCTTCCATACCCAGGGGCCTTCCTGCACCCCAGGAGGCAGAGTCTGCAAATGGAATTCAATTGGACAATTGGTCATGTAGAGAAAGCCCCATAGGGGCAAGTGTGGCCTCTGAAGAGTGGTCAGGGAAAGGTTAAACATGCCCACCTTTCCTCTACTGGGGTCTGCAGAGGGACTAACACCTGGAAAACCCTAAAATGAAGAGACTCAAAAGAAGTCACAGGGAAGACTTGATGCTGGGTGTTCCTGGAAATGCATATGTGACCTCCCTCTTGGAGATCTGCAGGGGTACTACAGCTTCAGCTGGTCCATCAGTCAGTCAGTCCACGTTTCTTAAGAAGTAGGATGGAAGGCAGAGTGGGAAAGCTAGAAGGCTCCATAGCAGGGAAAAGCGGTACAGGGAGTTGAAAAGGAGAGTCCATTCCTCCGAACACATCCCACAACCCTAGCCTCCCAAAATGGCGGCTGATGTTTGATGCCCTCGGTCTGCTGGGTGACCAGGGCACCTGAACTAAGTTTTAGACTCTGCTGCTTGCTAGCTATCAGCTTCTGGGCAACTGACTTCACCCTCTGGGCTTCGCTTTCCTTTTCTATAAAATGGGGGTGAAGCTGTATTCCTTAGAGCAGTGCCTCTTAACTAGGGGGAGGGGGATTGTGTCCTTAGCAATGACTGGAGTTATTTCTGGTTGTTACAACTCGGATAGGGGGTGTTACTGTCTTCTAGTAGGTACAGGCTAAGGATGCTGCTAAACATCCTACAATGCACAGGACAGCCGCCCACTCCATCCCCCCAACAAAGAATGATGCAGTCCATGATGTCAATAGCGCCAAGGTTGAGGAACGTGCCGTAAAGGTTGTTTTAAGAAGTACCTGAAGCTATGACTTATATGGGCACAGCCCAGCACCCAGCACATAGCAGGCCGAGCCAGGCCGAGCGTGAAATCAGTTTCTTCCCTTCTCCCCTGCAGCACTCTTCCTCCTGACCATCCCACTCCCCACCCACTCCCTTACAGGGTGAGGGTAAGGCTCTGCCTAGAGCAATCACTGCTCCCTTCTTTCCTCAAAGTTGGTTTGGTTGCAGAGAAGACTGACACTCTGTTTGCATCCTTGCAGTCGGTTTTAGTCCTAATACACTCATCCACACTCTTGCTCACCCACCTGAAGATCACTTCAATTCCTAGCTTCTTGTTCCTAGCCGTGTGGACTTGGGAAAAAGACTCTTCTCTCCTCCAAGTCCCAGTTTCTACATGGAAATAAAACCCAGCTGAAGTCAGAGTTGCCACGAAGACTAGAAATCAGTATTTGTCCCAGTACCTGGCACGTGTTGCTGTTGTTAGTTGCTGCTGAGTCGACTCCGACTCTTGACGACCCCATGTGTTTCTCAGAGTAGAACTGAGCTCCATAGGGTTTCCCTGGCCATCATCTTTATGGAAGCAGATTGCCAGGCCTTTCTTCTGGGGTGATGGTGGGTGGGTTCCAACT
>NW_004443960.1:15971285-15972458 GCF_000243295.1 Trichechus manatus latirostris | reverse complement strand
GCAGTGGTTAAGAGCTCGGTTGCTAACGGAAAGGTTGGCAGTTCGAATCTGCCAGCTGCTCCTTGGCAGTTCTACTCTGTCCTATGAGTCAGAATCAACTTGATGGCAACACGTTTGGTTTGGTTTATTTCCAGACTAAAACAGACTATAAAGAAAGGCCTGGTGATCTACTTCCAAAAATTCACCAACGCAAACCCTATGGATCACAGCAGAGCAATGTCTGACATAGCACTGGAAAATGAGCCCCCTAAGTTGGAAGGCGCTCAAAATACACAGTGGCCGCACCAATGGACTGGAGCATATCAACGACGGTGAAGATGGCGCAGAAGTGGCAACATTTCCTTCTGTTGCACGTAAGGTCACCATGAGTCAGAGCCGATTTGACGCAACGAACATCAATAACATTTCCAAACAAGGTCACTCCCATTCACAAGTACTGCGGCCCAGGGCTTCATCTTTTTTGGGGAAACAATTCAATTCATAACAGCCTACAACAGAGTTTCCTAACAGCACTACTGACATTTTGGGCCAGATATAATTATCTGTTGGGGCGGAGGGCTGTCCTGTGTATTGTAGGATCTTTAGCAGCGTCCCTGGCCTCTACCCATTAGATGCCAATAGTCCCCTCACCTTGTCCCTCAGCGGGACAACTAAACATGTCTCTAGATGTTGTCAGATATCCCCTAAAACCCACACCCACTGCTGTCGAGTGGATTCCAACTCATAGCAACCCCATAGGGTTCCCAAGGCTGTAAATCTCTACAGACGCAGACTGCCACATCTTTCTCCCAGAGACCCACTGGTGGCTTCGAACCTCACACCTTTCAGTTAGCAGTCCGTCACTTTAACCACTGTGCCACAAGGGCTCCATTGCCACCAGAGCTCCATAAATGTCCCCTGGGGGGGCACAACTGCTCCGGTTGAGAACCTTGGTCTGAAGTAGTGCCTGACATACAGCAGGCCCTCAGCAAACACTTGTTGGAAGAAGGCAGGACAAGAAGGGCCAGGGGACCCAGGCTGAGGAGAGCAGGCCCGCCCCTCCCTTGTGGCTTACGTTGGCTGCTTCCGCCAGACACTGGCTCATAATGAGCAACAGAGGGAGGCCCTCCCCGGTGAGCACCTGCTCCGTTTCTCAGAAACAGAAGGCCGTTAACAAAGTGTACTATTTGTGCC
>NW_004443960.1:15968731-15969979 GCF_000243295.1 Trichechus manatus latirostris | reverse complement strand
TGCCTGAGAGCAGGGGACCCCGACTGTTCTGCCCACAATCGATCTTCGCTCCTCCTTGGGTTCAGTAAACATTTGCAGAATGAGCAAATGCATGAATGGGGAGACAAAGACAGAGGCTTGCTTCCGAGTTTAGACAAAGAGTGTCCCTTTCAGGGGTCATGTCCTGTGGCTCTACTCCCAGACACCATTAGAATAGAAACGGAAGCTGAGCAGGGATGGTGTCTGCCCGCCTGGAAGGGCCCGTGGGGGGCCCTGCTTTCTCCCTCTCCATCTTCCATGCTTCCCTTTTCCAGTCCTGAGCGAGATGAAGACCCCGCCTCCCTCAGAACAGAAACACTCCACCCACTGTTTCAACAACAACAACAAATTATGGAGATCTTCCCGCCCCACGTGGCACAAATGGTTAAGCACTGGACTACTAACCGGAAGTTTGGTGGTTCAAACCCACTCAGAAGCACCTCAGAAGACAGTCCTGGCGATCTGTTTCTGAGAAGTCCCAGTCTTGTAAGCCCTATGAAGCAGCTCTCCTCCGTACACATGGGGTCGCCATGACAGCAACTAACAACCACCACCCAGGCAGGGGGACAGCTTACAATGTGGGAGACACGGACCCTGGCCACAAGGAGCCTAGCAGCATTAGCGTCACCTGGGAGCTTGCTGGAAATGCAGAACCTGGCCCCACCCCAGATCCACTGGATCAGAATCTGCATTTCAACAAGATCTCCCCATGGCCCGTGTGCTCACTGAAGTTTGAGAAGCGCCGGCCTAGAGTAGTTGTTTTCAAGCCTGACCATTCATCAGAATCCCCTGTTGGGTTTATCACACTGCAGATTGCTGGATCCATCCCCATCCAGTTTCTGACTCAGGAGATCTGAGATGTAGCGGGAAAATTTGCATTTCTCTCAAGTTCCCATGTGATGCTGCTGCTGCTGGTCCGGGACCACGCTTTGCAAATCACCAAGTGAATCCAGGTGGAGGTCAGAGGGGCCCTGGAAGGTTTCCTGGAGGAGGTGAGGTCTGAGCTGGAAGGATGGATAGGAGGTTGCCAGACAGACAAGGAGAAAAGGGGCATCCTAGACAAAGGCACTGCACGAGCAAAACTAAGTCAGCACGAAGCAAGGTGCATGCAGGGAATGTGGATTCACCCTCTGTGCCCAGAGGGAGCGAAGGAGGGGAGGGGGCTTGGAGGTCATAGAAGTTCTGTTTTCTCTTGACCTTCAAGATGCCTCCTGGCACAGCACTGCAAGC
>NW_004443960.1:15965813-15967484 GCF_000243295.1 Trichechus manatus latirostris | reverse complement strand
TTCCACTGGGTTTTCGTGCCTGTAATCTTCATGGAAGCAGATGGCCAGGCCTTTCTTCTGTGGTGCCGCTGGGTGGGTTTGAACCACCTAACTTTTAAGTTGCACCACCCCGGGACCTTCTTTCCTTTCACTAGGGAGGAAAAAGTTAAAACCATTTTTTAAAAAAAGTTCAAAAACTCCAGTATGGCATTGAGAATGCCTTGCCTAGACATGTAGCAGCTGTTGTCAAGGCGGATAAATGATCTCCTCCTTTAGCCTCTCCAAGCCTCAGTCTTCTCAGCTGAAAAATAGGGATTCGGCTGGAAGGATCTATCCCAAACTCTTCACCTACGGGGCTATGTATGGGGAGGAGTGGGAGAGTGGGATTGAGGGGCAGAGTCAAGTGTGTCTTCTACTTTCTAAAGGAGTCCCTAGGTGGTACAAACAGTTAAGCCCTTGGCTACTAACTAGAAGGCGAGAGGTTTGAGTCCAGCCAGAGGTGCCTTTGAAGAAAGGCCTGGTGATCTACTTCTGAAAAATCACAGCCTTGAAAATCCTATGAAGCGCAGTTCTACTCTGACACTTAACGGCAATGGGTTGGTTTTTTTGTTTTTATTTTCTAGTCTGTTCAGAGATTCAAAGTGCAGCTGCCTTCAGACAGGTCGCATCGATGTGCTAAGGTCATCAATTATAAGCCAAATGGCTCTGGTAGGGTAGGGAGCATGGGACAGGGCTTGCCTGGCCGTAAGAGCGTGAACATGCAATTGTTTGAAAACACTGCATAGGTCAAACCAAACTTGTCGACTCCCAAGTTACCAGTTTTGACTTCTAAAGTAAACCAGTATCCAGAAATCATTTCAGAAGCTCTGAAATCTTCAGATCAGAAGAGTCTGGGGAAGTCCCAAAGCACCAGGCCCCGGGGTCATGACTTGTGGTCCTTGGCTGTTGACACAGCTCCTGACTCTCTGGCAAGGCGCCTGCGGGAGGCTCTGACTCCAGAAGCCTCCCCAGGCCCGTTCGTCACCCACGCAGAGCACACCCTTGGGTGATGTACAGGAGGGAAAGTACTTCATCAGCCAGTCCGAGCTGCAAGTTGCTGAGTCAAAGTCATTTTCAGAGCCCTCTAGAAACCACTAGATTCTAGGCCCCAGAATAATGCATTACTGCCCCCTCCCATGCCTCTTGCCAACTGCTTCTCCATGAATAGCACTGATACTTCTGCTGTCCAAAAGAACCCACACTAGGGAGAAAATGGACTTACAACCTGCTGAGAGCAGCACGTGAAACCAAATTACCATTTATGCCCTCCCCTTTCATAAAAGGAAGGCATGCAATGAAAGGCACAGAAGCCAGAAACCACTACACTAGAGATCAATAACCACGGTGAGAGAGGGGAAACATTACAAACCGAAGCTAACAGAACGATTATGATTGGGTATTCAATAAGGCTCTGAGCTTCCTGGTGGCCAAAACAAAAAGGGATGTGTTGTTGTATATAGTTTGACAACTGAAGGTCATCCCCAGTGTGCGTGTGCCTGGTGGGTGTGGAGAACAAGAGATGGCTGGAGCCTAGCAAGTGAAGAAGAGAGTAGCTGGCTATGAGGTCAAAGAACTGGGTGGCAGCTGGTCATGCAGGGCCTGCTGGGCCAAGGTCGGGCCTTTGGTTTAGACTGTAAGTGTCATGAGGAGTCA
>NW_004443960.1:15963913-15964719 GCF_000243295.1 Trichechus manatus latirostris | reverse complement strand
TAACCAACGTCATAAAACAATATGTGTACTACTGTTTCATGAGAAACTATTTGTTCTGTAAGCCTTCACCTGAAGTACAATTAAAAAAAAAAAACCCAGACAACAGAGGGTGTGAGCTCTTAGGACATGGCCCAGTCTCCTTCCCAGGACCCACTAGGTTAGGCATGCTCTGACCCACCTCCCTGTTCAACCCCAACTCATGCCACTTTCCCTCCATCCCCTCCCTCCAGCTAGTTACCTTGATCTCTACCATTTCCTCCCTAGCAATCTCTTTCTCACCTGGGCCATTTGCACATGCTGTTCCCTCTTCTTATACCCCTACCCCTATCCCTTGCATCTCAGCTTAAATGTCACCTCTCGTAAGAGCCCTTCTCTGACCCGTCATAAGTAGGACCTCCTCTATTCCAGGCTCTTCTGCTCCACACTGTTGTTGTTAGGTGCCGTCGAGTCAGTTCCGCCTCATAGCCACCCCGTGTACAACAGAACGAAACACTGCCTGCTCCTGCGCCATCCTCACAGTCGTTGTTGTGCCTGAGCCCATTGTTGCAGCCACTGTGTCAATCCATCTAGTTGACGGTCTTCCTCTATTTTGCTGACCCTCTACTTTATCAAGCATGATGTCCTTCTCCAGGGACTGATCCCTCCTGATAACATGTCCAAAGTATATGAGACGTAGTCTCACCATCCTTGCTTCTAAGGCGCATTCTGGATGTACTTTTTCCAAGAGAGACTTGTTTGTTCTTTTAGCAGTCCATGGTATATTCAATATTCTTCGTCAATACCACAATTCAAAGGTGTCAATTCCT
>NW_004443960.1:15960595-15962948 GCF_000243295.1 Trichechus manatus latirostris | reverse complement strand
CCAACTGAACGTGGAAATTATCAAACAATATCATTAATATCACATGCTTCCTTATTAGCACTAGTCACAATGGATCTTTAAGAGTTGGTTTACTTGTTTATTGGTTGGTTGGGTGGTTTGAGCCTGTCTCTCCTCCAGGAAGTCTATTATTCCATGAGGGCAAAGACATGCTTATTCTCCATCGTATCTCCAGCACCAAAGCATAGGGTCTGCCACCTAATAGGTGCTTAGTAAATTCTAGTGAGTAAATTAACTCTATAAGGTTGGCACTTTGACTAAGGTGTGCCTGACCCAAGCCATGGTCTTTTCAATCTCCTCATATGCACGTGAAAGCTGGATAACAAAAACGGGAGACAGAAGAATACTGAATATACCAGAATATACCAGACTGCCAGAAGAACGAACAAACAAGTCTTTGAAGAAATACAAACGGAATGCTCCTCAGAAGCGAAGATGGTGAGACTTCTTAGTCTCTTACTTTGGACGTGTCATCAGGAAAGACTAATCCCTAGAAAAGGGTATCATGGTTGGTAAAGTAGAGGGTCAGTGAAAACAAGGGAAAACCCTCCATGAGGTGGATGGACACCATAGCCACAACAACGGGCTCAAGCATATCGAAGATCATGAAGATGGCACAGGACAGGGCAACGTTTTGTTCTATTTTTCAGAAGGTCGCCATGAGTCAGAGCCGACTCGACGGAACTCACAACAACAACATGAGGTAGACAGAGAATTATCCCCAAGTCAGAAAACCGAAGCTCGGCGAGGTCAGGCAACTTGCCCAAAGTCACCAGTGGTGGGTCTCACATCTGACTTCAAGGCCAGGGCCCTTGACCTTTATATCCAATTTCTCTGGACTCTGATTAGAAGATTTTGGTGTGATCCTGCAGGTTCTGTGGAGTAGGTTCCCACCACTGGATTAAACTGAGCTCTTGTGCCTTGACATGAGGCCAAGGAGAATGTGGCGGTGACCTGGGAAGTTCCTAGAAGACACCACAAGAGAGTTAGGAATCGCAGCTGAAGTTGCGTCAGGCTCCAGCAGAGTGGATGAGCAAATGTGACTGAGCAAGACCCCACTGACCTGGCCCTACTGCTGCCATTTTCCACCACCCGCAGGACACACTCTCCTGCCCGGAGTACACACCCTTCATCTGATCAATTTTCCTAGGCTGTGGCGACCCAACAGTGGAATTCACAGAAAATTAAGTTTATTGACTCAATCTTTTGATACCGTGTGGAGAAGGGAGATTTACACGCGTCACCCCAGGCCCCTGGGAGTGTAGGTTATCAGCAGTGGTGTGTTTACAAAGCTTCAACCAGGCAGGAGCGGAGCCGGCCTGACAGCGTGGGGGCAGAGGGCCAGCCTCTCCTCCATTCGGATTTCCGAGTCAGGGAGGGGACACCAGAGTCAGGGTCCTTACTCCCGAGGCTCTGTTTTGCTTCCACTTGGCTGGCTTGGATAGTGGAAAGATTTCAGGTAAAGTTAATTTTACAAAGAACCTGTTATCTGGAAGAACTGACTTTTAAACCCAAGTCAGACTTAATGGGGCTTTCATTGTTGGCAGCGATGAACTGTGATGTGACTCCACTTCTTGGTGTCTGCCTTATGCCATTTCTTCATGGTTCTTTGAGCTGTAACTTCTCCTTGGGTCATTTACGATTGGAGAAGCAACCTTGTTGATTCATGGCAGATCCGCCAGAGCCCTGGTGAAACCAAACACCAAACCCAGAGTGGTTGAGTCGGTTACGGCTTATAGGACCTTAAGATCAGAGTAGAACTGCCCCCACAGGGTTTCCAAGGAGCGCGGGTGGATTCAGACTGCCTTTTGGTTAGCAGCCGAGCTCTTAACCACTGTGCCAGGAGGACTGGTGAGTGTCCCAATAAAAAGCCGCCACAATGATGACATCAGCAGCGAGCACTGATGGCACACATTACATGTGCCAGGTACTGTATGTATGCTTTACATGCAGTAAGTATCTCATTAATGTCATGTGCTCTTTTGTTATTACAATAGATTCCTTATTATGAACTATGACGCCCTACAGGATCTAACTATTGCCCACATCTCTAAGATCCTCACTACGTTTCAACCACGCAGGCTTCCTTCCTGGTCAACACACACACCCAGCTTATTCCTGCCCCAGCACATTTTGCACATGCTGCTCCTTCTGCCTAAAGCACTTTCCCTTACGTCCTTGAATAGCTGTCTGGTTTATTCTCATTGTTCAAAACTGGGCTCAACTATCCCACACCAGCCATTACCCAGCTCCTCACCTTGTTTAATCTTTTTCACAGCACCTTCTCTCTCCCTTGAAGTTTTCTTATTTATGTTTGCTTACATGTTCATCGCCT
>NW_004443960.1:15959362-15960142 GCF_000243295.1 Trichechus manatus latirostris | reverse complement strand
CAGCTCTTAACCACTGTGCCACCAGGGTTTCCATCACCGCCAAGGCCAAGATTTTATTTTGTTTTTTGAATCACTTCCTAAGAATGACCGTGGCTTCTACACCAATGCTTCCCTGAGATGTGGTCATGGGGCAGGGGAGCTGGCTTGATTTTCCAACCAGATAAAGGTTTCTTTCCTGCAGGATGAGCTGAGTGTCTCCACAAAGGCAATGCCCTGCAACACCTCACATGTGCTCGTATATACTCTAATTGGCTGATGTCAGGGAGGTGAGTTCAAAGAGCCACTACTCTAATTTGGAGCCTGGCTCAATGAATTCATGAAGCAATTCTACAAATATATAAAATGAACCTCGGTGATGCAGCGACAAACTCGAAAAGCGGAGTGGAAAAAACCATGTGCGTTAGAGCCAGGCATTCTGATGCTGCAGTCTGGGTGCTGCTTACTCCTTGCTGGGTGAACTTGAATGTGTTGCCACCGCTTTCTAGGCCTTGGTTTTCATATAGGATAAATGGACACAATGACTGTACACCTACCATAGGGGCCAAGTCAAGAAATAGATGAAACATTACCTAGTACAGTGGTCGTGAAGCATTTGTTAAATGCCTGCTATGTTCAAGGCACGGAAGAAAGGCCTGGCAATCTACTTCTGAAAATTAGCTAGTGAAGACCTTACAGATCGCAACAGAACACTGTCTGATTTGCTTGCTTTGGACACGTCATCAGGAAGAATAAATCACTGGAGGAGGACATCATGTTTGGTGAAGCAGAGGGCCAGCAAGG
>NW_004443960.1:15956372-15958181 GCF_000243295.1 Trichechus manatus latirostris | reverse complement strand
GGTACCAATCTGGTCCATTTCACTGTCCCCAGAGAGGGACAGAGCTATCCAGACAGGCCCCATCCAAATGGCCTCTGTGACAGGTCAGGGCTGCAGAGCTCACCAGGCGAGCCAGCAGTGGGGCCATCAACCAACTCCCAGAAGCCATCTCTGCTTCACGGTGGCTGATCTTTATCATTTTCCAATCAACACTGGTTGAGTTCTAATTGATTTTCTCTGATATCCCTCTCCAGAAGGGAGAAAGGCTCTGTTTACTGGGGCAGCACAAAGAGGACAGGCCTTTTCTTCCTGCTGTATTTAATGCTGTTGCTAATCACGGAGATTAGACTAAAACAATTACAACAGCTAATTAAAGAACAATGCGGTTTTTGGCATCTTCGTGCAGACAGCACCGTTGGGAATTCCTAACTCGGGCAAAGCAGGGATAATTAAAACCCCAGCTCAGCGCTCCCCACTCCAGCAGCTGGATCACGCTGATTAAACTGCAAATAAAACACACAAAACCAACACTTTGTAGTCTACCCAATTTCACTTAAAAGGGCTTTTAACTGATTCATAAACAGAGAAGCTGTAAACAACAAATTATTTAACTGAAGCCAGTTATTTCATCATCAGCGTTTGCTTTATTCCCAACACTGGACTTGTGCATGTAGCCCAGGGGATGTCAGGCTGATGGAGCCACGAAGACATTCCAAACACGGATGCCACGGGCTCATGCTCACCAGCTACTGAACGTCCCCAAAGTGCGGCTGTTTTCTCTGGACTTCTCACCTGAGTGAAGAAAAGATCAGGTACTGCCCATGTCCCCCAAAATGCCCAGATTTATCTAGAGTCAGCTCTTGACTGTGTAACAAGGGTAGATGGCAGGGATAAAAAAGGTCCCAAAGTATGTTTGTGGTTGTTGTTATCTGCTGTTGAGTTGGTCCCCAACTCACGGTGACCCATGTGCAATGGAACTAAACGCTGCCTGGTCCCACACCATTCCCACGATCAGCTGCAGACTGGACCCTTGTGATCCACAGGGTTCTCACTGGCTGATTTTCAGAAGTAGGTCATCAGGTCTTTCTTCTTAGTCTTAGTCTGGAGGTTGTGCTGAAACCTGTTCAACATCACAGCGACACACAGACCTCCACGGACAGACAGGTGATGGCTGCCTATGAGGTATACTGGCCAGGAATCGAACCCAGGTGTCTCGCATGGAAGGCAAGAATTCTACCACTGAACTACCACTACCCCCACTGCAGATTGATGCTTCTATAAAATTTAAAAAAAATGAAATATCAAAGGAAAACAACAACAACAAGGCTGACATGCCTGGGTGCCACACAATGTCAAATTACTACGGAAGTTTCTGGAAGTTTGCCCTGGAGTCCATCTCAGCACAGTGACGAACACTGCATAGCTGGCACTGGCGCACGGGCCACGCTTTGACTGGCCGTTTTCTAAAGGATGCAGCACAGTCATTTGGAAACAAATTTAATCAGATTCATAATATTCTATTTAATGTTCACCACATGCTGTTTGGTGGGGGGAAAAAAAAAAGTCGGCGTTCAAGTGCATGTAAACGTCAAAAACAAAGACCAGAAAGAAACGCACCAAGGCTTATATTTCAGGATGACGATTTTACTTATCTCTTTGCTTCTATTTCACCCTTTCTTCTATTTTTTCGAGCTTTTTTTAAAATAAAACACTAACCTTTAACATAAAAAAAAAAATGAATGTTATTTTTAAAAGAATAGTCCATCTATGAAGGCAAAGAAGTAACACTTTATCATAACATATAATTATTTATATATAATTACTTATATA
>NW_004443960.1:15952105-15956154 GCF_000243295.1 Trichechus manatus latirostris | reverse complement strand
TAAAGATTACAGCCTTGGAAACCCTATGGGGTAGTTCTACTCTGTCCTACAGGGTCACTATGAGTTGGAGTCAACTCAACAGCAATGGGTTTATCATGTGGTTCTAGGAAGAAAGGTGTGGTGATCTACTTCCAAAAATCAGTCAATGAAAACGGAATATTGTCCGATCTGCAACTGAGCAAGGGGATGTTGCAGGACCGGGAAGCTTTTTGTTCTGCTGTGTGTGGGCTCCCCGTGAGTCGGGAGCTGGCTCAAAGGCATCTAACAACAACAACCACGTGGTTTAACAAAAGTTTTGTAACTGCATATGCAGCCACACGATGGGACTTTAAACAGCCAGGAGACAAGCTTACAAAGAATACCCAACGAGGTCATGAGATGCTTTTGCAGTTTGGCTGAAACTGTCAATAGTCAACCACTTGTGACCTATGAAAACAGCTATTACATATGGCTTAATCTAATATAAGGTTAAACGGAACATGGAGGTTCATATAAATAGAGATTGAGATCAACTATGTAAAAAATGCAAATATATGGAAAAGAAAATGAGAAGAAAAGATATAAGACACCGTGCCGTGGTGATTTTTTTTTTCCCCCTTCTTGGTCCTTTTCCAAATTTCTAACCAAGAGAATGTAATACTTTTATAAGCAGGAAAAAATGTTGCCCAAATTTTTAATTCAAGAAAATTGCTAATATTTTTGAGAGAATTTTCTTATCTTTAAAACCAATAATAAGGAAAATTCTATTATAGTAAATGAAAAAATCAGTTGCCATCCAGTCAATTCTGACTCATGGTGAGCCCACGTGTGTCTGAGTAGAACTGCGCTCCACAGGGTCCTCAATGGCTGAATTTTTGAAGTAGATCCAAGGCCTTTTTTCCGAGGCACCTTTGACTGGACTCAAACCTCCAACGTTTCCATCAGCAGCTGAGTGCTTAACTGTTTGCATCACCTGGGGACTCCTTTATAGTAAACAGTCGCTCTTGACTATTTTAGATAAAACTGGCTATTACTTTGTATGTATGTGGGGGAGGGAAGGCGGATACCTGGCAACTTTCAGTTTATAAGTATTAACTGCTTAGGTTACTATGAAATTCACTCATTACCCCAGAGCATGAGCTGAGCAGGAAGCAGTGTATGTAGGCAGAGAAAAGGGCCAGCGATCAGAAGGTGACTCACGTGTCTGAATCTGCCATTCATTGTCATGTCACCCTGGGCAATTCACTTCCCCTTTTTTTTTGCCTCAGTTCCTCCGCCTTAAATGAAGGGTTTTGAAAGAGTGACTTCAAAGCTTCTTCCAACTTTAGTATTCCATGATCCTAGTTCCATGATGCCCAGGACCGGCTACATAAATTGTGGGGTTCAGTGCAAAATGAAAATGGAGACCCTCTTATGAAAAAATATAAAGAATATAGACAGCAGAACATTAAACCAAGTGCAGGAGCAAGGAACCCCCTGTGACTGCACAGGTCACACACCTGTGAAGTTAGCCCTACTAGTGGCAGAAGGTAAAATACAGCAACCACCACAACAAAAAGTGGACTTAAAAGCTGTTTGGCACTAACATATAACTATTGGTCTTTACTCATCGGGAGAAAAAGAGAATGAAGAAAATCCAAGAATCAGAGAAGGAACCAGGATACAGAATTAATTATCTCCATGCACCATGTCCTTGTCTACCTTGAGACTAGAAGAACTGGATGGTGCCCAACTACCACTATTGAACGTTCTGATCGGGAACACAATAGATGAATTGTGAAAGGGAGAGAAAAGTGAAAAAGAATTTCAAATTCTTAAAGAATCCAGACTTACTGGACACATTGAAACTGGAGGAATCCCCGAGACAATTGCCCTGAGACACTCTTTAAACCTTGAAGTAAAACTATTCCCTGAAATCACCTTGTAACGAAATAGCAGTTTAGCTCACAAAGTAAAGAACTTCACCCTTGAGAACTGCACTCTTTTAAAAATTAGCCATTTGAGACCAAACTGAGAAGATATCCTAAAGCATAGATGAGAAGTTTTGGGGGGAGTGAGCCTAAATTAGTGGGAGTGAAACATCTAGAATGGCAATAATGAGAAGGTTGACACAAACTGAAGAATATAATCAGTGTCACTGGACATTAGGGTAGACGTTGTTGACTAGGAACCTGGTTTACTGTGTATACTTTCACCCAAAATACAACAAAATATCATCCAAAAAAAAAAGCTCTTTGGCAGACTGAGTGTATAAATTTAAATAAGATTTACTCATTAAGTAGATAAAACACCTGTCAACCAAAATAGTTAACTACACCCAGGTTGAGCAATTAAAAATGAGTAACCACTGCCTTTTCATACCCGATTACAATCAGTTTCTATTTAAAAATACACCCCTGAATATGAAATCGGGTTTGGATTCCACAATTATGTCTTAAATTCCACCACGGTGAGCCAAACCCAGCCAACCTTTTCTGTCTGTGCTACCATCTGTGATCAAGATTAAAGGCACTAACAGCTCTGGTTACTGAAGCATAAACTAGAGGATAAGATCTGGTCTCTGCAAAGTGCGAGGATCCAGCCACACTCATCTGCTTCAAGGACTTGCTGTTTCCACAGCTATCGTGAATGTGAACCCTAGGACAAGGGGGACATCATGGAGAGGAAGACTAGGTCCACCTTCCTGTCTTTTGATTGCAGGTGGAAACAGGTACATACAGAGTAACCTGGCTTACATGGACTCACCAACACGGAACAGCCAGGGAAGGAGAAGGAAGCATATAAAGAAGCCAAGCACATCCACTGTATATACAGTATAAGCATAGCAGAGAATTGATGTATAAATGGATAGATATTGATACAGATAGTATCTAAATAGTAGAGAATCGCTATAGAGACATAAATTTATAGCACATAGTACAGAAGGAGCAAAGAGCCCTGGTGGCACAGTGGTTAAAGCACTTGGCTGCTAACCGAAAGGTGGGTGGTTCGACCCCACCGGTCGCAGCGTGGCAGAAAAGACCTGGTGATCCACTCCCATGAAGACTACAGCCTAGGAAACCCTATGGGGCAGTTCTACTCTGTGCTCTAGGGTCTCTATGAGTCAGGACTGACTTGACGCCAATGGGTTTGGTTTTTGGTTTTTGTATCTACCTAGCTACCTATCTATAGAGAGACAGACAGGAAGTCAGTCTCAGGTTCCCCATCAGAGTCTACTTACTCTGTATACATTTCTAATGAGTCTGAGTATTTCCAGAGTTGAGAAGCAGGGCCAGCTGACAGTCACAATCAGGCACACTGCAAGCAGTAAGAAAAAACTGTGGACAAGAAATGGAAGAGCAGAAAAAATTATTAAAAAAGCAGACAGAAAAATTTAAAAAATCCCTGACTCTGGGCCTTTGCATGCAGAGCTAGGTTATTCTTGACACCGTGAAGACTCATGAGTATTTTGAGCAGAATCCAAAAGCTAGTGCTTGAAATGATGGTTAGATTCTTCAAGGACAGTTTCACACATGCCCAGCATACTCTGGTTAAGACAGCAGGGTAATGTAATTTAGGGAGATTCCTTAGGGGTAAAAGCTTAACTCTCTAGAAAATTAGAATTGTCTTAGCTCCCAACGGTTCCAGGTGGCTGATGCTTTGCTGTGAGTATGTGTATGTATGCGCATGTTTACTATGTGTAGTGCTTCTATTTACCTATTTTTAAAAAATAATTTTCATTACAGGTCTTATATTATAGTCTAGAACAGGGGCTGGCAAACTTTTTTGGTAAAAGGCCAGCTATTAAAGCTTTTCAGCTCTGCAGGCCATATGGTCTCTGTCACAACTACTCAACTCTGCCCTTGGCTCTCAAAGCAGCCAGACAATATGTAAATGAACGGGCGGGGCTGTGTTCCAATAAAACTCCACTTACAAAAACAGGCAGCTGGCCGGACTTGGCCCATAGGCTATAGTGTGCCGTGGTCGCTATGAGTCGGATCAACTCATGGCACGCCACAAAACAGTCTAAAACAAAGACCATGGACTCTGGACAGGGCCAGGCCTGGATTCAAATCACAACTCCTTCACTT
>NW_004443960.1:15945821-15951714 GCF_000243295.1 Trichechus manatus latirostris | reverse complement strand
ATGGAGACTGAAATGTAGTCAGACGTGGAATGTCCTCCCTCAAACCCAGCAACCTCTGGCTTTGGCTGTTACTTGTACAAACATGAATACACATGTGTTTGTAGTCGCGCCCACTTAGAAATTAACCCATAGATATGGAAGAGACAGTTGACCTTCATGATTAGGACTACGGGATCATAGTCTCAGCTTGGCGATTTACTGGCTGTGTGACCTCAGGCAAGGCACTTGACCCCTCAAACCCGGTTTCCTCATTTCTAAAATATGATAATAATTGGACAGGTTCTAGAATGTTCTACCTCAAGCATGTAGAATAGTGCCTAGCACACAGTAGGTGTTCCACCAACATCGGCTGAATGAGCCAGTGTGGTTGTGAGGACAGTAAGTTTTAAATGAGGACAAAAGTCTTGGCCCCTGTGCCTGATATGTATTGGGAGCTCAGTAAATGGTCACGGCTCTGTTAGTGACACATCCACACAGACATATATGCAGACACTCTTACATATACACACAAATGCACAGACACACAGACAGCTGTGAGCTACACGCATGCAGGAATGACATATCATTAAAGAGCTGTTTGCTCATTTGCAAACCAATAAACATTCACACACATAAATATACTTGCAAACAGCTGATAGCTGGGCTGGGCCACCCAGGGTCTTTGCAGTTCTCTGTCCACATCCACGCATCCGATCCCTGAGGAGCTAAAGAATGGGTTGTTCCAGGCTGGGATTATGAAATTTTGCTGGCTGTTTGCCAGATTCCAGAACCACTCTACCCCATATTGCTCAAAGAACTGCACCAGCTCATTCTCCTGGCAGTTAAGCCCAGCTGCAACCCCAGAATTCCACAAGGTGACTGAGGCCGGGGTTTCCACGGAGAACATCCCAACCAAAGCGGGGAGGGGCAAGGAGCAGTGAAATCTCCAACACACCCATCAGGTGGCTTATGATCACCTGAGCCTTAAGCACGATTTCCTTTGAACTCCTAGGCTGAAGTTCTGCCCCTGAACAAAGACGGTGCATGCATCTGGAAGGTGAGAGGCAGCCAAGCTCTGCTGCCCTGCCCAGAGGGGGCGCCACGTCACACCAGCCCCTGTGCCAAGCAAGGGGCAGCTGTGCACTGGAGCCCTTCCTGAGAGCCTCTCTGTGTCCCATCAGCCTCTTGGCCCCATGTGCAGGCAAGGCCGAGTCTGGAGCCAAAGGGAAAGGAAGCATAATCCAGCTGCATTAAACAAGGCCCTCCAAGACTGTCGTGCCCCCTGGCGCTCCAGGCTACCAGGCAGTCGCCTTCATTATGCAAGGTAAAGTCCTTGAAACTTGGACACCAGTGTCTGAACAGGGGTGGAGGCCCTGTCCCCCTAGCATTACATAAACTAACAGCCTGGCTCCTTGGCCCTGAAACACAATGAGCCAATGTCTGCCTCAGGCCATACAAAACCAAGTCCTCATTTAGTCAGTGGAAATAGTACAAAGTAGGGCCAGATGTAGCCCTTGGCTTGAAGAACATGGTTTGCTCAACTGCCACATCTGTTTTCCATTAAATGCTGTTTTTGATTTGGTTGTGGTTTCTGTTGTTGTTGTTTTAAAAGTGGGGAGAGGATCTGAACCCCTTTCTGGAAAGGAGAACTATATCTATAAATACGTTTTTGTTGTTATCAGATACTGTCAAGTCAGTTCCAACTCACAGTGACCCTACGTACAGCAGAATGAAACGTTGCCCGGTCTTGCGCCGTCCCCACAATGATTGCTATGTTTGAGCCCCCTGTTGCAGCCATGGTGTCAAATCCATCTCATTGATGGTCTTCCTCTTTTTCGCTGACCCTCTACTTTACCAACTATGATGTCCTTCTCCAGGGACTGGTCCCTCCTGACAACATGTCCACAGCACATGAGACAAAGAAGCATTCTGGCTGTACTTCCAAGACAGATGTTCGTTCTTCTGGCAGTCTATGGTATATTCAATATTCTTCGTCAGCACCATGGTTCAAAGGCATCAATTCTTCTTCAGTCTTCCTTATTGATTGCCCAGCTTTTGCATACATATTAGGCGACTGAAAACACCATGGCTTAGGTCAGGCCCACCTTAGTCCTTAAAGAGCTTTTATATTTATATATATATATGTATCTCACATGTGATTCTGTGTGTGTGTGTGTGTGTGTGTGTGTATAGAGATGGATGGATGAATAGATGGACAGACACACACACAAATGTTACATGTTAAAATCTGCTGCCATTGAGTCAATTCCAACTCATAATGACTCCATGTGTTACAGAGTAGAACCACTCTATACAGTTTTGTAGGCTGTAATCTTTTACATAAGCAGATCGCCAGGCCTTTCTTGCACGGAACTGCTGGGTTGGTTTGAACGGCCAACTTTAAGTTAGCTGTTGTTGGATGCTGTCAAGTTGATTTTTGACTCAGAGCAACCCCACGTGTTACAGAGTAGAACTGCCCCACAGGGTTTTCTAGGCTGTAAATCTTAACGGAAGCAGATCTCCAAGTCTTTCTCCCACAAAGCCACCGGGTGGGTTTGAACCACCAACTTTTTGGTTTGCAGCCAAGCGCTTAACCATCGCCCCACCAGTGGTACTTGAGTACACTACCCGGGGTCCTTATGTTAGATGTTAAAGGGCAAACTGAGGCGAAAGAAATGAACTGCTCATAAGGAACACAGCTGAGGTTCAAACCTAGATACGATGATCCTGGTGTCTACTTTCCTCTACCACACCACACTGCCTCCTGAGGAAGTCAGGACTATTAAGACACCCAAAAAACGTATTATGGCAAAGTCCTCCTCAAGAGGTCATCTCACTAGCTTCTGGGGTCTTAAAAGCCTGTGAGCAGCCATCTAAGATACTCCACTGGTCTCACCCCTTTGGGAGCAAGGGAGAATGAAGAGAACAGGATACAAGGAAAAGATTAGTCCAAAGGACTAATGGGCCACAGCTACCAAGGCCTCCACTGGACTGAGTCCAGTACAGCTAGATGGTGCCCGGCTACCACCACTGACTGCTCTGACCAGGATCACAACAGAGGGTTCTGGATAGAGCTGGAGAAGGATGTAGAACAAAATTATAACAAACAAAAAAAGACCAGATTTACTGGCCTGATAGAGACTGAAGAACCCTGAGAGTATGGCCCCCAGACACCCTTTTAGCTCAGTGGTGAAGTCACTTCCGAGGCTCACCGTTCAGCCGGGGATTGGACAGCCCCGTAAAACAAAATGGGACTAATGAGGCACAGCAGTCCAGGGACAAGGACTAGAAAGCAGAAGGGGACAGGAAAGCTGGTGATAGGGAACCCAAGGTTGAGCAAGGACAGTGTTGACATGTAGTGGGGTTGTTAACCACTGTCATAGGGCAACATGTGTACTGTTTAATGAGAAACTATATTGTTCTGTAAACCTTGATCTAAAGTGAGAACAGCAGCACAACTGGAAGAATGTAATCGATGTCACTGAACTGTGCATGTAGACATTTTTGAAATGGTGTATCTTTGGTTATGTGTATTTTCACCAAAAAAAAAAAAAAAGGTCGAGAAGGGAGAGGGTTGACACATCGTAGGGTTGTTAACCAATGTTATAAAACAATATGTGTACGGACTGTTTAATGAGAAACTATTTGTTCTATAAACCTTCACCTAAAGTACAATTAAAAAAAAAAAAAAGAGGTCATCTCACAAAGCACCTGCCGTCAGGTTAGGTGAACCTCAAGCCCATTCTCAGAATGGCCATTCACAGCTGTCCAGTAGCCATTCTTCTCTTATCATTCCACTGTCGTCTGCGAGCCAAAACCCAAACCCATCACTGCGGAGTCAATTCTGACTCATGGCGACCCTCTGCGTTTCGACTAGAAGTTGAGCGCAAACAGTTTTCATCACTCAGGGACCTGTCATGTGTGGCAGGCACTGTGAAATTGGGACCCTCCGCCTTTCTGCATGCAGCTGGGCAGGACCCCAGAGAGAACAGGAGCAGTTGGTAACAAAAGCAGATCTTCCCGCACCTGGGGAGAGGTGACAGCTGACACAATTAGAGGCAAAACCCTGAGGAACTGGGCTCAACTAACCAGAACCACCAATTAACCGAAATCTCTTTCTGTTCCCTCTCAGGAGACTCTGAGATCAGGAATTCAGAAAAGCACCATTCAGAAAGAAAAAGCATTTTCTGGGCTTTTCTTGGGTTCAGCTCGGATCCAGCCCCACCTCCCTCATCATGATGCAAGCTATGTGTGTTACACTCAATTTTCTGCTTGTTCTTGTTGTTAGTTGCTGTTACGTCCATTCCTACTCATGGCGACCCCACATGTGTAGAGCAGAATTGCTCCATAGGGTTTTCAAGCCTGTGATCTTTATGGGAGCAGATCGCCAGGTCTTTCTCCCACGGAGCCACTGGGTGGGTTCGAAGTGCGGACCTTTCCGTTAGCAGCCGTGTGCTTAACCACTGTGCAACCAGGGCTCCTTCTGGCTGTAGCTGGTGCCTCACCTGGCTCGCAGCGTGAGAACCTTCTCCCCATCCTTCATATGCACTCACACTTCACACTGCAGAGCAAAAAACCTACATAAATTTTTTAAAAAAGAACTCCTTCCCTGAGAAGGCCTTTTTTCTACTAACTGCCTAACAAGTCTCAGACAGTGCAGGGATTCAGGGTTTCATGGTGTCAACACAGCCCTTCCTTCAAAGGAGCTTGGGGCCTAGCAGGGGAGGTGACCAGCACACCTCAAAAAAATCAAGACCATTATGGGCCCAGTAAAATGGGCTGCTGGCTGCCGGGGTAGATCTAACCAACACGGAGACAGACACCATCAAGCCCATTTTATCGACAAGAAAACAGACCAGAAAGGGGAATGAATTGCCCATCTGTTAAGGAGGGAGTTCCAGAAGGAGGAGAGCAACAAGGAACAAAGTCACCTTTCCCCAATTTTCATCATTCATCTGCTAACTTTTCCATTTTTGCCCTACCGATATAACGTCTGTATTTTTATTTATTTACGAATGCTCTTTAAATCAGCTCATCTATTTTTTACTTCAATGAATTAATTTAAAAAGGAAGCATTACCCATAAATTGTGGGGGATGGGGAACCGTATAATCTGCCATAAATAGAACGTAACTAGAAAAATAAATAGCCGTTGATTTTTCTATTGGGGGCAGTAGCGGTTCAGTGGTAGAATTCTCACCCTCAATGCAGGAGCTCCAGGTTTGCTTCCCGGTCAATGCACCTACTTCATGCATTGTCAGTGGAGTTTTTGCGTGTTGCTATCATGCTGAACATGTTTCAGCAGAGCTTCCAGACTAAGATGGACTAGGAAGAAAGGCCTGGCAATCTACTTCTGAAAATCAGCCAATGAAAATCCCATGGATCACAAAGGTCGATCTATAACCGATCACGCGCGTGGCTCAGGACTAGGCAGCATTTTGTTCAGTTGTGCATGGGGTCACCATGACTCGGGGGCCAACTTGACGGCAGCTAACAACAACAACACTGGTTTCTCTCATGTTTGCTCAGGCATTGCTCAAAATCATCCTGTGAACCACCGGCGTATGCATTCTGTACTGCGGAAGGAGCTGCTGGGAGAAGGTGAGGCTTGACTTTTGCCTGGAAGGCTTGGGAGCATGTGCCCAGGAGGAGTGGGAGGGGAGGCATGCCAGGTGGGTGCACATGATGGAGAGAGGTGCAGAGAAGATTGAGCAGAGAGCATGTGATGAAGAAACCGAGGCCTGCCTGATTAAACACCCAGACAGACTCAGCTACGTGCAATGGATTGAACATGCCAAGGACACAGACTAACATACTTCCAAAATATTTTTAAAGTAAGGACTGAAACAAGAGTATTCTTGTGACTCCCTGTTAACCAGGAAGCAATGAACCCAAACCCCACTGCCACTCCCCCC
>NW_004443960.1:15943182-15944976 GCF_000243295.1 Trichechus manatus latirostris | reverse complement strand
CAGTTTCAGAAAGGCATATAAATCGCTGCAAAGTGCAGGTTTTTCTTTTAAAAAGTGGTTTAAGTCTATCTGTTGCCTTGACTCACTCCTGGGAGATAGTGGCCTGCAAACGTTCCCATAACGTTGATTTCCTGAGGACCTTTAACTGAACTCACAACACAGCAAGTTGGCCCAAGTTCCAGGGTGCAACAGTCCATGTTGCTACGTCCAAGGAAGCCCCTCTCAGGCTGGGTATCCTCAAGATCCCTCCTGATCCACCTGCCTCCTTGACAACCTCCCAGGACATTTTGCAGGCACAAACTCCACATGTCCATGGAGGAGCCCATCTTCCCTCTAAACTCGTCCTTTATTCACACATTCCCTGTATCACTGTTTTCTGCACCCTCTCTGTGCTCCTGCCAAAACCCTGCCCTGTTCATTCTACATTTTACCAAGCCAGCAACTAGTTGCCATTGACTCTGATTCATGGAGACCTCACGTGCGTCAGAGCAGAACTGTGTTCCACAGGGTTTTCAAAGGATTTATTCAGAAGTAGATTGCCAGGCCTTTCTTCCAAGGCACCTCTGGGTGGACCTGGAGTGCTATCATTTCGGATAGCAGCTGAGCGTGTTAACTATTTACACCCCCCAGGGACTGCCTTCTACACCTAATGACCCACGAATCTGATCCTTTCTCTTCTTTCCCACTGTCACTGCCCCGTCCACGCCTTCACCATAGCTCTTCTGGATTGGATGTCCCCCTTCTTGTCCTCCTGCCTCCAGGCTCACCTCTCCAATCCATTCCCCATGCAGCAGCCAGAGTCATCCTCTCATACTGGTCTTAGACCATGCTACTCTCCTGCTCAAGCACCTTCAGTGGCTCCCCATTGCCTACAGGATAAACCTCAAGCTCCTTGATGTGGTCTATATTACCTGGGCCCATGCCTACTTCATCAGTCACTGCTACTCTCTGTTCTACCATATTTCTTGTGATTTCCTAAGCATCCATGATTTCATCTGTGTTCCCTCTGTTGGGAATGGCTTTGTCTCTTCCCCTTCATCCCTGTTTCTCCTGCCCCTTCTTACTTGCCCTTTAAGATGCAGTGTGGGCAACAGCTCCTCCAGGAAGGCTTCCTGTAATGTTCTGGGTTGTTTGGGGAGCTTGTCCTTCGTGCTCCTACACATTATTGTAGAATTGATAAGGTCTACAGGCAAGAAATGCTGAAAAGTCCATTTCTCTTACAACAATTCAACTACATAGGTCAGGGAAAAGGAAAAGCATTGAGAGAGACAACAAGACAAGTCATTTAAACAGTGTGGGTGACCTCCCCCACCATTTCACCCAGTGAACAAATGCGCTGTCACAAATATCTTGTCATGGTCTGTCTCGGGCTTTAGCCCAGGAGTCCTTGTCCTGGGACCCATGGACTCGGGGTTCATGGACATAATTCCAGAGATCCATGAACTTGTACGTATTTACTTTCATAATTGTTTTTACTAACTTCAACTGAAATTTAGCATGTCCTTCCATCAGTAGCGTAGGCGAGAGACGGCAGTGGTATCAGCGATACCTGAGGCTTTGACACCAGTACAGATTACAGATATTTTCATAGCACATTGCTTTGGTTGCAGATGTTGCAAAAACATTATTTACCCTTGTCACTACTTCAAAACGACGGTGTTATTAGACCCGCCACCTGGAGCTAGTTATTGAACATATTAATAAAGAAGCAAATGCATTATCATGTCACAAATTCATTATTTTTAGATGTATTCTGATAATTGAACTTTGATATAACTGGTTTCCTTTGTAATC
>NW_004443960.1:15941071-15942980 GCF_000243295.1 Trichechus manatus latirostris | reverse complement strand
ATTATATCTACCTATTAATGTATCCTTCTGTCCTCCCTTCTTTCCTTCCTTTCATCCATCTGTCCATCTGTCCATCCATCTACCCATCCGATCCCGGTTACAGTTCTACCTATTGACACCTCTCTGGTCAACCTCCCCAGGTCTAGTTCTGCAGCTCAGCTGGGGATTTGATCAGAAGGAAAAGTGAATTAATTCAGTGTGAAAAGAGGTGACATTGTTCTCGTGTGTGGTCTTGGGTGTGTCACTGAACATGTCTGGGGCTCGGCTGTTGGATCTCCAGAATAAGGGTATTGAACCAGGCGTCTGAATTCACCCAGGACACTAACAACAGTGTCTCCCAGGCGCCCTGCCCAGAGCTCTGTCTCCAACTCTCACACCACAGGCGGGGATCCCAGGCCCAGAAGCGGCCACTCGCCTGTGTGCAGACTGTTTACTCCCCGAAGCCTGGGGACGTTTTGGCTTTTGGTTTCCAAAATATCACAGAGTGATGAGGCCTTAAAGAAGAGTCGCAGTATTACTCAGACCCATCCATCTGAAGCGCACAGTGGTTGAGAGGACTCCCCAGGTTCAAATACCGGCTCCCTGGCTTACCATCTATATGACCTTGGGTGACATTAAACTCCCTCCTCCCTGTGCCTCAGGTCCCTGGGTGGTGCAAACAGTTTGCACTCACCTACTAACCTTAAGGTTGCCAGTTTGAATCCACCTAGCGATACCACAGAAGAAAGGCCTGGTGATCTGCTTCCATTAAGATTACAGTCAAGAAAACCCTATGGAGCAGATCTACTCTGTAACATACGGGGTTGCCACGAGTCTGAACTGACTAGACGGCAATGGGTTTCAGGTCTGTGCCTCAGTTTCATTAGCTGAAAATGAGAATAATCACCAAACCTGCCTCATAGGGTCTGGGTGAAAATTTCATGAGTTAATACGCGTAAGGTACCTAGCACGGTGTCTGGCACATAGTAAGTGCTAAATAAGGCTTTCCTCCAAATGGGCAGAGACACAGAGCTCTGCTACCCAGCACTGTGGAAAATGAACCTAAGGACTGAGTCAACAGATACCACTTTTTAAAAATTCTCAACCCACTCATACCTAAAATGCAAATCACAACAGCAAGATACTGTTTTCATCCATCAGCATGACAGAAAATGATAAAGATTGATAACTGCCAGTGCTTTTGAGATGGGAAACAGGAAATCACATACAGTTTGATGGGTGATAATTTGGGGCAACCCCAAAGAGGAGAGTTCAGCTATGCCCATCAAAATTTAAAATGCACAATAATCAGTGGCATATCGAGGGTACTGCCCTGGCCTTGGATGCTTGGCGCCACTGAGCTGTTTCTATTAACCCCGTACAGCCCAACGTCCTTCCTCAAGCACGGTCGTGTGTTGATTAAAAGATTAATAAGCATGACTTGTATTTTTGAGCTGAAATTATGGTAAAGTTATCTAAACGAGGAGTGTCAGATGTTTGGACAGGGCCACAATTTCAGTGCTTGCTATAGGCGCCATTTTCCACAGATACGCCGCTGGCCGCATGGGGTTAATTAAAACTGCTCAGCGGCACCGCACACCCAGAGCCAGTGCAATACCTGCCATACCTGCCATACCCTAATTACACCTCTGCTGGACATGCCCTTTGAGCAGTAATCCCAAATCTAGTCATGAACCCTACAGATGTACATGCTCAATTGTGAAAAGCTCTATACATAGGGACGGTTAAGAGCAGCACTGACTAAAATAGAAAAAATCTAAATGTCCACCAATAGAAAATAAGTTAAATAGATGATGGAAAATTTAATTCATTCAAGTCATATTTATTGAACAGTTACGACACACCAGACACCACGCTGGGTGCTAGGAATAGAGTAGAACTGTGCTCCATAGGGTTTTCAACGGCTGTA
>NW_004443960.1:15936167-15939976 GCF_000243295.1 Trichechus manatus latirostris | reverse complement strand
GGGCTGATGTTCACTATTGTATCTCCAATCCCTAAAACAGCCCCTGACCCAGAGTAGGCACTCAATAAATAGTCATTAAATGAATCAGTCAACAATATACAGTCACACTGATGAAAGCTGGAACCTGTGTAAGGTGGAAGCCTGTCAGAGAAGGAAAACTCAAATATTTTCCACTAAATAAAAACCCCGTGCTGTTGAGTCGATTCCGACTCATAGCAACCCTAGAGAGAGGGACAGAAAAGTGGGGACTGTACCCTGTCAAAGGCAGAAAACTTGTGAGACCTGGAAAAACAAGGCAGTCCCGTTGCATTCGGCTCTCACAGGTTTCAATGTATTAACAGCGTGATCATACAACATACTATTGATAAAAATTAAAAAACAAAAACAAAAACAAACCATTGCCGTCAAGTCAATTCTGACTCTTGGCAACCCCACGTGTTACAGAGTAGAACTGCTCCATAGGGTTTTCCTGGCTGTAATCTGTACAGAAGGAGACTGCCAGGCCTTTCTTGCATGGCACTCCTGGGTGGATGTGAATTGCCAACTTTTAGGTTAGTAGCCGAGAGCAAACCGTTTGTGCCACCTAAGGCCCTTTTCTATTGATAATAGCAGCCATTAAAAACAAATCCGGAAAAGGACCTCAGGTCCCAAAAGGAAAAAAAAAAAAACACTGTTTCCAGTCACAGCTGCACTCAGAGACCAGGGTGTGTGCGCTGCTGGCTGTTGTGCTAAGCAGACCCTTGGCATACAAGCCTCTGAGGCTCTTTCATGGAGTCCAGGGCGTCTGACCGCGAGGCAGTGAGTCCAAGCCCAGGGAGTAAGTACCAGTCTGGTTTAAACACGTTATAGTGTGAGCCCCAAAAGCCACAGACTAGTTCCGGGTGTCAAGCAAGGCCACACCCTTTAGAGACAACCCAGCAGCCACAGATGTGAACGCCCATCCCTGAAGTCCTCCAGAGGACGTGGGCTCAGGGACCACACCTTGTGCTCAGCCACGCCCACTGCATGGCGCCTGGAGCCTCAGCTGTGACTCAGCCGTGACTCAGAGCGGAAACCTGGGGTCTGGATCCCCCGGGAGCAAGCTAGGTGACACAGGAGCCCCTTTGCTGGCTGAAGGTTTACTGGCTTCTGAAATTAGAGCTTTCCTTGTGTCTCTTCTCATCTCACCTGCCATCAAAACACGTGCTAATTTACTTATAACCCCACCTGATATGAGGTCACTTAAAACCTAACGACACTTACAGGGAGGTGTCCAACCAATGGAGCCCTGGTGGCAAAGTAGTTAAGAGTTCAGATGCTAGTCCCTGACGGAGCAGGAGAAAAGTGGGGTGCAGAACTCAAATTCTAGTAAAAAGACCAGACTTAATGGTTTGATTGAGACTGGAGGGACCCCAGAAGACATGGCCCCTGGACTCTCTGTTAGCCCCAAACTAAAACCATTCTCGAGGTCAACTCTTCAGACAAAGATTAGACTGGACTATGGGACATAAAATGATACTCGTGAAGAGTGTGCTTCTTAGCTGAAGTAGATACATGAGACTAAATGGGCAGCTCCTGTCCAGAGGTGAGATGAGAAGGCAGAGAGGGTCAGGAGCTGGTTGAATGGTCACAGGAAATCAGGGGTGGAAAGGAGGAGTGTGCTGTCACAGTATAGGGAGAGCAACTAGGGTTACATAACAATGTATGTATAAATTTTTGTATGAGAGACTAACTTGAATTGTAAACTTTCACTTGAAGCACAATTTAAAAAAAAAAAAAAAAAAGAGTTCAGAAGCTAACCAAAAGTTCAAATCCACCAGCTGCTTCTTGGAAACCCTATGGGGCAGTTCTACTCTGTCCTATAGGGTCCTATGAATCGGAATTGACTCGACAGGCAGTGGGTTTGTCCAACCAATGAGCTTCATCTGAACCTCACCAACATCATTTCATTACAGTCAGCTGGCCTTGACTTTTGCAGTCCCTGCAAACTATATTTGATTAAGACAATGGTTCTCAATCCAGGTGCCTTTGCCCCCAGGGGCCATTTGAAAATGCCTGGGGACATTCTGGGTTGTGACCACCGAGGGTGGGATGCTACTGGCATTGGCATCTGGTGGGTAGAGGCCAGGGACGCTGCTAAACATCCTGCAATGCACAGGACAGCCCCCCACAACACAGAATTATCCCGCCTCAGACATCAGTCGTGCCGAGGTTGAGACACCCTGGGTTGGTCAAATCAACAGAGTGAACAGGGTGCCCTGGGGAGGGGCGGGAATTAAGTGAAGAACTGAGCCAGAAGCCAAAGGACAGGAATGATGAGACAATGCCCCCCTCTACCTCCAGGCTCCTGAGATGGGTCTTGGCCTCCTGCTGTCTAAGAAAGCTGTTTGGGGACTTTGAATTATGGCCAGTTCTGTGCCCACCCATCTCCAAGTACACCTCGGGCCAGAAAGAAGCTGCTTCTGCACACGTAGAGGTGAAGCCGGAGGGATCGGCTGTTGAAGTGTTCTGTCCTTCAAAGAACCATCTCTGTCTCTGCCACTTTGCTGACTACTCTGGGGTCCAGACAGGCCTTGGCTTTCCTCATGTAGTGACAATACAGTCCACCCCGTCCCTGCACGCAGACAAAATGTGGCAGCTCACTGACAAGACCCAAGCACCCTCTGGGCTTGGCATTTTAACTAATGCTTCTTCTCTCTCTGCAAAGAGGGAGCCAGCCACCCAAACAGAGAAGGAAGAATGTTCCAGATAGAGCACAAAGTGAGACCCTGTAGGAAGAGAGGACCAACTGTCTTCACCCTCTCGTGGCTCAAGGCTGCAGGGACAGTGAAGGGAGCCAAGAAGGGCTTTGTTCCCCCAAACGTGCTCCTTACCCAAGAAAGAAAGAGGGAGGGGACCAATGCTAACAAGTGACAGCTGGGTGTCTCCATCGCATCCTCAAAACAGCCCTAAGGAGGAAGCTGGCAGAGCTGCTTTCACTAGTAGGGAACTGAGGCTCGGGAGGCTGAATGCCCCCTCAAAGGCAACACATTCAGAAAGTGAACCAGCCAGGATTTGAACCCAGGACTATAAAAATAATAATAGAAGTGTACAGTGTGCCAAGCACTGTTCTATTGTTTAATGCAGATTAGCCTACTCCATCCCAACAATCCTCTGAGGTACCCACTGATATTATGCTCATCTTTCTTTAAAGAGATGGAGGCACAGAGAGATCTGTGGATTGAAGAAGGCCTCGCAGCTAGGAAGTGGCCAGCCAGGCCGTCTGGCTTCAGAGTCCCAGACCTGCCTCTGTGGGGTTCCTCCGCGCCCCTCCCAGGGGCTGAGTAGGTGGCCAGGTGTCAGCCGTTTTCCACTTTATAGATGAGAGCCAAGGAGGATTCACTCTTGTCTATCCAGGGGGCGCTACAGACACAGGCCCCAGGGCCTGATGGGTAAAGAAAATGAGTGAAGTAGGCCAGGGGAGGACTTTTATGAGTAAGTGAGCCTTGGCCTCACCCATAATGGGTTGCTGGTATCACCACTATCTGACTAGTGCCTGGCAGAGGCCCTGTTTGGTGTTATCTTCCAATTTTTCAAGACTCCTCCTCACCAAAAAGTAAAATAAATTAAAAAAAACAAAACTTCCGTAGGTCAAGCAGAAAGGTACCTGGGTGGTGCCAATGGTTTGTGCTCGACTACTAACATAAAGGTTGGCAATTCAAACCCACCTGGTGGTGCTGTGGAAGAAAACCCTGGTGATCTGCTTCTGTAAAGATTGCTGTTGTTAGGTGCCATCAAGTAGACTTCGACTCATAGTGACCCCATGTGACAGAGCAGAACTGCCCCAGGGG
>NW_004443960.1:15861863-15934937 GCF_000243295.1 Trichechus manatus latirostris | reverse complement strand
AAAAAAAAAAAAAAAAAAAAGCATTGTAAATCCTAACCCCTATACCTGTGGATAAGGAGCCCTGGTGGCACAGTGGTTAAGCACTCAGCTACTAACTGAAAGGTAGGCCGTTTGACCCTACCAACCACTCCACAGGAGAAAGATGTGGCAGTCTGTTTCCATAAAGATTACGGCCTTGGAAACCCTGTGGGGCAGCTCTACTCTGTCCTGTCGCTATAGTCAGAATTGACTCGATGGCAGTGGGTTTGGTTTGGTTTTATATGTGTGTATGTGAGGAGCAGTGGTGGTTCAGTGGTAGGATTCTCACTTTCCATGAAGGAGATCCAAGTTCACTTTACCTCAAGCACAGCCACGACTCGTCTGTCAGTGGAGGCTTGTGGTTGCTGTGATGCTGAACAGGTTTCAGCCCAGCTTCCAGACTAAGAAAGACTAGGAAGAAAGGTCTGGCAATTTACTTCCATAAAATCAGTCAATGAACACCCTATGGACCACAACAGTCTATTCCTGTTGTGCATGGAGTTGCCATGAGTCGGAGCCAACTCAACACAGCTACCAACAACATATGTGTATATATGTATATCTATGTATAGTATGTGTTACACATAAAAATAAAATATGACATATAAGGCATAAGATATGTAATATTTATAGTATATATAAGATCTATATAATATATGTGATATAAGATACATACAATATAGAATTTAGGTATAACAGAGATATATAGATATCTCTATACAGATAAATCTTATAGCTATAAGATATGTTACATAGATATAAGATATACAGATATATCTTAGTGACATAGCAGTGAAAGGGGTTTCACGTGTAACCTGGCTCTAATCTAGGCTCTACCACTTACTGACTGTGCAACTTTCAAAAGAAAACTTGATCCCTCTGGCTACAGATGGCTCATCTGTAAAATGGGTCTAAAATTAATATCTGCTTCATGGGGTTATATATCCTGATAAATGAAAGGTAGACTTCCAGCATTCAAATCCTGGCTGTTCCAATTGCTAATTGTTGGGCAGTTAAGTAACTTAACTTCCTTGTGCCTCAGTTTCTCATCTGTAAAATAGAGATGGCATTACGGGATCTTTGTGGAATTTGAATGAGTGAGTCCCTGTAAAGAAGTTAGAGGACTGCCTGGTAAGAAGCACTTAATGAGTGTTAGCTAAAAACACTAAATCTACTAACACACATCAAACGTACAGTCCCAGGCTCGTCACACATGTCCAGTGCACGTTTGTCATTGCTTACAATAGCAGTGATTTTAAGGGTTTTGGGCCAAGGGCTAAATTCGAACCTTCAGCGTCCTGGATGAAGTCGGCTCCCATTAAGAACAGAGGAATAGTGATCTCAACACCATCTATTTTTCGAAATGATGCATGTGGTTGCACTTTGGAGAACTCGCCGGCTATTTGTGGAACACTGCATCACATTGCTCACCCTGAGTCATATGGATCAGAAAGGAGCCCGTGGCTATGGGACCACAAACCGGCCCTGAGAAAGTTTCCACTGTCTGAGCCCAGCCTCTCAGCCCTGGTCTTTGCATGCCAGCCAGGGCTAATGCAAGACTCAGCCAGATCTGAGCCAGAGAATGGGATCATGGCAAAGGGATTTGGCTGTCGCAAAGCCAGCCTTGTCTGCTCCACCGAGGTTCTGCTCACCCAGGGAGGCAGCAGAGAGGGAAGCAGATGGGCTGGAAGCAATTTGGTCCCAGCGTCCTCTCAGCAGATGCTGGGCACCATAAGAATTAATGGGCTGGAGACTCAGGTAAGAGCCATTCAGAAGCTCCCTGATTACTCCCCAAACCACTCTCTATGGAAGAAAAGGTTAATCGAAGCCCAGAGCTGGAAGAGAGGCGAGGAGACAGCAATTGCTTTAATCCGGGAGCGGGGGAGGCGCTCCAGGAGAAAGAAACGTGCACACAGGAGGCTGTGGCACAAAGGAAGCGGGTTGCACCAAGGCCTAAAAATCGAGTTATTCGCTCCATCAGCGCCAAAGCCAGAGCCTCAGGCCAGCCACCCTCCAGACTCCAGCCAAGTAGCTGGGGTTTTGTTTTTTTGTTTTTTTGAAACACTGCACGCTTGCTGCACTGCTGGCCATACGCCTCTCTGGAAACCATCTCTGATGAGATTTTTCCCCATAATGATCCCACAAGACCTGCCTTTTACATATATCCTGAGCGTGCCCATATACATCGTGGGTCACTACTCTCCGTGCCGAGAGTCAGTCCTTTTCAACTCCAACCCAGAGCGCAGGCTGGTCAATACGCCGTGGCTCCATCCTGAGGCTGGCTCAAGTCAGACACTGGCCAGAGAGGATAACGTTTGGACATAAATAAGAGGAGACGAAGGAGGGGACACACTGCACATTTCTACACTGCACAATGGCATGGTTGGGACTGTCTTGTACAATAAGATGTCCACAGAGCCAGTGGGCTTACATCAGGTTTCCCAATTTCAGCATTATCTGAAGAATTATTCAAATAATTCTTGGTTGGGGGCAAGGGGTGCTGCCCTGTGCATTACAGGATGTTTAGGAGCATCCCTGGCCTCTACCCACTAGATGCCAGTAGCACATCCCCCACCCCAGTCGTGACAAAAATGCCTCCAGATTGCCAAGCGTCTCCTGGGGGTCAAAATCACCTCAGTGAGGACTACCGGTTTACACTGGAGCCGATTAACTGGCTAATGACCATTCTTAGCCATGCTTCTGACATTAGCTCCAAAATCAGGCCAACACTGCTAGGGACTGAAGATCCTTGGCCAGGGAAGACGCTTGCACCAGATATTAGTTTGTCTGGATGGCCCTGAACTTAAGCCTCTTTTCTTCCCGCACCTACTCAACCCTTCACCTTCATCCTGCCTGACAAGGTAATTCTTTATTCATCTTGACATTGTAACGGCACAAAGGCAGCCTCTAGCTTGAAGAAGCTAACACTTTAATTGATTCTAAGGAAAACTGGCATCATTTTGATAGGAACCCAGACATAATATGCAAAAATTTCAGACCGCTGTTATTGTTGTCTCTTTGCACGGTTAACACTTTCTCATCTGGAAGCTTTCAGCTCAAATTTCCCTTCCTGAGCACAAAACTCACCTCCTGAGTTCAATTCTCACCTCCTCAGCTCCTATCCCACCTCCTGTGAGAGGCTTTTCCTGAACAACCTCTCTCCTCCCGATCAGCCACTCTCACTTATACATATGCTTGTCTTTTTTCCCCATTCACAAATTACTACCTGAAATTGTTTGTTTGTCTGTTTATTGTCTGACCCCTTCCGCCAGAATGGATGCTCCAGGGGCCAGGAACCTTCTGTCTTATTCACCGCTGTATCCTTAGCACAAAGTTTGGCATTCTTCCTGGCCCAGGAACTGTTTATTAAATAAGTAAATGGATGAGTGAATTTGCGTTGATACAATTTTTAAAGTATTCCTTTCCTTCATATCCCCTCCTCATTTTATTCATGAGCATTCTTCACAGTCTTCAGGGCCCCAGCATCATCTTTAAATAATGTGAAAATAATTCCCTACCCTGATACTCCTAGTTAGCTGATCAAAGAAATTCAAGTACCTGCTTGGTTTCTGAAAACTGAACAGTCAGGCATTTCCCTCCTGATATCCTTGATCTTCAAGTCCTGAGAGATGTCAATGTAAATGAAGGGCTGCTCCCCTCTTAGTAGAGCCAACTTCACAAACACCCAGATTGACAAATCTTTACTCTACAAAAGAGCTTCTTTATTTCAACTCCCATGGCATCTCAGTGTTTGAGGAGAGGCCATTAACTAATTGACAGAGAAACTGTTTAGGGGCAGGCAGGCAGAGAAGCTAAAATTAAATGACAAGAGGCTTTGCCAAGTGGAGTGGATTCAGAAATGATAAACCATCTTGGGGGATCAATGAGAAAGAAAGAATCAAATGATGAGCATTTAAGTTTATCAAAACACTATTGATGTGCAGGGGGATGTTTTGTTTTTGTTGTTCCAAAATTAATTTTCCACTGGGTCCATTGCCTAAACCATTTTACCCACAAGCCTTGCGCCAATCTGTCTGTCAAGGAATTACTCATTATGCAAAGCATTCCATCCGTCCATCTGTCCATCCATCCATCCATCCACCCACACATTCATCCATCCACCCACCCACTTACCCATCCACCCACCCATTCTCCCATCCATCCGTCCATCCATCACTCTACCCATTTATCTAAGTAGATCTGCAAATACTTGTGCAAAGCACTCTGTATCTATCTATCTACCTATCTATCTGTCTATCTCTATGGATCTTGCGTTACATAATTCAAGCCCATTCCCCCAGCTTTGCCTGAGAATTAGAAAATCTTTGTACTAGTTGAGGCAATTTTATTTTCTGGAAAAATAGAATAGAGATTGAGAAGGTGGAGTCTGATGTCATACAGCCTTGCATCTCACACCCACCTCTGCAATGCACTTCTTGTGTGACCTTGGTCAACTTCCTTAACTTCTCTGACCATTAGATATCTTCGGAAATTGGGTATAATAAGAACACCTACGCAATAGTGGTATTTAAGAATTCAATGGGAGAAGCCAATTCCTGGCAAATGGTAAATGTTAGTTAGGGTGGGGATAATGATAATTCCACCAAGTTGCTAACCACATTCAAACTGTTTTCCTTTTTTTTTCATTTCTAGGTCACCTGGCTCCCACGTAACCACCACTTGGAGACCAGGGAAGCATTCACCACTGACAGTTAGGGCTTTCTTGATACACCCTGGGAGCAGCCTGATGAGGGGAAAGCTGACACTAGGGATGTCAACCATACTCAGCTTCCTCATTGTATTAATCTGGCTGTAAAGCAGAGAGAGTCCTCCTGATGCCGCCAGATGCAAAGCTCTGCTGTGCTAATGGCAGACAGCATTAGAGGAGACCTTGCAGCCCATCAGTCCCTCTCCCCCAACTCACAACAGCTGCCCGGGGACAGATCAGCCAAGCAAGGGATGAGGACCGATGCAATTAATACTGGGGAGAAGCGGATGCACGGAAGAAGGGGCTTAATGTTCCAATGCAGGCTGGGCCCTGGGCAAGCCCAGCAATGAAAGCTAAGAGGCAGGCCCACTTGTGGTACCTGTGCCCTAGGATGGAACGGGCAATGCCTTCTCTAGGAACACACAGCACCAGGAGGAGAAGTGGGAACTGACCCAGAGCTCCGAGCACATCTTCACATTACCTCTGCATGGCTGGCTGTTCCGAGCTCTGCTACATCTACCATCTTGCTCGTGGCATCTGGGTACCATTTGGGGCACCGCTTTCTTCCAGAACCGCTTCCTAGCCTCTCTTGTCTGACCTGCCTGCAGGCAGCTGAACAGGATCCCGTCCTGAGTCCCACGAGGGGCTGAGGCCCAGCATGGAGTAATATCTGGCCGCAGGCTTGTGCCAACAGTTTACAGAAAAACATTGGCACTTTGGTTTGGTTCCAATGTCTCTTTAACACGGGAAATCAGAACTCAGAAAGACAACAACATCCCCAGCTCCCTGAGGACCTAGAACCAGATGAGACTGGTAAGAGTGTTGTCTGGAGACAAATTGAGTCACTTCCCCAGTGGTGTGCACAAATGCACAAAGTCGGCCCCGTGCCGTGGCCAGCTGTGCATCGAGGCTCAGATCCCCGGGACCAACGGGCATGAGCCTGAGAGCAGTCACTGCCCATGGGCAAGCTGTCACCCCCACGATGTGCTGGCCAAAGCCATGGGCACATCACTTCTCTTTCCCATGGCGGTTTTGAAGGGCTGACTGGGTGATGTCCACAGTGAAGGATATAAGAGGACCAAGAACAGAAGCATCTAGAACACAGCCGCTCCACCCCCGGCACATAAGATTTCACTACCAAAGTTCTGGATACAGACTATTTGCCCAAGGGTTCTCCTGACTCTAGTAAGTTTTCCTTCTGGGGAAGAACTGATAAAGAAGAGAAGAGGAATCATGTTAAATCCACGCTCTGGAAGTTCTCTCATATTACCTGGACAGAGTGGAGATGACGTGTTTCCCAAAGTGGCTCATGCTCCTCTGTGAGTGCATTCACATGGTTTTAGAGAGCACCCAAAGGAACATTTTGATTTAATTTAGCAGTTTTATGTTTACTTTAATATTTTGGAAAATATAACTAGCACATCAAACTTGAGATTTCACCAACATTATTGCGTGAGGCAGGGTGGGTATCTCAACCTCAGCACTATTGACATTTGAGGCCGGATCGTTCTTTGTGGTGGGGGGCTGTCTTGGGCATTGTCAGCTGTTTAGCTGCATCCCTGGCTTCCTGATACCTACTAGATGCCAGCAGCACTCCACCAAGTTGTGACAACCAAAAATGTCTCCCATTAAACCCACTTTCTGAGCCATGGGGCCAAGAGGATGCACAAATGTCCCCCGGAGGGGGGTCCAGGAATACCTGTGTGGAGACAAGTGACAAAGGCCAAGGGAAGGTACTAACCTGGGTCTCCAGGGTGATCAGTGGACTCCGGTGTGGGTCCTGTGGGGGAGAAAGGAAAAAACACACACATTGGTAGTGGGGAAAAATTAATGTACTACCCCAGCATCATTTTAAAACTAAGTCCATTATCCTCTGTGCTCAGGCAACCCCATGGGGAGGGCAGCCCAACTCTGTCTCCCCCATTCCATGGAAACATTAGGAGAGCTTGGCCCAATCTGCTGCCCCCAACTTCCCCTCCCACATTCAAGCAATTAGGGGGGCTCAAGTTTTTCATTAAGAGGCGCCAGCACGAAGATCACGCGAAATGATGAGGTAGAAAGGCATAAGAAACAAAGCACACCAGCCGAATATCTCAAAGCGCGTTCTCTATATGGAGGAGAGGCTGGACCCAGAGAGGACAGGAAACAAACCTGGAAGAATATAAAACCCTTATGAGGGGCAAAAGGTCCCTGGGCAGTGCAAACGGTTTGCACTCGACCACTAACCTAAAGGTTGACAGTTCAAACCCACTCAGCAGTGCCACAGAAGAAAGGCCTGGCAATCTGCTCCCATAAAGAGTACGACCAAGAAAATCCTATGGACAATCAACTCTATAAGACTAAATGGTCACCATTTACCCAAAAGCAAAGATGGGAAGGCAAGGAGGGGAAGGGAAGCTAGATTAGTGGAAACAGAAGAAACAGAATGGAAATAATGAGAATGCTGACACATTGTGAAAATTGTAACCAACGTCATGGAACAATTTGTATAAAACCTCTTAAATGGGAACCTAATTTGCTGTGCAAACTTTCACCTAAAACACAATAAAATATTTTTTTTAAAGACCCTATGGAGCAGTCTTACTCTGTAACACATGGGTTGTCATGAGTCTGAATCAACTTGATGGCAACAGGTTTTGTGTGTGTGTGTGTGTGTGTGTGTGTGTGTGTGTGTGTGTGTGTGTGTGTGTGTGTGTGTTTGGGGGGAGGAGGGCCGCAGCCATCAATTTGTGTCTGATCTTGGAAAAAAATGAGGGAAGGAATGAGATGGAGACAGAGAAAGAGAGGCGCTCAATTCCTGGTTTGAGTAGCACGTTCCAATGGGCTGGGGAAGATCCTTTTCAGGACACAGAAGGCCGGAGTAACGTCCTATTCATTCACTCTCTACAAAAGCCAATTGACTAGAAATGCTTGGTGGTAATGTCTCGGGTCATTAAACATGAACTCTTTGTGGGGGTGGTGGGGAGAGCAGGGTGGATACAGAAGGGGAAGAAACTTATGGGGAGGGGGTAGTGGCTTTCAGCAAGTGGTTTCCAAGGAAAACAGGAAACCTAGTACATAAAGACTATTTTTGTCTGCACCATGTCCGCTCTGAACGTAACCATCTCAGACTCAGAAGTCTGGGAAAATAACCTTAAGCTGCCTCTGACAGAAATGGGCCTGATTTTAGCGCCCTGAAGTACACACTCAGTTTGCAACTATGCTTTATTCTAGCAGATATTCAAACGTGTTCTTCTAGGCACTAGCCTGCTGCTGGCCTATACTGGGAACAAAAAGTAGTGTAAGGAAATTGGAACATTTTAAACCCCTAATCGCCTCGTATGCATGCGGAAGTTGGATAATGAAAAAGGAAGATAGAAGAATTGATGCATCGGAACTGTGTTCTGGCCAAGAATACTGAATAGACTGTGGACTGCCAGAAGCAGGAACAAATCAATCTTAGAAGAAATACAACCAGAACGTCCCTTAGAAGCAAGGGTGGCAAGACTTCAACTCATTTACTTTGGTCACATCATCAGGAAAGAAGAATCGCTAGAAAAAGACATCGTGTTTGGTCAGTGAAAATGAGGGAAACCCTCAGAGAGGTAGATTGACACAATAGCTGCAGCAATGAACTCAAACACACCAACAATCATGAAGATGGCAAAAGGCTGGGTAACATTTTGTTCTGTTATACAGAAGGCCGCCATGAGTTGGAGTCAACTCAATGGCAACAACCAACCACCGCCCTAGGTGAACTGTCATTCACCTTTTTGATCACTTCCTGTGGAATCTTTAGAACAAGGCCTAATTCTTATGAGCGCGAGAGGCATGATCTCAGTAGTGTTTTGGGCTCTGGTCAGTGCTGACCTTCCTCTCCAGATAAGGGACTGACTCATCTTCCCCAATTCCAGGTACGAGTCCCATTCCCAGCACTTCCCCAATGGAGCCGCTCACAATACGTTGCCAAGAGAAGTCTCCCTCCAATTTCCACATTCTCCCAGGACATGGAGGGAACATTTCTCTCCCTCTCCCCACATTTCAGGTTTGGCCCATAAAGGAATGTGGGAATGTCCTGAAGAAAATGCTTTGGGTCTTCCTCTTCAAGCCCTTACTAGCTCCTTCCCAGGGATGAAGACGTGACTAACTGCTGAGAACCGGACACTCACTACACCACTTTTTTCCAGTAAGCAGGGTCACTACTATAGCCATCTCTCATGGAGTCCCTCCAGCCAGCAAATCTACCACCTGCCCCAGGAAGAGTGGACTCCATACTTCTTGTTGCCATGTGCCTGCCCGGTAAGCACACTAGGCAGGGCCTGTTTTTGTCTTCTAGAAGCATAATCATCCCCCTGGTCTATGTGAGCGAGACCTTGTACATGCTGCCTAGGAGTGAGAGCAAGCAAAGTTTGCTCTTTGGGTCGGAGTCAGTCAGTGGCTGGCTGTCTCTCCATGCAGATCCCACCATCTTGATTTTGACTAGAAGATAAGAAGCTGCTTCTCAGCCTCAGACATTAGTCTCAAGACGACTTCCTCACCAAGCCTTGCACTGCGCTCTTGCGTGCTTACCCAAATTAATTAAGCTGTACTTCACAGCCAATTTGGCTATTGTCTGGGGCTTATGCTTCATTGCTCAGACTCCAGAGCGGGTGGAGCAGGAGAATGCCATCCTGAACTCCTCAGAATAACTTCCCTGGGTAAGACCCTTCTTAGGAAGCTACAGGAAACCCCTGTCAACTGTGTTGACAAAACCAAGAGGTTGATCTCTGGACACGGAAGCACTGCGTCTTTATTCGGTGTTCCAAAATTGGAACCCCTATCAGCACATGGTCAGGGGTCCAAGATTCATTAAAAGGCTTCCCGAGGGCAAAAGCACAAAAGAAATTGACTTAGCTTGTTAATTAACTAGGGAGGAAGAGGATAAAGTACTCACAAGTGGCCACATCATTAACACTTGGGATTCACTTGCCAACAAAATTGTGCTCCACTCTGTCTTGTGCACATTCCAGATGCAAGTCTCTCCCCAAAGAGGCCCAGTCCAGTGGATTCAAGATATGACTGCCTATCAGCGAGGTCTCACTTTCAGCAACATCCTCAACTGGAAAGGCTAACGAAGTGGAACTGGGTCAGTGACACTGCCTGCCTAATCCATTGTGTCTGTCTAAACTGGGACTCTTCAGTTTACAGTAAATTCCTGTCTGTCAGAGGAAAGGCTTCCGGAGACCAAAGGGGAATTTGTAACGTGCTAGGATGCTACAGTGGAGTGCTTCTAGAATGTTAATGCAGGTACCAGGAACCACAGCCCAGCCTTTCTTATTTATTGCAATGAGTAAATTGGGGAAGTCAAATGGGGAACAAGGTTGACTGAATTTGTGGCCCTCGTTCTTCACCACTCCCTAGAACCACACCCTTTGGTCATGTGACTTTGCACTTCTTCCTATTAGAGGCAGAGTGTACTTCCCCATGCCTTAACCTTGACCACATGACTTGCTTTGTCCAATGGGAGGGTAGCAAAGGTGACAGAAGCAGAGGCTCGCAGTATGCTTGCATGATTGAGCATGACCTCTTGTGCTTTTGCCATCGCCATGAGGAGAACATGCCCCACAGAGCCTGCAGGTCCAAAGAAGATGACAGACACGTGGAGCTGGACCTGGCCTGCAGCTTGGAGCCAAGGATGGCCCAGATTAGAATACCCACAGCTGACCCTCAGACACATATATATATGCTCCGGATGGCACAAACGGTTAAGTGCTCAGCTACTAACCGAAAGGCTGGCAGTTCTAGTCTACCCAGAGGCACTCGGAAGAAAGGCCTAATGATCTACTTCCGAAGATCACAGCCATTGAAAACCCCATAGAGCACAGTTCTACTCCGACACACAGGGGGTCAGCATGAGTAGGAAACTGACTTAACAGCAAATGGTTTGTTTTGTTCTTGTCATATATATGTATACACATATAAATATATATATGTGTGTGTGTATGTATACGTATATATATGTGCGTTTGTGCATACATATATGTATACATAGTATATATATCTCAAATATCTTGTTGTTTCAAGCCGCTGAGTTTTGGGATGGTTTGTTATACAGCATCACTATGGCAATCATTAACGAATACTTTCCAAAGACTAACCCTGACAGACCCAAAAACTACTCGTAACAAACCCTCACAGCCTTGGAACCGAAATGATACATACTCTTTTCCTAAATCTGCAAATACATTCCAGGAACCTGAAACCACTACAACTAACAGCTATCCTTTCTCGAGGGCCTACTCTGTGCCAGGTTCTGCAGTAGCAGTCCCATTATACCGAGAGGGAAAATATGCCACCAGTAGGACCTCACACCAGTTCTTCCAAACGCCTTCTGCTTACAAACTATCACAGCTACCCTCCTCACCCGTGTGAACAAAAATGAGGTCCCTTCATAATGACAGTGGTCCAAAGACAAGCTAAGTGGTCAAGCTAAAGCATCTGACCTTTACTCTTTCTCTCTCTTACAAAATTTATTATTTCACGTCATTACAACAACATTAAAGGAAATGATCACTCAGGATCCTCTTGCCCTGAGTTATAGACGGTTTTCATTCTTCTGGTTTATTCTAAACTTTATCCCAGGGACACAGTACTTGACCAAGGTTTAGAACAATCATGAATAGCAGTAATAACTGACATTTGTTGAGTACTTACTATGCTCCAGGGACTAGACTAACCTCTCTACATACATCATTTCACTTACCCCTGACATCAATCATATGAGGCAGATACTATCATTATCCTCATTATGTTCTTGTTAGCTGCTGCTGAATCAGCCCCCACTCATGGTGATCCCACGCACGGAACAAAACGCTGCCTGGTTCCGTGCCATCCCCATGATCGGTTGTAGATCGGACCATTGTGATCCAGAGAGTTTTCACTGGCTGATTTTCTGAAATAGATAGACAGGCCTTTCTTTCTAGTCCCTCTTAGTCTGGAAGCTCCAATGAATTCTGTTCAGCATCACACAGCAACACGTACGCCTCCACTGATAGATGGATGGTGGCTGCGCATGAGGTGCACTGGCCAGGAACCGAACCCAGGTCTTCCACACGGAAGGCGAGAATTCTACCACTAAACCACTAATGCCCCCCTATATTCTCACTATAGAAATGGGAAAACTGATGATCAGAAACATTAGTAACCTGTCTTTAGTCACCCAGACAGTAAGTCTGGATTCAAACTCAGAGCCCTGCGCTTGAGAAATCTATGTTCCACTATTTTATAGTAGGTACTCATAGTGTTCTCTTGTACAGAGGATAGCTGTGAGTCGGAACCACCTCGACGGCACCTAACAACAACAACGCACGGGGTCACCATGAATTGGAATCGACTCGATGGCACCTGCTTTAGAGTCCTTGAGTGGTGCAAAGAGTTAACACACTTGGCTGCTTACGGAAAGGTTAGACGTTCTAGTTCACCCAGATACACCTCGGAAGGAAGACCTGGTAATCTACTTCCAAAAAATCAGCCATTGAAAACTCTCTATGTTGTGCAGTTCTACTCTGACACACATGGGGTCACCATGAGTCAGAATCAACTCAACGGAAAACTGCTTGTTTTCCTACTGGAGAAAACAGCCCCACCTTAGACAAAGGAACCTCGCAATGTGGATAAAGTCTATCCAAAAGAAGAACACTTACAGCAAATAAACAGTACCACCTTAATAAATGCTAGAATCCATTTTTAGCACCCAGAGTTTTGTTTTTTAAAGGTAGTGGACATGGTTGATGGAAATGAGCACACGTGCCATGACTGAAAACCAAACGGAGCCCCTCTGCCGGCAGGGCCCCGTGTAGACTTAGCCCAATCAATCCACACGTGCTTACTGAGTTCCGACTCGGTAGCTAGAACCATGCCTGGTGGGCATCATAAGGAAGCCAGGAGTGAGCTTAAAGTGGCTCTGTGTACACTTCTACTCCCAAAGTGAACTGTTTAAATAAGAAGCAGGAGCCTGATCACAGGGCTGAGAGAAACGAAACCTATTTGTGTCTCACAGGTCTTGCTTCTGAGACAAGGAAGCCAGGCTCCGATATTCGCGAGTAACAATCCTTCCTCACCAAGGCCAAAGGCCTCATTTTAACAAGCAATTAAGCTTCAGTAAAGAGAGGAGGAGGAATGTGTTCATTATGAGTCCACGCATGCCTCCAACATTTCTGACTCTCCTGTTGGGGTGAGCCGCCCAGAGTGAGCCTCGGCCCTAGGCAGGGGGATTCTCTTCCTTTGTCGTGAAGACATCATAAGATAGTGTTTGCTCTTGGGTGTGAAGCAGTGGCTTTGGTGTGCAGGTGATAACACTGTGACTCAAGCCTTCAGAGTCAGATTTCCCCATGAAGCCCATCAAATCAGCTGGAGAAACAATAAGCCCCTACAGCACAGCCTCTTGCCAGAGACACTCGGGGAGACTCTTCAGAAGGCTGGCTTGGGGCTCTCCATGTGCGCAAGCTTGATGGGTGACGGAACCAGGGAGCTCCCACCATCAGTAGCCTTGACATTGTTCTTAGTCGCTACCAAACACCAGGCACCGAAGGAAATGAAATGAGCTCTTCATGGGATCTCAGATTGAAAGGGACAAAAACTCCCCGGCATGCTCCTGGCAAGCTGGACTCACAGAGGCCATGGGCAGGAGCTGAGTTTGGAAGCCAAGCCAGAGACCTCAATGGACTCCTTCCCTTGTACGATGGGTCTGGCATAGGGCAAAACAGGGCGGTCAGTGGAAAAGAGCACAAGCTTTGGGGTTTGAACATGGGTTCAAGTCATGCATGACCTCTGAGGAGATCTGTGACCTTGAGCAGAGTCCCTAGCTCCTGAGAGCTTCTGTTGTCACACTTATAGGATAGCCATAGAATTTACTGTCTGGGACCTTTTTGGAAGGAAAAAGGGGCACTATTAATAATTACACCAGGATTCAGCAGTAGACTTTTTGCCATCCATGTGGGAGACCTGGGTTTGATTCCCACCCAATGCATCTCGTGTGCAGCCACCACCCATAGGTCAGCAGAGGCTTTCATGTTGCTATGACGCTGAACAGGTTTCAGCAGAGCTTCCAGATTAAGATAGACTACGAAGAAAGGCCTGGTGGACTACTTCCAAAAATCAGCCAATGAAAACACTATAGATCACAATGCTCCAATCTGCAACCTACCATAGGGATGGTGCAGGACCAGGCAGCACTTCATTCTGTCGTGCGTGGGTGTGGCTATGAGCTAGGAGCCGACTCCACGGCACCTAACAACAACAGGTGTAAACCTGGATTGTCCCGGGAAAACCCAGACATACGGTCACCTCCTCGTCTTGAAAATGGGTATCCACGGACATGATGGGTTGCCATGAACATTAAATGAGATTAGGTGACGAAAACGCCAGGTACATAGTTCCAAACCCACTGCCGTTGAGTCGATTCCAACTCATAGTGACCCTATAGGACAGAGCACAACTGTTCCATAGGATTTGCAAGGCTGTAACCTTTACAGAAGCAGACTGTCACATCTTTCTCCTGCAGAGAGGCTGGTGGGCTCGAACCACCGACCTTTTGGTTAGCAGCCGAGCACTTAACCACTGCGCCACCAGAGCTCCTTGGCACATGGTTAGAAGCTCAAAAATAATCTTCCCCTTGTTTTCTTCTTCTTCCAAGGTCATGAAGGCTAAGATACATCACTCCACCACCGAGTTTACTGCAGCACGATTTTTCTACCCTGCAAGTCTTCATAGCCACTAACTAAATCCATCTCACAGCACAGCAGCGACATGGGTAAACTTGGCTAGCTTGTTTTGAATGCTCACTTTGTGCTAAGTACGTGAAAGACTTGCAACCCTGCCAGGGGAGGTATCGTTCTCCCCATTTTACAGATCAGATAACTGATGCTCAGGGAGGATAATTCGCTTAAAAACATAGGACTAAACCCTGGTGGTGCAGTGGTTAAGAGCTACGGCTGCTAATCAGAAGGTCAGCAGGTCAAACCCAGCAGGTGCTCCTTGGGAACTCTATGGGGCAGTTCTACTCTGTCCTGTAGGGTCGCTATGGGTTGGAATCGACTCCATGGCTACGGGTAATAAGGGCTGGAGCCAGGACTGTGCTCAGGTGTGTAAGTGATCAGAAACTGGTCCCTTAACCAATATGCTAGTGTTTCTTAGAGTATGAACTTACTGACTCAGGACCTCTGGGCAAGGATCCAAAGAATCTGCATTTTAATTAAACACCCTTAGGGGGTTCTTATGTACAATGAAGCACGAGAACCCCGACACGACACCGTGGGTAATCCAAGACTGAAAAGCATCCAGGTGACAAAGCCAGGCCATGAGAAACCAAGAATAGGACCATACCTCTGATACCCAGCAGCTACCTTATGTCTGATGCATGCACGGCACTCTCAAGAGCCGAGTGTTCATGCTTTGCATCCTCAGGAAATGTCCACAATAGGTGCAAGGTGTTTGCTGCCCCTTCCCTTCTCCCTATATATATGGGGTAGGTGCCCCTCCTGCCCCAGAAACCTTGCCATCACCTTCCTCCACCACAGGGACGTGGCTACTCCTCAACTCCTTCTCGAGGTCTAATGGAGCAAGCAAGATGCTCACGTATCGGGCCTTTCTCTTTGGACGTCCCTGCGAGTTTGCAGAGGGAGCTTCTCTCACGTGCCGGAGGCTCCTGAGCGGAGGGCAGGCCACGTGTTGGCAGGCAGCACTGGGGGAGGAGGGAGGGTGCCCACCACACAGTTCCCTCCTTGTTCTCCAAGAAAGGCCGCATTTGGAATGCAGACGAAGGCCAGCACCACACAGCGCTCACCTTGTTGGAAACTGCTAGGTTACCTTCAAATAGGGCTCAGGGGAGAAAACAGAAACCCCACGAGAGGGCAGGGGGTTATCACTGACTTAGACAGATGCTGGCAGTTAGGCTTGTTAGGCTTGGGTCCTTAAAACTGGTGGATTCCTCTCTCTGTGTCTCAGTCTTTCTTGCTCTCTCAATTTCTCTTTTTCATATTATAAGTTTCAGAAGTTTACAGGTCTCTTTACTACTCTTTATTCCTTCCACATTTTCAGCCCAGACCCCAGAACTGAGCAACAGAACTTCAAAATGAAGCTCTGGCCCTTGGAGTTGGTAGTTAATAACCCACACAGCCCTGGAAGGTACGAGAAGCCACAGACACATAGAAACTCGGGAATGGTTTTAATGATCCCACACTCAGCTTGGGGGGTGTGCCGAAAATCTAAATCACGTATATCATGCTTTGTTCTGCCTTAAGAGGTTTCTTAATTGTTTTAAAGGTACACATAATTATAATTCTCCGAAGAGAAGTTTTTGAATACATCTATTCTAAAGATTAGAGCCTTGAGGTATGAACTGTTAAGACAAGGGTGGATAGTCCAGAGATAGTTTCTTTGGCCTGTTGCATTGACAAAATATTTGAATTCGTTGCCAGTATTTTGAAACAAGGATACTTAACAAGCAAATCCAGATTTCTCACTTGTCTTTTAAAAATGGAAGATTTGGCCTACGCTGGACATGCATTCCTGCAAGATAATAAAGCCCCTGCCTTGGCCATTACAGGCAACTGAACTGGTCTCCTCTGCATTAGGACAATGTGCCCAAGATCACACAGCTTGTCAGTACTGTCAATCATCAAAATACTAGCTAACATTGAACTCATACCATAGGCGAGGCATTATTATAATTGTAAGCATTATCTCATTTAAACCTCACAACAACTCTAGGAGGTAGGTATTAATAGTCCCATTGTACAGATTGGGCAACTGAGCCTCAGAGGAAAAATAATTTGCTCCAAGTCATTCACCACTAAGTGGCAGAGGGAGGATTTGGCTCAGAGCAGCCCATCTCCTGAGACTGCAGTTTGGATCTCTTTTTTGGATCACTTCTGCTTCCTAATGGTATTAGCCACTTGAATCGGAATCACTAATCCCCAGTTCATAGTTCTATGAGCAGCTGGCACTAGAAAGCCACCAGGAACAGGGAGTAGGATCAGAGGCTCCTAAGTCCAGATCTCCCCGTTCCTTTGCTGCGAGTCCTCAGGTTAATTACTTAACTTGGTAAAGTTCTTGATAATAATGCTACTAATAACAACCACCTCACGTGGTTATTGTGAGGACTGGCTGAGGGTGTATCAGAGCCTTGGTTGGTCCTGACATAGAACGGGTGAGTCACAAATGTGAGTTCCCCATAGAGGACAATCACTATCACTTTACAATGTTCTGCTTTTCACAGCTCAAAGGCATTTGCAGACCATAAACAAGACATGCCATGTGCCAAGAAAGAACTGAGAAATGCAGCCTCTACCCAACAGAGCCAGATAAGAGACACTGGCTAGGTCTCGTCGGCGCCCCGGGTCCTTCTGAATGTGGCCACCCAGGCTCAGTTTGGACCAGGAGCTGGAGACACAAGCCACACCCACAGCTCAGCCCAACAGTTAGCTTTTCCCAGGCACAGGCCACGGCACCTATCAATTTTGCACCCACTGGCTGTGGCTGCCAAGATGGCAGGCATCCCAACTGGAACCAATGCTGCCAACTGTCCTGCAGACACTGCCCAGAGTTCCCAAGACATGAGGTTCTGCGTTTGGCTCCTGGGGCAGATGGATGGGTTTTCCATCCCACAGGGAAGTATTTTAGATTTGAGCCCCAGAATCCAAAATTGTGAGTACAAGAAAGGGACTCAGAGATCTAGGCTAGGAGTGCAGCTGCCTCCTTATCTGGTGTCCAAGGCAGACATTACTAAACCACCGTTTGGCCTCGAATCCTCAACACAGCCCTATGAGCAGACATTGTCAATAGATTCCAGTTTCCCTATGAGATGAAACTTATTTCTATCCCTGACCAGAACCAAACGCATCATTTCCTGGTGAGGCACATGAAGTCCAAAGATGGGAAGTAAATTTCCTAAGAGCCACACACATTCTGTATCAAAACTCAGTCTAGAATCCAAGTGTCTCGATACCAAGTCCTGGGTTCACTCCCTTTTGCCAAAACAAATTTCTAGGCACATCCCTCTGCCCTTTTTCTCCACTTCCTCCTCTTCAGCTCCCTCACAATAGCCTCTAACCAGAGCATCTTCTGTTCAAAGATGTGCCATATCCCAGCTCTGGGAAAACTGTGATTCAGCAGTGCTTCATGCCTGGACTGTTTCCAAGAGGCCACACACTGAACTGCTGACTCAAGCTGTGGGGGTAAAAAAGAACAATCCCAGGATACTGCGAATCGGGATGCTGCTGGAGAGCACATGCCCAGGCTGCAGGCTGTGCCTCGGAATGGGGAGCCTCCTTCCGGCGCTGGAAGAGGGATGCTGAGTACGTGTGGTGTACAAGAGGGTTGCAAGGGACAGACGGACAGGGGACAGACAACTAGAGTCTTCCTACAGTTAGAGCCGGGGTACAAGTCAGGAGGTTTCAGCAGGGGAGAGAGATTCAGTGTCTTCTACCTGACTCCCCAATCTTTTTCTGTATTTCTTTTTAAAAAAATATTTTTGTAAACTTTCCCTCTTATTATAATAAAATAAATACTGCCAATATTCAGAACATACAGGCATTAACAGTGTGAGGTTTAAATAGTCAATCACTCCAGATTCATAAAGATTTAAATACAATCACAAATTAGTGGCTTCTCCTGTATTTCTCGATGATTGATGATGATGATGATGATGATGATACCATCGATGACAATGGCCACGATGACAGCTATCACTTACTCCGTCCTTACAAGGCACTGTCGTTAGCACTTCAGGTGCATTATCTCAATTAATCCTCCTTCCATCCTTATGGGGCGGCTACAACAGGATGTCCATAAAGTCTAGTGCCATGGGTGATATTATATTACGTGTTTACCTTTGGAAGATGCCCTTGATGGCATTATGGATTTGTCTACGCTTCCGTACTATGGAAGAAACTAAGGAGCAAAGGGTTTACAAGACTTGCCCAAAAGCCACAGAGCTGTTTAACGCTAATATTGTCACTGAAGTAACAAAGAGTAGTAGCCAAAATGCTTGCATGTGGTTTGGGTTGACCTATGTGGTGTTCAGTTGACACACACACACAAAGCCTGGGTGGCACAAGCGGTGTGCAACTGGCTGCCTACTTAAAGGTTGCCAGTTCAAACCCACTCTGCAGCTCTGCAGAAGAAAGGCCTGGTGAACTGCTTCTGTAAGGGTTGTTGTTACTGTGTGCCACTGAGTCGATCCCGACTCATAGCAACCCTATATGACAGGGTAGAACTGCCCTACAGGGCTTCCTAGGTTGTATTCTTTACAACCAAGAAAACCGCCTGGAGCAGTTCTGCTCTATAATACATGGGGTCACCATGAGTCAGAATTGACTTGACCGCAAAGGGAATACATTATACATGTATATATGTGGTCACTATGAGTCAGAATCGGAATTGACGTGACAGCAATGGGTTTGGTTTGAGATATATATATATTTTTAACTAGGGGCCAATATTTAAAAGTTGAGTGATTTTAAAATATCCCAATTTATGACTTTTCTTAAAATATCAGAAAATCTGGCCAACTGGGCAGGTATGACAGCCTGGCTATAGCTGAGGTGAAAGAGCCATTACCTCCTTCATACAGGCACCTAGGCTGGCCCTAGAGGCATCTGAGTTTGGGACACCACCCTGAACTCTTAACCACCCTTACTGATCACCCCCCTAAAGGAAGACACCACTTTACCCACTTCACAGCTTCTTCAGCCTGGCCCCACCCTCACTCCCAGCCCTAAGAAAAGTTCTGGATCCAATGTTTTACAAAAAGAAAAAAAAGAAGAAAAAAAAAAACAAAACAGCTCTACTAACTAATTCAGAGTAAGCTGAGCCGTGCAGTGTATGGATGCATGAGCCTCTACCTCAAGTTCAACAGTCTTGACCTTTCGGGGCTGCGGGCTCAGTGGGGGTGGGGTGGGGAGGCGTGGTGCATAGGGCAGAACAGGAAGATGTGGTCAGCGCCCACCATGTTCTTGCTTCCTGCGGGGCTGCCCCGCACAGCTGCCTTGGGCTGGCTGCTTGTCCTAGCTCTCATGGAAGGAAGTTCTCTCATCACCCACGACAACAGAGTTGGCCCAGACAGCCCAGAAACGTGCAAGGGGGGCTCCCAGGCCAGCTTGCCTTCTGTCTGCGGGCAGCCCCAAGGCTGTGAGACAGGAAGAGGGGAAGAAAGCCTGGCCTCAAGACAGCATCCTGCGGTCAGGCACTCACAAAGCTCCAGCTGGGGGAAAGGGAGAGGAGGAGGCGAGAGAAAGGGGTCCAGCACGGGGACTCTGGACAATGAGCTCCTTTCATCAGTGAATAGAGACAGCCTTACTCGGTCTCAATGGCTTGGGCTCTGAAACGACCGATTCTATACCCAGAAAGCCACATTTGCTAGCCCCTGTGCCAAGGTCAGGCAGGAGCCTGAGATCCCCAAGGAAGCCGATAATCAACACCCGGGAGACAACCACCATCCTTTCTCAGCGCTGTCGGCCGACCCAAAACCTGCAATGAGCCTCTTCATTTCTAGGCTTTTCTGCACTGGGGTGAGAGTGGGGAGACCCTCGCCCTCACCTGTGACATGCTCTGCCTAACTGTGGGGCCTAGTCAGCACAGGAAGTGCTCCCTCCCCAGGCTCTCCACTGAGACATCTGTGGGGAAGGGGCAGGAAACGATGAGAAAGAGCTGGGGAAACAAGATGCAAATTCAAGTTTGTAGCCTGGAGTTGAACAAAGTCCTGATGTGGTGGGAATCGTGGCTGATGACACAGCAATAGCCTCTGTTTAGCAGGCACTTGGAGAACATTCCCTTTAAGGGTTTATTGCCAAGGTAGCAAAGCGGGGACCTACAGGCAGTATTTAGTGTAGACATGTTTTGTTCAGCCTATGCAATGTTTAAGAAAAGAAAAGCTAAATATGTTGCCAACATTTGAAATTTGGGAGATTTCACATGAAACCGTGACGTTCTGGCATTTCTTGGAAAATCAGAGGAGCTGGCGACACATATCCATCACTTTCATAAAGCAACGGATGCCTGGAGCTGAGTAGCAGCTGTTGCTCTGAGAAGGGGCAGGTATCCTCTGGCTCCCGACAGTCCCGTAGACACGCTTCCCTCATTAAGACTATGGCTGCTGTGTTGTTAGCAGCCAAAGCGTCAACTCCAACTCATGGCAATCTTACATACAACAGAACAAAACACTGCCCAGTCCTGAGTCATCCTCACAATCATCAGCATGCTCATGTCTATTGTGACGGCTATTGTGCCAATCCATCTCACCAAGGGTCTCCCACGCCCTTGCTGGCCCTCTACTTCACCACACATGATGTTCGACTCCAGCGATTGATCCCTCCTGATAATATGTCTAAAGTAAGCAAGTAAGCCAATATTCTGGTGTGATCCATAGGGCTTTCATCGGCTAATGTTTGGAAGTAGATTACCAGGCCTTTCTTCCTAGTCTGTCTTACTCTGGAAACACTGTTGAAACCTGTCCACCACGGGTAACCCTGCTGGTTTGAAATACCAGTGGCATAGCTTCCAGCGTCATAGCAACATGCAAGCTACCACAGAATGACAAAATGACAAGATGGGTGGTGGATGGCTGCTATAGGCAATGGCATTTGCAATCTTTGGTTTATGGGTCCCAAGTGAGGTCCAACACTCTCACCAGGAGACCCTGGAGTCACAGAGAAGTATGGGATATGGACCATAGACTGAATGTAAAGCAAACTTCGCTAACAAGTTCATGGCTGATTTGACTCAAGAAGAATATATGAACACACCCAGGAATACCGGGTCAGAGGTAGGGTCTACTCCCATGGGTAGGGTACGAGTCTCATGCTGTCATCACTCCCTGCTAATGCTGTTTGGACAACTTACCCCACTTTCCCAAGGCCAGGGACTATCTCTGTTATTGCCACAGAGAAAACATTTGGTAAATTCACGTTGAGCCAAAATCCACTGAACCTTGGACCCTATACAACAAGTCATGGTAGGTTGGAGTCTAACAGATGAGTGTTCAGAACCCAGCCAACACATGAGCTGTAGGATTCCTTCCTGACTGAAAGTTAAGAGCAAACCCTCACTGTGCAAACCAGCCTTGGGAATAAAAGACTGAGAGGACGGAGACCAGCTCAACCTAAAAAAAACCAAAACCAAACCCACTGCCCTTGAGTCGATTCTGACTCATAGCGACCCTACAGGACAGACTAGAACTGCCCCATAAGGTTTCCAAGGCCGTAATCTTTACAGAAGCAGAAGGCCACATCTTTCTCCTGAGGAGCAACTGGTGGGTTCAAACCGTCAACCTTTTGGTTTGCAGTCAAGCACTTAACCACTGCACCACCAGGGCTCCTTCTGATTTAGCTCAACCTACTGACTGGCAAATATTTGAGATGAAGAAGTAAAGAGTTTAGCCTTTATAGGATATGTTGCATATCCAATGAGCTATGGTCTGCTAAGAAGATAGTACAGAGATATCATAAAATTAGCGTAAGTTCTGAATTTATCAAAGGATACAACAGCTCAAAAGAAGTAAGGTCAACCCCACAGGGTAGTGGCAGGTTCAGCATATTTTAGCGTAGCTTTTCCAGGTCTAAGAAGGTAGACTGAGGTTTATTGTATCTGCCCCTGCTCAATGTAGCCACAGCCATTTTTCTTCAGCTCTGTAATAAGTGTGTGTGTGTGTGTGTGTGTGTGTGTGTGTGCATGCACACACAAACATTTTTGAGAATTTTCATGCTTGTGCAATTATGTATGTGTGGTCTCTCCCATTTAATCCACACATGGCCATCAAGTTGATTCCAACTCAAGGCAACCCCATCTGCTTTCAGAGTAAGAACTGGGCTCCGTCAGGTTTTCATGGCTGTAATCTTTAAGGAAGCAGATTGCCAGGCCTTTCTTCCATGGCACCACTGAGTGGGTTCAAGCACCAACCTTCTGGTTATTAGCCCATCACAAATCGTTTGCACCACCCAGGGACCTTCATCTAATCCAAAGCCCTCCTGAATGGCTGTGGTGGAATCTGTAGATTTTGTTTGCCTTGCATTCCTAATTTTGGGGAATTCCCCATGAGTCCTCCCACTCCTGGTACTAATTTCAAATGGCTGCTGGGGAAGGGGAGTCCAGGTTCAGGAAAGACGTCGCTAAGCAGACTTTTATTTCTGAGCTGTGACAGGAGTGAAAAAGGATAAAAGGGAAAGCATGCAGTATTCCATTTCTGCACTTTGCATTCAGTTATAATTATTCATGCAGGAGCATCTTTAAACACCAAAAGGGGGAAATATTACAGTTGTTCTGACTTCACACGTTAACTGTGTTTATATGCTAACAGCATTTCTCAGGGACAATTATCTTATTACTAGTGCACTAATCTTTTAAATCTTTTCAACACAGTTTACAGCTGCAGACTTAAAACATTAAGCCTAATTAAGACCCTGCTTTCAGCAGGTAAGGTAAACTACTTGCATATTTTAAGAGACGTTAAAAAAAAATCAGTTTGGGGAGAGCGTGAAGGGGGGCACAGTGTCAAAGGTATACAGAGAAGAGATTATATGGCATCCATCAATTTGAGGAACTTTAAAACCGTCCCGATGTTAGTATTCCAGAATCCAGCAGACAAGTTCCATTAGCCGAGGTGGTCTACACAGTCATTACAAAGAAGAGAGACACAGAATTCAGGACCAGGAAGGACAGCTGGTCTGGTCACTTCAAGGAGAAAGTAGGTATTTTGTGTTAAATTATCCACTGCCATTTAGTATATGTGCCACGTGACTTCAACACAGAGTAGTGGTTGAGAGCATGAATCCTGTGTTCAAATGCTGGCTTGATCAATAACTCTGTTTGACCTTAAATTACTTAGCACCTTGGTGCCTCAGTTTCCTCATATGTGAAGTAGAGATAATAATAATGTCTAACTACGTCCCAGAGCCCAGGTGGTGCAGTGGTTGAGAACTACAGCTGCTAAGCAAAAGGTCAGCAGTTCGAATCCACCAGGCGCTCCTTGGAAACCCTACGGGGCAGTTCTACTCTGTACTATAGGGTCACTATGAGTTGGAATTGACTCAACGGCAACGGGTAACTGGTAACTACCTCCCAGGTCTATTATCAGGATTGACTGAATTAATACATGTAAAGCACTGAGAATAGTGTCTGGTTCATCACAATCGTTAAGTATCTGTTTAAACAGTGTGGGCTACAAGGACAAACAACAACAGGCCTGAAACTTACCTAAACAACGCCTGTTTTCTAACACGCTCTTGACTTCACACACACTCCCTGTATTATGACTCATTTGAGAGCTGCTAATATATAACCATAGCTCCATTTACTGTGTCTGTTAGCAGAGCCCACCACAGCTACAGCAATACATTCTCCAATTACTCATCCTGCTATCTCGTTAGCTGCCATATAAAACAGGCACCTTGGATCATCTGTTTTTGTTTTGTTTTAAATCGCAGAGTAGCAGGCTGCTCCCTGAATGGCTGCTTTGGGAACTGGGATTTATAGGCCAGCTTCTTAGATCCTAAGCAAAGCTCTGGTATCCCAAGTTTTGACCCAGGGCCTGGGCTATTTTTTACCAAACGTTTACTGCATGCCTCAACCTGTGCCTGATAGTCTGAAGCCCCATCTTTTTGAACTCTCACACTAACACCATGGGCTATTTAATGCTGACCCAATTTATAGATGAGGAAACTGAGGCTTTAAGCAACCTTCTATCATCACACAGCTGGGTAACGAAGCAAAGTCACAATGTGGCACAAACCACTGCCATTCTCTTCTATAACGTTTTTTAAGCCAGCTGACTACATTTCTCAAGAGGATTCATACTACTAGTAGCAGTAGTAGAACTAATGGTAATAACAACCACCCCCAACATATTCTAAGCCACTGACATGCATTAACTCATTTAACCCTGCAACCTCCCTAGAAGTTGTTGCTGTTGTTGTCAGGTGCCGTCAAGTTGGTTCCAACTCACAGCGACCCCATGCACAACAGAACAAAATACTGCCTGGTCCTCACCATCCTCACAATCAGTGCTATGTTTGAGCCCATTGTTGCAGCCACTTGTCAACCCATCTTGTTAAGGGTCTTCCTCTTTTTCACTAACCCTCTACTTTACCAAGCATGATTCCTTCTCCAGGGATTGGTCCCTCCTGATAACATGTCCAGGGTAAACGAGACGAAGTCTCGACATCCTTGCTTCTAAGGAACATTTTACATAAGCGTTCACTATAAGTTAGGGAAACCATTATTAGTACTCATTTTACAGATGAGGGAACTGGGGTCAGAGAGGTTATAAAATTTGCCCAAGGTCACACAGCTATAAAGTGTTGGAGCCAGGATTTGACTAAATCCAAGAAATCTGGCTACAAAATCCAATTTTCTCGAAGATATTGCTCTACAGCCTCTAGTAATGCTTATAAAACCATACAACTGCCACCTTCTCAGAGAACACATGAAGTAGAACTGGAAAGACGAAATAGGCATTGACTGACTGGTCGACTCAATCACCACGTATAAAACAAATGACTGAAAAATCAGCTCACGTGATATACGCCGCCAAGAAGAGGACGTAGGGAGGGCACAAAACAGAGGAACTTCACAGAGAACGAGGGATCAGGAAGATTATTTCAGGAAGTGAGAACTAAACTGGGCTTCAAAGAAAGAGCCAGAATTAACTTGTCCAAGGTTGGGGCGAGGACAAGCATTTTAGACAGGGAACAGCATTAACGAAGGCTCTGGGAAGGCACATATGATTTTTAAGAAGCAAAGAGGAGAAGCCTAAACCCAGAATGTTGAGGGGGTGAGGGAATGAGAGGAGATGGAAGAATCTGGTATAGAAGCTGGGTCAGGCAGCACCCTACAGGGCCAATGAAAGAGTCTGGATTTTATCCCAAAAGCAACAAGGAATCACTGACGAGGTTTATGAGGGGAGTGGTTTGAATCTCTGTTAGAAGTCAGCTTTCAGTAGCAGCACCCAGGTTATATTTACATGGTCTCACGTAACCTCTGAAAACCAGCTCCGTGAAACAGCACACTAAAGATTTTTAAGATGAGTTTTCTAGTTTTCTAGTTCCCATTATTAGGGATCATAACGCATTCCACAGTCTAAGCCATAAGGTGGCTACCACCTACAAGGCTTTACAAATTATCCAATCCTCATGATTGTTACAGACAGCAAGAAAATCAGGAACAGATATGTTGCAGCATCTTAAAGTCGGATAAAAGATCTTTTGTCTAAAAAAGAAACACTTTTTTTTTTAAAACACTGATCTAGGTGAGACAAACATCAATCTGTAACTCTAAAGTTCTATGTTTAGGAGAATGCCGCAGGCATTTGCAAGATGAATGGCTAAAACACCCATAGACACAGACAGACACACAGACTGTACAGAACAGACTACTTCTTGCAAGCTCCTATTTACTGACACCTATTATGTGCTCAGCCCTGACGGCACAGTGATTAAGACATCAGCAGCTAACCAAAATGTCGGCGGTTCGAATCCACCAGCTGCTCTTTGGAAACCCTATGGGGCAGTTATACTCTGTCCTATAGGGTCGCTATGAGTTGGAATTGACTCGACAGCAACGGGTTTGGTTTTTTGGTTTACTATGTGCTGAAGGTCCCTGGGTGGTACAAACAGTTTGCGATCAACTATGAACCTAAAGGTTGGTGGTTCAAATCCACGTTTGAACCCAAGTCAAAACTGACTTACTGGCAATGGGTTTGGTTTTTGGTTACTATGTGGTAGGTACTCTAGTTTATTTCAACCCTATAACTAGGGTGACCAACCATCTCGATTTGCCTGGGACTGAGGACACAGGACTTTCCGTGCTAACCCCAGGGAAGTCCCAGGCACACTAGGACAAGTTGGTCATGCTATCTACAACAACCACAGGTATTACTCTAAGGAACACACGGGCTCAGAGAGGTAAAGACACTTACTAATGTCACACAGCAAGTAAGGAGTGCGGACCAAAGTTCAAGTCCTGATCTGTATGACTCCAAATCCTTCTCTAATAATAGCTAACATTTCTTGAGTGCTTACTATGTCCTAGATACTGTTCTAAGCTTTTACAAGCATTAACTCATTTCATCCTCACAGTGTCTCTACGCAGTAGGTACTATTTTGAGTCCTGTTTTACAGATGGGAAATCTGAGGCTCAGATTAGCTAAAGACTCAGCCCAGCCAGGAAGTGGGAGGTCTGGCCATAGTGTCTGTGCCGTGAACCTGATCTTACCCTGCCTACCAAACCACAGGGCAGTATGCGCCCACAATGCAGGGGATTTTAACATTTTTGTTATTCTTGCTGTTTTCTTGCTCAAGGTACATTTTTTTCCCCATAAACAGACAAGAGAGATTATACTAGAGCTTTGGAAAATCAAATTATTCTGAGTCTTACAGCCAACAATTTTGCTAGTGGTTGCTGATTTACCAGGTACTTCGGCCAATTACAAAACCCGAAAGACAGTGAGATCTGCTGAGGCTGGTCAAGTTCAGCGTCCAATGCCAGCCCAGGCTCCAGAGAGGCCTGGAACATGCTCTTGGGGCCTCACACCCCTCAATTCATCACTGCTGCCTGCTGGACGTGGTTGCCGCTGGCACGGGCAGCCTGGCACTGAATTTCCACGCTTTGTGTAAAAGGAAGCCTTCCTGAACTTCACCTTACAGATTTTATGCTCTGGGGAAGGCGGTCACACCCGAGGCCCAGATATGAATAGCTGGGGCCACTGTGTCCCCGCAATGCAGGAGTGGGGGACTGGCAACCTTGAGGCTGATGGGTCACTGGGGCACCGCCACCTTTACCGTTAGCCTAGTTTACTGAGCGTTCTCCTGTGGGAGACCCTACACAAAATCCTACCTGGGCAACCAACCTGTTTACAGAGAGGGGAACGGAGGCTCAGGACTCCGTCAGCGCTGGCTGGGACTGGACGGCTCCATGATACTGTGCTTTCCTGATCTAGAGCAGTGTTCTCAACCAGGAGCAATGTAGCCTCCCAGGGGACATTCGACAGTGTCTGGAGACATTCTTGGTTGTCACAACTGGGGTGGAGGGTGCTACCAGCATGTAGTGGGTGGAGGCGAGGGATGCTGCTAAACATCCTACAATGCACAGGGCAGGACCCCACAACAGAGGATTATCAGGTCCTGAAGTCAAAAGTGCCAAGGCTGAGAAACCTTGGTCTAGGGTCACAGTCAGGAAAAAGTGCCAACCGCTGCCGCCAAGCTTGCAGCCACACACGCCCAGCCAGCCCACTCACCTCCCAGATCCCTCCTGGTGATGCCAGGCCACCCAATCTGGTGATGCGTACTCAAGAGGGCAGGGACTGTCCCTTTCTCGCTCACGGTTGCATCCCGGGGCCTAGAACAGGGACTTGGTGCCTTTTTATTTTATTCTTTTAAACAATAGGGATAAAATAACAAACGAGGAAGAGCCCCACCTAGGGAGCACACAGCTTGCCAGGGTCCGACATGGGAATAGTTACCACTGGAAGGAATTTAATAGGGATTAAAGGCCCAGGGCTTTGGCAACTACTAGCTGTGGGCACTCAGGCAAGTTATTTAATCTCTGTAATCCAGCTTCCTAATTTATAAAATGGGATACTAACACTATAATAGCATGTACATGGTATAGTCATTAGGAGGAATTAGTGAGACAATGGGTGTCAAGGACACGGTCCAAAAAAAAAAAAACCACTGCCGTCGAGTTGATCCAGATTCATAGCGACCCCACAGTGTTTCCAAGGCTGTAAATCTCTACAGAAGCAGACTGCCACATCTTTCTTCCACGGAGCCGCTGGCGGTTTACGAACCACTGACCTTGGGGTTAGTAGTCAAGTGCTTTAACCACTGTGCCACCAGGACTCCTGAGTACATACTAAGTGCCAAATAAATGGTATCCTCTTCTTTCCCTCTAACTCCCTCCTAATTACTTTCATCTGAACCATCTAAAATAATCGCTATAATGGAGATACCTAGAGGGTACCGCGGGAGATGAGGGGAAAGATATCCATCTGTCTTCTGCTCCCCAGGGCAGAATGAGCATTTAACTTACAGCGCACACAGCTCTAACCGTGGTGAGAGGGGGTTCTTTGGGCCCTCACTGAGAATGCCAGCAAGGGAATCCCAGACTGTCAGGACCTTGTGAGGCCAGCTGCCCTCAGCTAGACATAATGATAGTATTCCTATTGTAAAGTTCGCACAATCTTCCGTCACAGGAGAGTATAAGAAGTCCAGGCTTCTTGACTGGCCAGACGGGCAGCCAGCTTGGCCCCTAAGAAGTACTTCGAGAGCCACATGGTTGGCTCACCAGCCCTCATCCAACACTCATACCCCCGACACACACACACGTATCCCCATCGTCACAGCTGATCGGCCTGCCTTGGCAGAATGGAAGCTGTGACCCAACACCGTCAATCCACCCTCTGCACGAAGCCCTGTTTCAAAGATAACCAGAATGCTCAGGGCATCCCCAAAACCATGACTTATTTCTTATTGCTGGCTGCAACCAAGCGATGCCTGAGAGTTTTGAGCATTTGGGCATTCTAATTCATGCTGGAACCATATCATCTAGAAGGGGGAGGCTGAACGAGCAGTTATGAGTTAGCTGGCTGGGGTTCAGGACAAGGAAAAGGAATTCTTTACCTGCACAGAGATCTAGAATCAAAGAGCTACAATGAAGTTAAGTCAGTTGCCATGGAGTCGATTCTGACTCATGGTGACCCCATGTGTGTCAGAGGAGAACTGTGCTCCATAAGGTTTTCCATAGCTGATTTTTCAGAAGTAGATTGTCCGAGGCGCCTCTGGGTGTGCTCCATCCTTCAACCTTTTGATTAGCAGCCGGGCACATTAACCGTTTGCACCCCTCAGGGGCTCCACAAAGAACTTAAACCAAACCAAACCCGTAGCCGTCAGTCAATTCTGACTCATATAGGACAGAGGAGAACTGCCCCATATGGTTTCCAAGCAGCAGCTGGTGGGTTACAAAGAACTCAGAGCCGATCAAATGCAGCTGTACTCATTTTACAAACAGAGAACAAAGACGATAAGCAGGCTACTTGCATTGTTCCTTTTCTCTCGCTTTTTCAACATAGTTGAATTAGAATAGGTTAAACACGTCTACTCAAATGTTAGGCTTTCTTTCCCCTTGGCCTGGCATACAGCTGGCACTCAATAACTGTCTAGTGAATGAGTGAACATCAGCCACCTTACAGGAGGCAACTCTGGAGAGGACTCCACCTCCTCTAAAGAGAAAAACAACAAACAGCATCACCATTAGAGGAGACTGTGCGTGTGTGTGTGTGTGTGTGTGTGTGCGTGTGTGCGTGTGTGTGAAAGAAGGGGTGGGGAGGCAGAGTTTGTGGTTTCCATACCAAACAGATATTTATTTATTCCAAGACACTTGTTTTACTAAAAAAGAATTATTTTAATATAAATAATCACCTCTTAAACTAAGCACAGCATGGACTGGATTGTGTCCCCCCCAGAATAGGTGCTGAAACCCTAACCCCTATACCTGTGGATGTGATCTACTGTAATGCAATCTAACGCAGTCATCTTCCACAATGCAATCTAATGGGATGTGATCCATCAGTCAGTTGAGGTCACACCAGTGTAGAGTGGATCCTAAACCTAATCACTTCAGAGTTACTACATACAGAGCAGCGTATATACAGAGACAAAGACACACACCCACAGAGGAAGACAGACACCATGTGAGGATCACCAAGGACCAAAGAACACCGGGGCTACCTACAAGGAAGCAATGCACACAGCCGAGACCCCAATTTGAATTTTTAGCCTCCGTGAGAAAATAAGTTTCTGTTCCTTAAAGCCACTCGTTATAGCAACACTAGGGAGCTAAGCTAGTACATGATCTTATGTCTAGCGGATTTGCTCAAAGAGGCCAGGGAAACGTGCTGGAGGTTTCCTTCTGCCAGGTCACCAGTAAGTGGCCATTTTCTAAAAGGTGGCCCTTTTAATACACATCATCATTATTTAACCTAAAATCCTAGTTAGTATTCCAGCAAACTGTCTCCTTCTAATTGAAGTTATGTCTAGAAGATATTGCTAACGGCTTTCTTTCTTTCAAATAAAGCTGTCATTTATTAACTACCTATTATGTGCCAGGTACTTTACTGGCCTTAACTCTTTTTAATTCTCATTTTCACCCTCATGACGATGCTAATAAAGCAGATATCCCCAGGTTACAGCTGAGAAAACCGAGGCTAAGAGAGGGTGAAATGACTGGTCCAGTGTCACGTAACTAGTAAGAGGCTGAGCTAGGATTTGAACTCCCACCTACTGTGGAGTCCTCTCCAAAGTTGCCTACTAAAGACTTGCTAACGTTCACTCGTTCACTAGACAGTTATTAAGCGCCAGCTGTATGCCAGGCCTAGGGGAGAGAAACCCTAAGATTTGAGTAGACATGTTCAACCTATTCCAACTCAACTATGGAGAAAGAACAAAAGAGAAAAAGTCCAGGCCCCTTACACAATGGCCTATTGCCTCTCAGATTAAAGCCCAATCCCCACATCCTTGTTAGTATCGTTTTCATGGACGGACCACTCCGAAGAACTTAATTTTTAACACAAAGGACACAAAATCGGGAACCGGAAAACCTTTATCTCAGCTTTATCAGCTGCATCTTAGGTACATAGTAAAATTACTGGGCTCAATTGCTTCATCTATTAAATGGGAATAACTCCCAACTACCTCTCAGGATTGCTGTCAAAAACAAAGAAGCATGCAGACAAAAGCGCACTTTCTTCTCCCAGAAATGTCAGAGGCCAGCAGATCTTCTGGGAAGTCAGCTTCAGCAATCTTTCAAATGCTCCCTAGGCAAGCAGCCCAACCCACCAGGCCTTGCTCTAAGGAGTCACCTCTTAATAATAAATTGCACTAACTTCAGTTGGCTCGCCTTAAAGACTATATATAGAAGAAAATACTCAAGAGTTCCAGTCTAGCAGCAACTTCTTCAAAACTCAGCCCCAAACAGCTAATTGTTAATGTAGTCTGCACAACCTGCCAGGCAGCTTTAATTCACGGAGGCTGGCCGAGTGATGGAAAACCCTTGTAAATCAGCACAGGTTGTCTGAGCAGCAACACCCCAGGGCTTTGCAGAAAAAAGCTGCAGCACGGTAGCTGGTCCCAGGGAGTGTGCTGACAGGGTGCAGTGCGGTGCAGTGGGTGGGGGGCTCGGTGGTAGAGGGCAGGTCTTCTGTGCACCCCAGGATTGCGGTGATCCCTGAACCTTGGGGTCTGAGGCTCACGTTATTATATTACAGCCTTCTGGGGAGCGTAAGGGACCAAACTGCAGGTCTTCAGTTTCTCCAGGTATGAAATGAGGGAAGTGAATCAGTTACACACACACACACACACACACACACACACACACACACACATTCAGATACCCATTCTCAAGACACACTTGAAAATGTTGGTATTTTCCCTGCTGGAAGGTATACAAGACATTGTGAGCAATGATTCTTTTTATGAGACTGGAAGAAGCAGAGAGAGAATTCTACTTATTTTACATCTTTCTCTGATGTGTAAGTTTGCTTGTCACATGCATGTACAACTTTTATTTAAAAAGCAAGGGCCACTTAAAAATGAAAAGGTAAACCAGGAACCAACAAAAATGGGTACTTGCGGGTAAAGTGAAGGAACAGGGGTGGAAGGAAGAATTCTTTGAATGCATCTTGTTTTGCGGATTTGAGTTTAAAACCATGTATGTGAAAGTTTTACCTGACGACAAAACAAACAAAAAAGCAAATGCATCAGGCCTACTGAGGCAGGGGGATTAGGGCTGTTTCTGTTTTCTTTCATAAACTTTCTACATAAATTAACAAACCAAATTTCTAAACATGAAAAAAGATAAACAAATTGTGGTATATTCACACAGTGGAATACTACTCAGAAACAAAGAAGGAACCACTGATGCAAGCATCATGCTGGATGAACCTCAAGACAAGTATGTTGAGTAAAAGAAGTGAGGCGAAAAAGAGTACACACTGTATAATTTCATTCCTATAAAACTTTAGAAAATGTAAACTAACCAATATAGAACCATGGCCAAGTAATTCCAGCGTCCATGCTCTTATCCACTGTGCCACGCCCCTTCCTCAGTTATTACTGAGCGCCTACTGTGCACCAAGGCTGGATTCATAATGACATAAGCCACTTTGAACTCAAAGGCTACAAGAAGGGACAACCACAAATGTTAGTCTTGGAATGCTTTCCTCTCTCTGGGTGGGAAGGCACCATTACCCCCATCACAGACGCACAGAGAGCCCCTCCAATGGCAGGTTTCAGCCAAGAGGTGTTTTAAGGACCTGGGTATTATCTAAGGTAGTGCTGCCCCAATAGAACTTTCTGTAATGATGGAAATGTTCTATACCTTTACCATCCAATATGGCAGCCACTAGCCACATGCAGCTATTGAGCACTTGAAATGTGGCTAGTGAGACTGAGGAACTGAATTTTACTTCTATTTAGTTTGAATTACTACCTTATTGGACAGCATAGGTCTGAGGGATCTCACAATCTCTCACGCCCCCCAGGTACTGAGGGGCATGTGGACACCCATGCACTTGCCCCCATAATAACAGCCCCCACTCTGGGCACAACTATACGTGAGGCCCTGTGCGAAGAGCTTTAGTGCATTTCCTCATTAAATCCTCCCAGAGACTCCAAGGGGGTATAACTCATCCCCATTTTCCAGGTATGGAAACTGAGGCTCACAGGGGTGCAGCAACTCACTCACCAAAACCTATTGCCATGGAGTCCACTCTGATTCCTGGCCAGCCCATCTGTATCAGAGTGGAACACTGCTCCATAGGATTTTCAATGGCTATAATCTTACAGAATTAGACTGCCAGCCCTTTCTTCGTTGGTGCCGCTGGGTGGATTCAAACGGCCAACCTTTTGCTAGTAGCCAAGTGCAAACCATCTGCACAGCTCAGGGACCAGCCACAGTAAATGGCAGAGCCAGGATTTGGACCTGGCAGTCTAATTCCAGAGGATAAGTTCCAAACCACTATACAATCCTGTCCCACAACACAAAGGCCTGCCTTCCTGTCTGTCCTGAGGTCCATATGCTCATTCCAACAAGCTGGGGCCAGGTGCATCTATCTTTGGTTGAAGGGGAAGGACCAGGTTTTCTGTGCGAAGCGTTGAGAGAGACACAGGCAGGATCCAAGGGGGACGAAGAGTTCCTTCTCTCACAGTTACCAGGGGAAGCACAGAGGACGTACAGTGCGTCGGCAGGGCTCCAAAAGCCTCCAGCTTCTCAAACCTCCTTGCTCTCGCACAGGCCATTCCCTCTGCCCAGAACACCTTCTCCTCCTTGCCCACCTGGAGAATGCTAATTTCTCCTTCTCAACTCAGCTCATACCTTTTCCTGGAACCCTATACTGACCTCTCAAAGTTAAGTGGACCATTCACTCCTCTGTTCCATGCTGTCACCACCATCACCATCACGTCTTGTAGTTGTTGTGGTTAGCCGCCATTGAGTAGGCTCCAACTCGTGGAGACTCCCCATACAACAGAACAAGATGTTGCCCTGTCCTATGCCATCTCGGCCATTGTTGGTGTGCTTGAGTCTATTGTTGCGGCCACCGTGTATTTTAAGTGCCTTTGGGGTCATCTTCCAGCTCTACATTGGACAATAGTCTGTGGAGACCCATAGGGATTTCATTGGCTAATTTTTGGAAGTAGATTGCCAGGCCTTTCTTCCTAGTCTTAGTCTGGAAGCGCCATTGAAATCTGTCCACTATGGGTGACCCTGCTGGTATTTGAAGATACTGGTGGCATAGCTTCCAGCATCACAGCAACATGCAAGCCACCACAGTACGACAGACTGACAGACAGGCAATTATGTCTCTCTTATCTCTGAGCTTTCTCATTCCTCTTCGAGTTCATAATGGCAGGGGCTGTGTCTTGCCCATCACTGTTCTCCCTGAGCCAGAGAGGAGGCCTGATATATGGTCCACACGCTGCAAATGTTGCCTTCGAATGGTAACGATGGTAAGATGAATAGTTTAAACAAAAGGAGCATTTAAATGTTAAGAGTTGAATTAAGAAGTGGCTTCTGTCACGAGGAGAGAGTAGTGAGAGTCTTTCAAAATTGCAGGCCCTGGAGACAGGCCAGGGTATGTTTTCCAACTCAGCTCCTTTCTAGCTGTGTGACCTTAAGCAAAGGTCTTAACCTCTTTGAGCCCCACCACTCTCATCCCTAAGGGGGATAATAATACTAGAACCACCTCAGGGGGTTGTTGTGAAGATCACAAGAGCGAATCACATATGTAAAGCACTTGGCATGGAGCCCGGCTTCAGAGAAAGTATTTAGGAAATGTTCACGATCATTGGCAAGCCACCTACAAGGATGGCCAGGGCACACATCGGAGCTTGTGGGGGGGGGGGGATGGCCCCACGGACTGGTCAGCTCTGGGCCCAGTGTATCAAAATACCTTTCGCCTGGAATCAGTTCTGACTCATGGTGACCCCTGCGTGTTTCAGAGCTCTACAGGGTTTTCAATGGCTGTAATCTTAAAGTGGATCACCAGGCCTTTCTTCCATGGCACCGCTAGATGGATTTAAATCACCAACCTTTCGGTTAGTAGGCAAGCACAAATCATTTGCGTCACCCAGGGACCTTCGTATCAAAATAAAGCTGACCAAAGTGAAGGATGCGGGCTGTACAATAAACCTCAGATAAATAGGTGACCTTGTCCATTTTTTCCTTTACTTTCTACCACATTCTAAAAGACCCTGGGGCCCTTCTGGTTCTCAGCTAGCCAGGCCTGGTTTTAGGGGGCTGTGAGACAAGACGTCACCAACTAGCCACCCACTAGCTGCATCTGGCTCTCAGGTATATTTCGTTTTGGCCTGCAAAGCATTTTTAAATTTTTCAATTAGTCACCAATGTTTAAACCTCAGGAGATGACACGTTCAAATCCTGCATGTCCAACCTTCCTTGAAAATCAGAAGACTTGGCCACATTGGGTCCGCATTTTCAGAGCTGAAAAGCAACTGTCTGCTTTAGAGGAGGTGTGGGTGGCCCAGCCCCTACGTGGCCTCTGTACCTACCCACCCTTTCTCACTGCCTGCCCTGCCCACCGAAGACATCCAACTCTGCAACCCCTGCCCTGGCAAAGGAAGGCATCTGGCCAGGAACCCGCACCCTTCGGCTGTTTTATCTAGCCAAGTGGTCAGCTAGAGGCAGGGAGCAGCTCTGAGTCTTAGTAAAAATCTGTACTCCAAACCCACCTGACTTCTCTTTGACATCACCGATATGTAAAGGCACGGATGAATAAAGCGTTCTGTTTAATAATAAACTAACCGTGTCTTTGCTGCCTGTCTCACGGAGGAGGCTAAAAATAAATCACTCGTGGCAGAGCAGATCAAGCCTCACCTGACACAGGGGTGTCAGGTGGTGCTGGCGTTTGCCTAGCGTCAGGCCAGGAAGAATTCCTGATGTCAGGTTAATGCGGCATCCTTGCGGGAAGCAGGAGGTGCCAGGAGACCCGGCCTGAAAGTTCTCTGAATTCATTCGCCGCCCAAAGAGCACAAGGTGGAGCAGAGATACAGTCAGATGAAATGACAAGCCTATTCATGTCACCTTTGTGTCTCATCTGAAGTATCACTTTTTCATAGAGGTGACATAGACACTGACCTATTAAGAGTAGGCCCCCATGCCCCATCCCTATCTTAGTAAAACATAAAGACACACATGCGTGTTGTGTGTGCATGAATACACACCTACACACACAAGTACACACATATGCACGGCCACACATACACTCACGCATATACACACATACATGCACATGTGCACGTATACACATACACAGGTACACATACACACAGGAACACACAGACGCACGCTCCACTGTCTGCTTCCTCTCACAAGCTGCGACATCTCATTTATTCCTTCTCTTGTGCACTGTCTCGCTTCAACTAGAACAGAAGCTCCAGGAACACCAGGGTCTTGTCTGATTCGTTGGACTGTGAAGCTCGATGGCTCACCCCGCATTTGGCACAAAACAGGCCCTCACTGAAAATTTACCAGATCCATCTCTGACACCATACACGGTATCCTGTTACATTTCCAGTCTTCCAAAGCTTGCACACTATTTTCCTGATTGTTGCCATATTTCTCTACCACCGTACAGTGATTTACTATTTTATTCAACCAACTCTCATTTTTTTCAACTGAAATACATCTGTTCAAGAACAAAACTTCATGGAGTACACTTGGGCAGGAGAGAGACACCTGTGTAAGACAAGCTTTGGAGCAGACCATCTCATATCAGCAGTGTGACCTTGGACAAGTCAGTTGACCTTTTTGAGCCTCAGTTTCCTCATCTGCGAAACAGGACTAATGATAACACCAAACGCAAACAGACGCTGTTAAGGGTAAACTGAGTTAACACATGGAAAGCTAATTCACGGCAAGTGTTTAGAACAGTGACTGGCACACAGTAAGCTTGATATGATTACTATTCATATTAGTATTCATATTATTTATGAAGAAATACTATCACTTACCATAATAAATATTAAACAAGAATTTCATTTATGTAACAGCTAAAAAACATTTTTGGAGACACAGGCTGAGTCCCTGCTTTGCCCTAAACCAGATGTGAGAAGAACCCCTGCCCAGGCCCCCAACTCCCCATCTTTCAAATGAGGATGCTGGGCTGGACATTCTGCGATACCATCCATCTTCTAGCTCTGATTCTCTGATTCCCAATCCATTGATGACCCTACCTCTTAAAAGAAATAAAATTGGAAAGCCTGAATCTACACAATGGGGGAGCAAAAGGGAGGAGCCGGGGTGGGGGTGGGGTAAGAGGGGATTATTCACATTCCAAAAGAATTTGTTTTTACCACAGGATTAACGGCAGAGTTGGCTTTAAATAGCAGTTTAAGCCTTGTTTATGGATTACTAAATACTTGATGGAGAGGCTGAGGGGCCCAGGAACTTGGAGCAAAAGCAAGCTTCGGCCCGGCCAGAAATGAAAAGGTATGCATGTTTTCTTTGCAATTACAATAGCTACCAACAGGAGAAACGACTTTGCTTCAAAGAGCCAGATTCCTACGCAAGCACATCCATCGCATTAAAGATGGTGCACCTGGACCCATGGGCCAGTTCACAGCAGTCATCAGCACATATATACATTTAAGCCCCTCCTATGAAAACGTTGTCCCTGGGTGGTGCAAACAGTTAAACACTTGGCCGCTAACTGAAAGGTTGAAGGTTCAAGTCCACCCAGAGGCACCTCGGGAGAAAGGCCTGGTGATCTACTTCCCAGAAATCAGCCACTAGAAAACCCTATGGAGCACGGCTCTACTCTGATACACATGGGGTCGCCACGAGTTGGAATCAACTCGACGGCAACTGGTACTGGTATAAAAACATTGATAATTTAATTTGTTAAATTTATGAAGCACCTGTAATGGACCAGGCACTGTTGAGCATGTTACATATATTATTTCATCTAATCCTCACAGCAACCCAATGAGGCGGGTATAATTGTTACCATCATCTTATAGATGAGGAAACTGAGGCTGAGAGGTGACAGGACTCCCCCACAGCAAGAAGACGGCAGAGTTGTTATTCAAGTCAAAGTACTCCAGTCAATTCCAACTCCCGCAACCCCATGGGTGTCAAAGTAGAACTGTGCTCCATAGGGCTCTTCAAGGCTGTGACCTTTCAGAAGCAGATCACCAGGACTTTCTTCCGAGGCACCTCTGGGTGGGTTAGAACCACCCACCTTTCAGTTACTCTTTGAGTGCTGAACTGTTTGCGCCACCCAGGGACTCTTCATGAACCAAGTCCTGAAATTGGATTCTAAAAGACAGGATCCGTACCTCAAGGAGGATACAGAAGATCAGCTGGGGAGGTCAACGGTTACAAGGAAGTATAGTAAACACTGCGAGAGAGACCTTTGCGGGAGCAGAGGAAGGGGGTACCTAGGGTCCAGGAATGTCCGAAGCCAGACCCCCAGACATCAGTCCACACAAGCTTCTCTAAACATTCAAAGCCCAGATTCCTCTCCTTCAAACTTAATGCTAGGGGGGCACTCTCACTGGGGGCCTGATCATAACTTCCCTCCTGAGCACAAACCAGTCTGTCCTCGGGGACCGCACCTCCAAAAGGTGGGCCATGGGCCTGACAGGTGACGAGACGGAGAGGAACTCTGTTGCGGGGTCTCCCGGCACTGACACTGACTTCCCAGGCTACCTGAGCTCTCCACACTGCCTCATTTTCCTTCCTTGAAAAATGGGGCTATTAGCTACCCCCCACCTTCCTCGGCAGGGAAGCGCTGGTGATTAATTAGCTAACATCTGTGACGCACTCCCAGCTTTCTGGAGAAGGGCACCTTGGGAGAGGAGCTATAAAAACACGGAGGAGGAGGCTATTATCAGCGCAATCATTATTATCGTTTTCATCATAACACACTCTTGCCTAAAGACCTGCAGTGGCTCCCCACTGCCCAAAGATGGCGGTTCCCCACTGCCTAAAGATGGCGGCTCAGTTAGCAGCCTGGCAGCCAAGGCCACCGTGCTGCCCTTCTGTCCTCTCCCTTTCCCATCTCCAAACATTTGTACTAGACAATCTTCTATGCAGCGAGTCCTTCCCACCTCCCCCATCTGATCCATCCTCCAAGGGAGCAGCTCCGGTCCTGCCTGGTCCAAATACCTTCCCCAACATCCAAGCTGGAAAGTGAACACCTGCTGTGCCTGTTTCCACTGCTGACCCTTTTACTGTTCTCTCCGGGAAGTTTTTATTAGTAGGACACATGGGTGCACGCAAAGTAGTGGTCTTCACGATTGTCTCTCTTCAAAGGGTATAAAATGAAGATGCTACACACACTGTCCACTCCCTTCCAACTCGAACACACCGTGCATGATTCGATATCTTCTTACATCTCCAACCAGATGATAAGCACATTGAGGGTGAATGGAGGTCAGGTAATGCCCAAAGCTCCAACAGCACAAGCACGGATACTGGGCTGGACAGACCCGAACTCCAGTCTCCATTCTATCTCTTACCATGTCACTGAGCCCTGACTCCCTCCTCTGCAGAATGGGGAGCATCATAATTCATCATAATACATACCAAGAGGGCCACAGTGTGGATTCAATGGGATAATGCACAAGTAGAAAAACTCAATAAACACTGTTCTTGTTAGTTGCCTTCAAGTCGGCTCCAACTCATGTTCTATAAAAACAGAACAAAATGTTACCCAGTCCTGTGCCATGGTATGCTCCAGTCCATTGCTGCAACCACTGTGTATTTTGAGTGCCTTCCAACCTAGGGGCTCATCTTCTAGCACTATATTGGACAATATTCTGTTGTGATCCATGGGGTTTTCATCGGCTAATTTTCAGAAGCAGATCATCAGGCCTTTCTTCCTAGTCTGTCTTAGTCTGGAAGCTCCAGTGAAACCTGTCTACCATGGGTGACACTGCTGGTACATCTACTCCTCACTTATCGACTATCTCGTTACCCAACATTTCACATTTACAACAACAGTAAAAAATCTACTATCCGGCTATTTTGCACATTAATAACATATGTCTGGCAGTAACGAATGCCAAGGTGTGAGGCAAGAGCAATGCTGGGTGGGACAGTTAAAGGTATATGTCAACTTAGACAGGCCATGATTCTCAGTGGTTTGGCAGTTATGTAATGATGTAGTCATCTTCCATTTTTGTGATCTGATGTAGTCATCATCCACTTTCACATACTGCCAATTTTCACCTAACGGCTTGGTCTCTGGAACCTAAGCCTGTCGATAACTGAGGAGTGGGTATATCTGAAATACTGGTGGCATAACTTCCAGCATCACAGCAACATGCAAGCACCACAGATGTTGGTGGTAATAACACTAGCTCCTTTTATTTTCGTTAATTACTGTTCACTTTCAGTATAATATAGAAGGATAACTATTAGAGCCAGAAGGTAGAAAACGGGGTAGCGAATGGGCTAGAGACATTCTAGAGCTGTTATGCAGACAAATATGTAGCTTGGTTGCGGGTTCACATTTAGCCAGCTTGGGCACAAGATTCCACTGACTCTCACTGAACTTGTTGTCTACTCGGCCCCAGGACATTTTCATATCATCTTCTCTTAAGCAACTGGGGTCTTAAGCCTAAAAGCCAAACATTCAACCCATTCTCTGGCCATTGTTTAAGTTATTAAAAAAAAAAAAAGTGAAATATACAACCCGCCAGGCTCAAAGCAACGTGAGGGTACCGAAGTCAATGAAAGAACCACTCACCCTCGTACTCAACTTCCCCCAAGAATCAAAGGGGATGGGCTACAACACAGGATGGGGAGGCAGGAGTTAAATAAAATGGGATGCTTAAAATTCCCTACTAACTTTTTATCCTCTGCTATAATCAGTGGCACGCAACCCTGTTTTAAATTTACCGACAGCTTTTTAAGCTGCCACCCAGCTCTCAAGGTATTTTTAGTCAAGTAGAAATTCATTTAGAGCCTTAAGTCAGGAAATGGAAGCATGTCAGGTGCTGCTCTTAGAGGATTCCGGTCATGCCCTTTGTCTCACTACCTCTCATTTGCACACAATTAAATAATCACTTCACCCCGCACTTCTTCAGCATCTTTAGCTTCTCCCCACAGAGTCAAAAACGCCAGGGAAGTCAACTCTAGGCTTAAGAGATCTGTTCTTAATCCGAACATCATTTCCACCAGCAGGAAAGGACTTGGTGGGGGAGGAGGTTACCAAACCAAAAGAGAACAAGTTCCGCTTTCCCATTCCAAACAGACGTATCCAATAAGGCTGTGGCAATATGCATGCCCAAGCTGCGAGAAAGAGCTAGGGAGGCAAAGGAGGAAGGAAATTAAAACAATACTGCTGGGCTTGAAGCAACTTGAGGGTACTCAAGTCAGTGAAAAAATCACTCACCCTAGTACTCAAGCCAAAACTTCAGGAGTCACCCTTGATTCCGCTCCCCCATAGCCAATCCATCTCCAGTCCATCTCCAACCCACTAGCAGGTCCAACAGATCTACCGTTAAGTCACATCCAGAACCTGTCCATTTCTGATCTTGACTGCTAGTATGCTAGTCCAAGCCACGGCCGTCTCAGACCGCAAAACCCATTCACTCCCATGGTGCCTTCTCCACCCAGCAGCTGGAGGGATCTTTATAAAATCATAGGCTACATAATCCAAAACCAAACCAAACCCATTGCCACTGAGTCGATTTCGACTCACAGTGACCCCAGAGGACAGAGAACTGCCCCACAGTCTGCAATCTTTACAGAAGCAGACTGCCACAACTTTCTCCTGCGGAGCAGCTGGGGGTTTGAACCACTTAACCACTGCGCCACCAGCGCTCCTTAAACCACATAATCCCAGGGCTCCTGAAACCACATAATACGTACAAATAAAACAAAGCAAAACAAAATAAACCCATTGCCATCAAGTGGATTCCGACTCCTGGGGACCCCAGGTGTTACAGAGTAGAACAGCCCCACAGGGTTTTCTTGACTATAATCTTTACAGAGGAGGTTCCTGGGTGGTGTCAACGTTTAAGCACTTGACAAGCCGAAAGGTGGGTGGTTCAAACTCACCCAGAGGCACCTTGAAAGACAAGCCTGGCAACCTGCTTCCGAAAGGTCACAGCCTTGAAAACCGTATGGAGCACAGTTCTCCTCTGACACACATCGGGTGGTCACGAGTTGGAATCGACTCAATGGCAACTAACAACAACAGCAACCTTTACGGAAGCAGGTGCCAGTCTTTTCTTCTGCAGCGCTGCTGGGCAGCTTTGAAACACCAACCTTTGTAGTCGAGTTAGCAGTCAAGTGACAATTTACACGGACCTTGCTATGTGCCAGGCGCTGTGCCAAATGTGCTCTTTGTACTGCTTCATCTAACCCTTTCAACCCCTCTGCAGGTTAGCTTTTTACCTGTAGTAGTGGTCGAGTGCAAACCATTTGTGCCACCTAATACACACGATAACAAATCATAAATCAAACATACCATCCAGGGCGTCATACCTCATTGGGAAAAAAACCAGTCTGTACTTCTCACTCTGGACTGCAAAGCCCTACAGGATTTTGCTCTGGTCATCTCTCAAACTCGTCTCACACTATTCTTCTCTCCTCACTGACTCCTGGACAACATGCATGACGCTTCCGAGCCTCCATGACCTCCCGCCAAGGGGCGCAGCCATTTCTGGAAGTAACTAAGGCCATGTATAAGTCCAGCGTGGCATGGTGATGAAGAGCTCTGGCCAGGAGGCCAGACTGCCTGGGTTCGAATCCCAGCAATGCCACTCACTAGCTGTGTGCCCTTGGGCACATTATTTAACCTCCCTGTGCCTCAGTTTCCCCACAGGTAAAAAGCTAACCTGCAGAGGGGTTGAAAGGGTTAGATGAAGCAGTATAAAGAGCACATTTGGCACAGTGCCTGGCACATAGCAAGGTCCATATAAATTATCACCATCATTATGAGTACTCAGTAATTCACTTTAGTTCTGCTGACAAGGTACAGGACAGCACAGATGCCCCAGTTAAACACAGGCCAAAACTTCTAAGGCAGAGAAATTACCAGAAGATCATTTGCATTACAGAGCCTTCCCATCGGGGCTCCTTCAAATATAGAGAAATCTCCAGGAGGGCTTTTAAAGTAGGCATCAATTTACTATATTGACATGAAGTCTTCAGAGACCCTTGGGGAGGGACCCAGACTGAGTATGTCCTCTTTGTCATTCTCATCTGCAGAGACTCCGCGTGTGAGTTCCTCCTGTCAGCCTCGGAGGCTGTGATGGCTCACAGGGCACCACAGCAGAGAGATCAAAGCTGTGGTGGGTCTGCCAGGTTTTAGGGCCACCATCAGACCCAGATGTTCAAAAGAGGCCCGCTGCAAGTCCAGACCAGAGCTTCCCACCTCCAGGGGTAGCCTGCCAAACTACGGGCACAGAGAGACAAAAGGTTTGCCCAGAGAAGTCGGCTGGCATATCCCTGCTGCAGGCCGGCTATCACGGCTGGTTTGGAAATGATGCATCTATACCCGTCCCATGTAGGGTTTTCTTGGCTGTAATATTTATGGAAGCAGATCACCAGGTCTTTCTCCCTCACAGCCACTGGGTGGGTTCAAACCACCAATCTTCCGGTTAGCAGCTGAGCACTTAATCATTGCACCACCAGAGCTCCTTACATACCCACCCCGGAAAGGTTTGCAAACCGGAAACAAAGCCTGTCGCTTACTCAGAGATGGCTGAGCACATCCTGTAAGTCAGTGCCTGGGCTGGGCACCACGGAGACATGAGAGGGAGAGAAGCAGCCTGCTGTCAATGTCAGATAAGCAAACAGTTTGCTTTAATATGGCGCACAAGGAATGGTGCACAAGGTCAGCTCTGCCTGCCATGAGCTGTATCAGAGTGAGTGTGGGCAAGCTGCTTAACCTCTCTGAGCCTCAATCTCTTTATCTGTGAAATGGGGGTAGTAGTAATACCTTCCACGTAGGCTTGTTGTGAGAACTGAGTAAATACAGAAAAAGGGCTTAGAACAGCTTCTTGCACCCAGTAAGTGCTCAATGAATGTTCTGATTCTCAGGTGTAGTAGTAGACTGCTTTTAAGGGGCTAAGTCAGGGTGTGAGGGTAACGCATAGGAGAGGCATCGAACTCAGAGGTCAGCAAACAACTACGGGTCCATGGGCCAAATCCAGCTGGTAGTGACCTGTTTTTGTAAATAAAGTTTTATTGGAACACAGTAATGTCCATTCATTTATATACTGTTTCTGGCAGCTTTCACACTGCAAAGCCAGTGAGTAGTTTCTGAGGAGATGGAATATTCCAGAATGCCTAAAACATTTACTATCTGGCCCTTTAAGAAACAGTTTGCTAACCCCCCAATCTAGCTCAAATTGGTAGAGACGAGATCACGGAAGGTTTCCTGGACGAGATAACAATCTAACTTTTCCTTGGTCAGTATTAATTCCTGCTTTTCACCAAGTTCTCAAAGCAGATGCTTAGATTAGCAGGTCCAGGTAACGGAAAGGAAGCAAGTGATGCCACCAACTTCTGTATCAAATTCTACAGCAGAAGCCACAAACTGGTGGTTCACGGAGTCAAAGATAGTTGGCAAACCTGTTCTGTATGGCTCTCACTGTGTTTAAAAACATTTGAGCCAACAATGAACTACTGGGACACCATCTCATGGCAATCTGCCTTTCTGGCTTCTATTAAAAATTCTGAAGATCTGGCAACACTTCCCACCAAGTGACAACTGGCTGGGGCCGTGGCTGCCTTTTTGATGGGGTGCCTGCCCTCAGTTTAGCAGGATCCACACCAGACCTGCTTCGTTCACTGGGATCGCCTGCCTGGTCTCTGTACAGTTCAGTGTCTACGCCCTTCTCGCCATTGCTTTTAAGGGCTTTTCACACATATTCTTTGGCCCCCTACCAACCCACGAGGTGGGCAAGGCAAGGATGATTATCACCACTTTAAACCCATAAAACCCACTGCTGTCAATTCCAAATCACAATGACCCTACAGGACAGAGAAGAAACACCCGCCAGGCGTTATGCTTTATGGAAGCAGGCTGCCACATCTTTCCGTTCCGGGGCGGCTGGTAGGTTCAAACCGCTTAACCACTGTGCCACCAGGGCTCCTTAGCACCACTTTACAAGTGTGAAAATTGAGGTTCAGAGAGGTTAAGTGACTTCCCTAAAGGTACTCAGCTGAGAAATGATACAGCTGGACAGGAGCTAGGCCTTCAGACATATAAACAGACAAAAGAATCAGCAATTGCTATGATTTTTCTAGAGCATATCATGGTTTGCGGAGTTCTTTCACCTGTCGGTATACTAGAGAATTACTACAGAATGCAGAAGATCTTGGAACCACGCAGACCGAGTAAATATTAAGGAGCACAGGGTCACCAAAGGATTAATGAGGCAAGAGGTGAAGGTTCTGGAAAAATAAGGACAAGAAGTAGATAGGTCTCAGAGGTCAGAGCTGACAAATCTACTGGATCCAACAAGCACTGATTAAGCACCTACTATGTACTTCGTCCCTGGGTTGTACAAATGGTTAATGTGGTCACCTACTAACTGAAAAGTTGAGAGTTTGAGTCCCCAGATGTGTCTTGGAAGAAAGACCTGGTGGTTTATTTCTGAAAAGTCAGCCATTGAAAACCCGGTGGAGCACATTTCTACTCTGACACACACGGGGTTGCTACGAGTCAGGGTCGTAGTCACTGGTTTACTGGTGTGCTTGGCGCTGGAGGTAGAACACAGAAGGAAGCCTGCTTCCCCTTCTAGGACTCACAATCTCACCGGGAGGGTGTTACCTGCACAACAACACAGGTCGATTGTGTTCCTGGCAAGACTGAACGGCAGCCAGGGCTGAAATCTTGGCGGGGCAAGTGGTTGATCTAAGGGCTCACTCAGAGCACTGGTGGATATGTGGATAGATGTGAGCAGATATGAGAGGTTTCTTTCAGGTGGGATGGTGGGGCAACACAGGCTTTTGGATAATTTCCTCAAAGGGACAGGGAGTTGAGATCTCAAGGCCCTCTTGAGTCTCTGCCGAATGAGGCCAGGCCAGGGGAAGAACAAAGGCCTGGGTTCTCCCTGGCCTTTCTGAGCACAACGAGAGTCCCAAGAAGGTTCTCATGCTGCTAAAGAGGCTGCTGAGGGTGGAAGGAGGGGCGTGGACAACTGCAGGCACCCAAGACCAAAACAAGGAAGAGAAGCCCATCTCCTTTTCATTACACTGTGGAAAACAGAAAACTCAATTTATTTAAGAACAAACAGGCTTTAACCTGAAGTCCACTCTCCCCTCGATGACTTCTCAGCATCTACATGCAAGAACTGCAGCCACATTACTGCCCGACCACACACTCCCAGGGATCTATATTGGCAAAATAATGGCATTTTCTCCACAAATTATCTCACAGCTGAAGTAATAACTTGTTTATAGATATGCCAATTCAGATCTCCATCCCCTTAACCTACCTCTGAAAGAAAAACAGCATCGTCCCCACAGCAAATGACAGCAGCTTAATCACCAGGTCCCCGTCCCTCCCCCCACCTCCCTGCCACCCAAGACTGTGCCTTTATTGATTTTAAGCCATTGACAGAGACTCTTTGGAAACTATGTTTTCACATCTCAGGTCGACATCCTCCTGCTCTGTTCAAATAAAATACACACTGCCAGAGATAAAGCAAATATTTCTCCAAGAAGGAAAAACAGAACCACGGAGTTTTAAACACAAGGACTAGGGACAGGAGCCAAGAAACTTTCCCAATGGTGGCCATCGAGTTAACTGGTCCTCGCCGGGGTTTGCATTTATTGATGCAACAGGAGAAGCACAGCCTCAAACTCTTTCTCGGCATCCAAAGCCTTTTCAGTCTAGAGCCATGTATGCAGTAAGGACAAGAGCCAGCAGGCGAAAGGAATGCTGGGAGCCACAATCAACCAGCAGTAGGTGCAGCTTAGTGTGTGCCCAGCACTGAGCTAGGTACTATGGTAAATAACAGATACAGTGCCTACCACCTTCTCAGAGGTTACAGTCTACCAGAGAAGACAGGCAGGCAAGCAAGCCAGCTACCAATGAAAGAAACAAAGTGCAGAGTTAGCGGAAGAGGGGTCCAAGGAGGTGACACTTGACCTGAGGCTTGAAGGATGACAAGGAGACCACCTTGGAAGAACAAAAAACAGGGGTCAAGCAGAGATAATGGTCCTCTTGTGCCAAGAGATACAACTTTGTCTTTGGAACAGAAAGCAAGCCAGGCTGGCTTGATTGGAGACAGTGAGGAGGAAGAGTAGATGGAGCTGAAAGGTGGGGAGAGGCAGAAGGTGCCAGGTCAGGAGTTGGGATTCTATTCTGAATGCATTGAGAAGCCACTGCGAAGTTACAATCAGGGGAATGCTATAATCCAGTTCTGTCTCTCTCATGCACACGCATGTGCTTCTCTTCTAAAATGTATTCTTCAAAGCTGATTCGACATTGTTGTTGTTGTAATTAATCTATTGCCGTTGAGTTGATTCTGACTCATAGTGACCCTATAGGATAGAGGAGAACTGCCCCATACGGTTTCCAAGGAGTGGCTGGTTGATTCAAACTGCCGACCTTTTGGTTGGCAGCCGAATGCTTAACCACTGTGCCACCAGAGCCCCTGGTTGTAATTAGTTGCTGTCAACTTAGCCCCAAACTATGGCGACCCCGTGCACAACATAATGAAACGCTGCCCAGTCCCATGCCATCCTCATGATCGGTTGTGGATCGGACTATCGTGGTTGATAGGGTTTTCACTGGATGATTTTCAGAAGTAGATCACCAGGCCTTTCTTCCTAGTCTGTCTTAGTCTGGAAGCTCTGCTGAAACCTGTTCAGCATCATAGCAACACGCAAGCCTCCACTGACACAAGAGCGGTGGCTGTGCCTGAGGTGCACTGACCAGAATTAAACCCTGGTCTCCTGCATGGAAGGTGAGAATTCTATCACTGAACCACCAATGCCTCCTTGACTACATGCAACTCTCCATGGAATGGAATCCATGTTCAACTCCACCTCAGTGTGCATGAATCCTTCTAGCTGATGGTTGGAAAAGCTGTGAGGGAGACAGTGCATTAGGACACTGACCTTTGGGCATGGGGGGATGCTGCAGTGGGAAAGGCACAAGAAAGCAAGGGTAGGGACTTCGGATCAACTTCCCAAACTCCCACCATTTGCCTTGAGGCTTCCGGAACCATGCAACATAGGGAGGAGCCACCCACTGCCATCAAGTAGATTCCAACTCATAGCAACCCTATAGGAAAAGGCACAACTATCCCCATAGGGTTTCCAAGGCTGTAATCTTTATGGAAGCAGACTGCCACCTCTTTCTCCCATGGAGCGGCTGGTGGGTTCAAACTGCCAACCTTTTGGTTAGCAGCTGAGTGCTTTAATCACTATGCCACCAGGGTTCCTTATAGGGAGGAGCAGTCTGCATGAAAACCCAGGAGGGACATCCTGCAAGTTCAATTACTGCCTGAATTTATACAGGGAGATATACTTATGGGTACATATTTAGCATTTTCAAGCATAAGTGGTGGGAAAATTTATGATTTTCCCCCAACAACCTCGCCAGGATGACTCTGAGTTTAGTGATGTAACTACTTGTAAGGCTCTACAACCGAGTCCCTTAAGGAGGAGCTACCTCCTTTAATCACTGATGGTTCAGTGATGGAATTCTTGCCTTCCATGCGGGGGACCCCAGTTCCATTCCTGGTCAATGCATCTCATGTGCAGCCACCAACCGTCTGTCAGTGGACAGTGCTGAGCACTATGATGCCGAACAGGTTTCCAGACTAAGGAGGACTAAGAGAAAGATCTGGTGATCTACTTCCAAACATCAGCCAATGAAAACTCTAGGGATCACAATAGTCTGATCTGCAACTGGTTGTGTTGTGTTGTGCATGGGGTCGCCATGAGTCAGGGCTGACTTCACTGCAACTAACTACAACCAGCACCTTCTTTAACATCCTTCTCGATGTTCCTGGGCGCACACTTTAATCTCTCTCTGCCTCAGTTCTCGAATCTGTAAAATATGGATAATAATAGCCCCACCTCAAGGAGACAGAGGAGTAAATAAAAGAATCCACTCGCATAATGCCTCACAACTGTTCAATGAGGGATTAGTGGCTGTGGTTGTTAATATTACTGTATCAACCTCCGCAGCATAAGGAGCAGTGGACATTTACTGCGTGGTTAGGAGCCCTGGTGGTGAAGCGCTCAGCTACCAACTGAAAGGTAAGCAGTTCAAACCCACCAGCCGCTCCGCAGAAGAAAGATGAGGCAGTCTGCTTCCATAGAGATTACAGCCTTAGAAACCATACGAGGCAGTTCTAGTCTGTCTTACAGGGTCACTATGAGTCGCAATCAACTCGATGGCAATAGATTTGGTTTTTGGTTACTTGCTAATTACTGCATACTTGAAAATTTATTAGGCAAAGAACTGAAAAGTAAAATAAATGCCATATGTTCAAAGATATTTACAACATTATGCAAAATCAACAAAAACATCTAAACATTCAACAGTGGGGGAAGGGTGGCACTAAGGCACATCAACTCAATGGAAAATGATGTACTCGTTACATTGACTAGTAAGGAGACCACAGAAGTGCTTTAGAAGTGTTTACAAAATGATATTAAGTGAATATGAGAAAGATAAAGTATACATTCTATAAAGGCAATGAGTGCAGATAAAGAAGGGAAGAGACTATAAAAAACATGAATATAGCGGTTAGGTTGGAATGGCGGGTCATGGGTACAGTTTTTAAAACATGGTTTAACATATAGGAAGACAAATTAAACTGTCTGCAGAAAGAATGTGATTCAAGCTCATCTGAGCTTAATTTGAAACATGCGATTGCTCTGTAAAGAGGCCAAGACACAGAAGCTCTCTCGGGCCTGGGACAGCAAACACATGCATGGGAGGTAACCTGCCCGTCATAATACTCTCCCGATACTGGGCTTGTCTCACTCTAGGTACTTGGGTGTCTTTTTCACTATATCTTATTTTCTAATGAATGCATAATTGACTAAATCATGGAACAGTTATTGAGCACCTTCTACGTGACAGGTTTGTACAGAATGGCCATCACTACAACTCCAAGAGTCGTCAAATTAAGAACAAAATACACAAAGATGGGCAAGTGAATGATGGTAACGGTGAAACAATAATAGGTCACATTTATTAATGCTTCCTATGTGCCAGGCATTGTTCTAAAGGTTTTATATGGATTGCCAGTTGCCACTGAGGCAATTCCAACTCATGGCGACCCCACGTGTGTCAGAGTAGAACTGTGCTCCACAGGGTTTTCAGTGGCTGATTTCTCAGAAGAAGATCACCAGGCCTTTCTTCGGAGGTGTCTCTGGGTGGACTCGAACCTCCAAACTTTCAGTTAGCAGCTGAGTGCATTAACCACTTGCACTCCAGGAACTCTTTTAATATGGATAATCCCCCTTCATCATCACATCCAACCACTGAGGCAGCTACAACTATTTGACAGATGAGGAAACTGATGCTCAGAAAGGGTGACTTGCCCAAAGCCACACAACCAATGGCAGGACCAGGATTTGAACCCGAGAATGTTCCTCCAGAGCCTGTACTCTTACCACCCCACCTTTGACGAAAGGCCATGAAAGGTGCTCACAGCAGGAGGTGAAAGGCCCCTTTCCCAGACGCCCACCCAGGAATGGCTCGCCCTCATCTCTATTTCAGACACAAGCTCTCTATTGAAAGCGGCCTCCCAGACCTCACGCCCCGAGGGGCAGCCTAAAACACCAGACGTGCCTTTAGGATGCCACGGCTGGCCGCTGAGGAGCTGTCCACTGGAGCCAAGTGAGGGACAAGAGGTTCTCTCTGTGCAGCTCAGACCACAGCCTTGGAGAATTATTTAAGGCCCACATGGGACACCGCAGTGACATCAGAAAGATCTTAGCTGGCGGGGGGAACAAGGAAAGGGTGGTAGGCATGCATGAGCCAGGCGGGGGGTGGGAGGACACAGGATGCAAAAAGGGACAACCCGCTTGCCCCCTCACAGGGGAGAGAGCAACTGGGCAGCCCCTGATGAAACCTGAAGAGTCTCTGACGCTGCCACTTTCCACCTCCAAAATCGAAGTGGTGGACCTTTTGTTAGAAAGCAAGAGAAAAAGCCAGCACGTTCCTGTCAAAGCCGAAGATGTGATGTGGGGCACAGAGACGTCACGCACGGATGCACTAGCCCACGGGCACAGTCAAATAGTGAAAGCAACAGGAGCTGGCACTTCGCAACCACCTACTTGGGGCCGGGTGTTGCCTCATTTAACCTTCCTCATGACTCGGGATCAAGTCGGCTGCAACTAACGACTACGCTGGGCGGTGAGGATGGTTACCACCCCCACTGGACAGGTTAGAGAACCGAGGCTTACTGGGGTGAAGTTGCCCTGTCAAGGTCACATGGGGAATAGGTAGCAAGGTCATCATTTAAATCCAGGCAGCCTGTCTCTCTCTTGTACACATTACATTAGGCAGTCTGTCCTCCTACAAACGCAAGCTGTTGTCAATTCTGACTTATGGCCACCCCATGTGTGCAGAGTAGAACTGCTCCATAGGGTTCTCAAGGCTGTGACCTTTTTTTTCTTTTTTATTACTTCTTTTTTTTTTTTTAATTGTACTTCAGGTGAAGGCTTACAGAACAAATAGCTTCTCATGAAACAGTGGTACACGTATTGTTTATGACATTGGTTAACAACCCCACAACATGTCAACCCTCTAACTTCTCAACCTTTTTTTTTTTTGGTGAAAATACACATAGCCAAAGATACACCATTTCAAAAATTTCTACATGCACTTTTCAGTGACATTGACTACGCTCTTCCAATTGTGCTGTTATTCTCACTTAAGATGAAGGCTTCCAGAGCAAAATGGTTTCTCATTTAACAGTTATTACAAATGTTGCCCTATGACAATGGTTAACAATCTCACATCAACAATATCCTTACTCAATCTTGGGTTCCCTATCACCAGTTTCCTTGTCCCCTTCTGCCTTCTGGCCCTTGTCACTGGACTCCTGTACCTCGTTAGTCTCATTTGGTTTTACGGGGCTGTCCACTCCCATGCTGAATGGTGAACCTCGGAGATAACTTCACCACTGAGCTAAAAGGGTGTCTGGGGGCCATACTCTCGGGGTTTCTCCAGTCTCCTTTAGGGCAGTAAATCCGGTCTTTTTTTTTTTGCCAGTTAGAATTATGTTCTACCTCCTTCTCCAGCTCTGTCCAGAACCCTCTGTTGTGATCCCGGTCAGAGCAGTCAGTGGTGGTAGCTGGGCACCATCTAGCTGTACAGGACTCAGTCCAGTGGAGGCCTTGGTAGCTGTGGTCCATTAGTCCTTTGGACTAATCTTTTCCTTGAATCCTGTTCTCTTCATTCTTCCTTGCTCCCAAAGGGAGTATCTTAGATGGCTGCTCACGGGCTTTTAAGACCCCAGACACTACTCACCAAAGTCGAACGTAGAGCATTGTCTTTATAAGCTGTGTTATGCCAATTGAGCTAGATGTTCCCCGAGACCACGAAGGCTGTGACCTTTTGGAAACAGATCGCCAGGCCTGTCCTCCAAGGCGTCTCTGGGGGATTTGAACTGCCAACTTGTTAGCTAGAAGTCTAGCGCTTAACCATTTGCGCCACCCAGGGACTCCTTTCACATATGCATGGGAATACACTTATGCATATACTGTGCACACAGCAACATAAACATACAAAAAGCAGACTCGCACACACGCAGACACACAGCGTGGCACTGAGGCATGAAGACAGGCGTACACACATACACTGAGAGCTGCAATAATGTCCACTTGTGCCCCATCTGTCTCCACTCAAGGGCCACCCCTCTGTACAACTCTGGGGGTTCCATTTGCACAGAATACCATGTATGCGTGCATATACTGTTCTGGTGGGATAACTCGGACTGGGACAATGGTATTTAGAGCCCCCTGGCTAAACAAATGGCCTCACTACCCCGCACCACCTTTCTAGACAGCTGCCATCACCCATTAACACCGGGGCTGTGCAGAGGAAGGGCTGAAGAGCACAGAGCCAGCTCCTGCTGCGGACTGAACGTGACACTTGTCAGCTCTGCCCAGGCAGCAGCACAACATGAAGCCCTATTTCTCCTGGAATCGGAGCCCTGCGTCCGCTTCAGCCCTCACTTTCACGTCTGTCTTCCCAACAGACACAAGGCCCGCTCAGTTCTGGAGAGCTGGCGTGGCTGCCAAGGCCCGTTGGAGGGAGAGGCCTTGAAAAGTCACTTTATAAAGCATCCCTGCTCATCGAAGCCAAGCCACGAGGCCTAAGCGGCTGACTTTCCATCCACCACACACCCCGCCCAAAGACGAGAGCCCTGCCACAGTCCACCCTTGTTCTGTGCCTGCTGGGAGCCCCGGGGAGCTGGAATTCACAGGGATGACATTGGAGCGTCCCTGGCACAAAACTTCACTTCTGGCCATCTTCCCTGGGGGCCGGAGCTTGCTGTGGGCAGCCGAGCCAGCCTAATGCAGGGACTGAAAGACACCCATTCTCTGTGGGGCCATCGGGAGCAGGGAGATGGCCAGGTGGAAACTAAAGAAGCCAGGCGTCCTGCCACCTGCAGTGGCTGAGACAGACTGGAGGGGAGAGAGGCCTTAAGCTGGGGTGTGACACCCGCAGAGGCCAGGCTGTGGGGCTCCTGGAGGGTGATGGGAACGAGAAGACTGGCAGAGAGGCAATGGGAACTGCTCTCTCCCTGGTGATAGGGGGATGAAGACTTTACGACCTTACCTATTCACGCACTCATTCGTCCATTCACTCTTTCAACAGATATTTACTGAGAACCTACTATGTGCCAAGTGTTGTCTAAGGCACTGAGACTACTTTGCTGTTAGTTGCAATCGAGTCAGCTCTGACTCATGGTGACCCCAAGTACAACAGAACGGAACGCTGCCCGGTCCTGTGCCATCTTCACAATCGTATGCTCGAGTCCATTGGTGCAGCCACTGTGTATTTTGAGTGCCTTCCAACCTAGGGGGCTCATCTTCCAGCACTATATCGGACAATGTTCTGTTGTGATCCATAGCATTTTCACTGGCTAATATTTGGAAGCAGATTGCCGGGCCTTTCTTCCTAGTCTGTCTTTGTCTGGAAGCTCCACTGAAACCTGTACACCATGGGTGACCCTGTTAGTATTTGAAATACTGGTGGTATAGCTTCCAGCATCACAGCAACACATAAAGCCATCACAGCATTGCAGTCTCCACACTCATGCCGCTTATTCTCCAAATTCTCAAGCTCTCCCCAGCCCTCCCCACAATTAATAGATGCATGCCCCATCACCTCCCCGCTCTGTGCCTCAGTTTCCTCATCTATGAAATGGGAATACTGACGAGATCTCTCAGAGAGTTCCTGTGAAGGTCGAAGGAGACAAGGTTTATAAAGGCAACAACCTGTCCTTGGATTCTGGAAGCCATCAAACCGCCCCCCTCAGTGTCCTAAACTAGATTGAGTTGGATTTCCATTACATGTAGGAAAGAATTCTGCCAGGAGAGCAGGAAAGAGAGCGAAGAAGACAAAAAGCAGGTTTGAGAAGGCTGCAGGGAGCTGATGAGTCACGTGCTCATCTGGAAAGCAGATGGGGAGACACGTGGAGCAAAGGGTCCCTGGGGAAAAGAAGCGGTACTCACGCCAACCTTCTCCAACCAGGCCTTAGAAGCTGGGGGTCAAAAGAGACCACAAGCTCAATTAGGACAGGGAAGAAGATGTTGAACAGCTAAGGGGTTCATTTAAAACAGAAAGAAAAGTGGCCTTTTCTTCCCTTTATTCATTCAAAAAACAATTTTGTGTGCTTAGAATAAGCTGGGCACTGGGCTGGGTGTGGCGCGTGCAACAGGAAAAGAAAACAAAAGCAGACAGACATGTCTCTTCCCTCAAGGGTCTTTTAGTCTCTCAAAAGTCATTGTTTTGTTTTTTTCACTCCTTTGCCTCTTTTTTCTCTTTGCCTATGATCTATGGGACTCCTGCTTAAATTAAAATCATGTGAGGGTCAGTGGGGAGTACTGACGTGGGAATCGGGCAGCTCTCCTTTCTCATCCAGGCTCTGCTACTTCCCGGCTGTCTTAGCTATCTATTGCTGCTATAGCAAAAATACCACAAGTGAATGGCTTTAACAAAGAGAAATTTATTCTCTCACAGTCTAGGAGGCTAGAAGTCCGAACTCAAGGCACCAGCTCCAGGGGAAGGCTTTCTTTCTCTGTGGGCTCTGGGGGAATGTGCTTGTCATCAGTCTTCCCCTGGTCAAGGAGCTTCTCAGCGCAGGGACACCGGGTCCAAAGGACATACTCTGCTCCGGGTGCTGCTTTCTTGGTGGTATGAGGTCCCTCTGTCTCTCTGCTCGCTTCTCTCTTGTATATCTCAGAAGAGACAGACTTAAGACAAAATTTAATCTTGTAGATTGAGTCCTGCCTCATTAACATAACTGCCTCTAATCTTGCCTCATTAACATCATAAAGGTAGGATTTACAACACATAGGAAAATAACATCAGATAACAAAATGGTAGCCAATCACACAATACTGGGAATCACGGCCTAGACAAGGTGACACTTATTCTGGGGGGACACAATTCAATCCATGACACTGTGTGACACTGGGCAAGTAATTAGCCTCTCTGAGCCTCAGTTAAAAGCCAGCTGCCATTGAGTTGATTCTGACTCATGGCGACCCTACATGTGTCAGAGTAGAATTCTGCTCCATAGGGTTTTCAATGGCTGATTTTTTGGGAACTAGATCACCAGACCTTTCTTCTGAGGCACCTCTGGGTGAATTCAAACCTCCAACCTTTCAGTTAGCAGCAGAGCATATTAACTGTTTACACCACCCAGGGACTCAAAGCCTCAGTTATCTGCCTGTAAAATGGAAATAACACCAATTTCTTTTTCAGGGATAAATGAGATTACCTGCTTTGTACAGTGCATAGGGAACAACTCACTAAATGATACACAGGAATACATTACAGACCCTCATGAAGGCTCCAGCAGCCAAAGCCTATGGACATCACAGCACGGCTCTTCCAGAGCCAACCTCAGCTTCCTCGTGGTTAAGATTCATGCTTGAGTTTCGTACTTGGGTGCTCACAATACCCTTTACTCTTAAATGTTCCCAACTGTTTATCCAATTTCCAGCATTAAAATGAATTATTCCTCTATTAAGCAAGACTCATTGGATGGGACCAGAATATCCTCGGTTGCTATATTTTTGACTGCTAGAAGAATACGAAATGTCAGATATTTGGGGGTATCAGAAGGCCCTCAAGTGACATGTCAAGCCCTGTTCTGAGTTCAGATGCCAGATTTAGACAGCACCGAGAACCCAAATTGGGCTCTAGAAATGGGGCCAAAGACTCTGCCCATAATGACTACATCAAAACTGGAGAAAGCCTTAGACAGGGGAAAAAAGATGCAAATTACAAAGACCTTCTTCAGAGCCACCTTCTAAAAGTGAACAGAAAGAGCCGGAAGCCGCTGATGTGTGCCAAAATTTCCTTCCTGGGAGCTAGAAGGAGTAACAGGTCAATTTCCAACTTGCAATTTAATTCTATTTCGAAGTTTACTGGAAAGCAGAAAACAAGAATGGGATTTGAGAGAGGCCAGCACACAGACAGCAGTTTCTAGACAAGGAGGAAATGGAAATACACACATTAGAAAAAAGAATTAATGCCTAGCAGCTTGGGTCCAACATATCTTGACAGCCCTGTAAGGTTCTATCACGCATAAGAGAGCTAGCAACGATGTGGGTCATGATGACCTTGAACCGCAGTCATTCTCCTGGCTCTGTCTTTAAGGACACAGATGGGGGCCAAATATTTGAGAAAGAATGCTCATTAAAATTGCTCAATTGCTTTTTTTTTTTTAGATTTTATTTTTTTGTTCTTGAGAATGTACACAGCAAAACATACCACAATTCTACAGTTTCTACATGTATAATTCAGTGACATTGATTACATTCTTCTAGTTGTGCAACCATTCTCACCCTCCTTTTCTGAGTTGTTCTTCCCTCATTACAATAAACTCACTGATCCCTAAGGTTCTTATCTAACCTTTTGAGTTGCTATTGTCACTTTGATCCTATATAGATAGTTCCTAAAAGAGCAAAATGCTCAAGGCCAACATTTTTTACTAGTTAAGCTAAACTATTGTTTGGTTTGAAGAATAATTCAGGGGATATTTTTTATTTAAAGTTTACGGTTTAAAGATTATCTCAGGGCAATAGTTTTGGGGGTTCATTGAGCCGCCACGGCTCCAGAAAGTCTGGAGTCCATGAGAATCTGAAATTCTGTTCTGCATTTTCCTCCTTCTGATCAGAATTCTTCTATAAAATCTTTGATCACAATGGCTCAATTACTTTTGAAGTACTGATACTTAAACAGCTGGTGTAAGTCAGAGCTTTAGTTGCAAACAACAGGCTCCACATTACCCAGTTCAGGCACAGAAAGAACATACTGACTGACAGCAGAACTCACAGGCTCTCTAGGACGACCAGAATCAAGCTTGGAAGCTCTACAGTAGAGGTTGCTGACTCAACAACACTGAGACTGGCCAGCAGAGACCCTGATACTGATGCTTCTGCAACTATGCTGAGTCCACACTGCCCAGAGGCCAGAACCCTGACTGCTGCCAGCTGCTCCAAAGCCAATCCCTCTATCACTGCTGCTCTTGTCGTTCTGGCGAGATTCTGTGCCAGTTGCTTCCACACTCCTCATGAAATCCTAAAACACTGATACGAATGGTATATTACAGCCTTAAGTGCACGGAGAGAAAAGGTACACAGTCCTGAGCATAACCAGCCACTTGCTGCTGTTGGTTCTCCGTTGCTCATCTCCACCATCACTGTCATTGGCACAAGGCTTCGTATGTATTCTACTGATTGCTGTAAATGTTCTAATAAAGAATGTGTTGTTGTTTGCTCAAAGTATGAACCTGGGCCTTGGAATCTAACTGCCTAGGTCTGAATCCTGCCACCTAGTCCTAACTCACTGGAAGACCTTGGGCAATTCACTCAACTCCTATCTCTAGAACGTGAATAATAAGAGCAATTTATCACAGCCTAGTTACGAGGCTTAGACAAGATCATTTAAGCCAAGCACTTACCACAGTAACATAAATTTGTGCAAAAATATTAGTTATAGTTGCTTTTGTTGATGTTGATAATGAAAATTAACATAATGCATTTCACCCACCTTCACAGAGCTAGTTTCTTGATGTTGTTGTGTGCCGTTGAGTCAATTCTGACTCACAGCGACCCCACAGGATAGAGTAGAACTGTCCCATAGGGTTTCCTAGGCTGTAATCTTTATGGGGAGCCCTGGTGGTGCAGTGGTTAAGAACTTGGCTGCTAACCAAAAGGTCAGCAGTTCGAGTCCACCCTATGGGGAAGCTCTACTCTGTCCTATAGGGTCGTTATGAGTCGGAATCCACTCAACGGCAACAGGTTTGGTTTGGATTTTTTTAATCTTTACGGGAGCAGATCACCAGGTCTTTTCTGCTGTGGAGCAGCTGGTGGGTTTTCATTTAACAGCCGAGCACTTAACCACTGTGCCACCAGGGCTCCTTAATTTCTTGATAGGAAATCATTAAAGCAAAGAGCTACTTCGTAAATGCAATTTTCTCCCAAATCAATTAATTCTATGGTATCAAATCAAATTATATTGTCCCACTCTCCAGGGAATGCTGGCATTATCACCTTGAGCTGCTAAAATGCCCAGCCATCAAAAAATTGCTTATAAGGCACCCCTGTCATTTCACTCCATGAAAGTGAAGCTTATTATTTTATGAAGAAGTCTTCTGGCCATGAGGCCGCATGACACTGAAGCGAATAAAATCACTTCAGAACAGCAGATAAAAACACCCCCTTGGTTGGCTCTGGGTTTGGGGATCACTGCTGAGGAGAGCAACTTTCCAAGACCTCCACTCTCTAGCAGCTCTGGATCAGCGAGGGCAGTGTGGTCCGATCTGCTTCAGCTTCATCCTGACAGAACGTCCAAACGCCTACCTGCCTTTCAGACTTGGTCAGGAACTCACAAATCCATCCAAGAAGAAAACCCAAGCGCCTTGGAAGCCTCCCGTCCAGGAGCAGTAGCCCACTTCACTGACTTTGATGGACACAGTTAATTCAGCTGTCGTGCACAAAACCCACTGCTGTTCCAGCCACAGCTGGCAAGGAGGCGAAGGTGAAAAGCATGTCTTCTTTCCGCTGGCAAGTTATTTTTAGAAAGCCCGTTCAAATTCCTCGCAGGGGAGACACAGAGGAAGAACGACATCTCCCCCATCACAACATGTCACTTTTTTTTTTAATGTTTTGTTGTTGCTGTTGAGAATACACACAGCAAAACATACACCAATGCGACAGTTTCTCCATGTACAGTTCAGTGACATGGATTACATTCTTCAAGTTGTGCAACCATTCTCAACCTCCTTCTCTGAGTTATTCCTCCCCCATTAACAGAAACTCACTGCCCCCTAAGGTTCCTATCTAATCTTTCTAGTTGCTGTTATCCATTTGATCCCATATAGATAGATCATGTTTTTTAATCGGCATCCGCTTATCTCACAAGCCAATTTGGTTTCAAGAGTCTGTGTGAGAAGTACATCCAAGACTGCATGTCTGAGTTCCGAAATGCCCCCCGAATGGAGCTCCTAGAGTTGAGGCCACATCCTTGTGAGCTAATGAGTAATGGAGTCTGCATTCTCAAGGCCACCGTGCAGCCCAAGTCTGAGGTCATCATTCACATCCGTCTTAGTTCCCTAGTGCTGCTGTAACAGAAACACCACAAGTGGGTGGCCTTAAAGAACAGAAATTCATTTCCTTACAGTTCTGGAGGCTCAAAGTCCAAATCAGCGTCTCCGCTGTGTTGATTTCTTCCCTATCGGGAGTCCTAGGTATTCCTCGGTTCCTTGGGTTGTAGATGATCCTCTACCGACAGACGTGTTTGTCTTCCCCACCTTGTGCATCTGTGTTTGTTCTGCTCTTTTTGTAACTCAAAAGTAATTAGGTTTAGGATCCACCCTACAGTCCCGGACCAGCTTCAGCAACGGCTGAGTCCCCTGGGCCAGAAGTAGGATCCGTCACACGCCCAGAGCCATTCTCCCTGCCTTGGAGAGTGAACAAATTAACAAACGGGAAAAAATAAACTGCCGGCTCCCCAAGCCAGGAACCCAGGGTAGGCACAGATCCTCTGCCTAGGCACAGGCAAAAGGGATCCATGGACTTGGAGTGCCTTTCCCCCTGCATAGACTTGTGTGGGCCTATCTCAGTCACATAGGCCCTCATTACCACAGTACAAGGTATATACCAGAACGCTAACTTCAACTATCTCAGCTGTGAAGTGGCAGGTTCTTGACATTTGACACTGCTCTGTCCATTAAGCAGGGTCTTCACCTGCCCACATCAAGGGCCTGAGGACTGGTGGCTCCACTCACCCCACCTAGCCACCTGCGATAGGGGCCCGTGAATAAGAGGTGCCCCCCAATCCTTACAGCCAACAGCATTAGGTGCTCATAGTCCGGCTGCAAAACCCACCCATCTACACGCTAGAGGGAACAGGGACACGCCTTCCTCCTGGACACTCGGGGGCAGCTGTCAGCCCCCTGCCTTGCTCAGATTGTGTCCCCCTGCTGCAGCCAGATGCCTGTGCCTATACCAATCACCCATGCCTGTCTAGGACCGTAAGTGAGAGCCTACACCACACACTTGATGACTATCTACCTGGGCACCTGAGCTTAATCCATACAGGAGGAGTGGGTGGAATCCTGAGCTCATATACCTAGTAACAGATCTAACCACCTGGTGACAGTAGAGCTTCAAAGGTGCCAATAATCACCCTACACTGGTATGACCCAACTGACTGACTGATTATATTATACTAGAACTGCATTATGGAAGGTAATCTGCTCTACCCACAGTCAACTGATTTGATCTCATATGGCCAGGATTTCAGTACGTATTTTGCAGGCACAAAATCCAATCCATAACAACATCAGAAACTAAGAGAGTAGCACCCCTGGAGGCATGCAGGGCACAACTTCTCATCCATGTGAGGTGGTCCTTGGGGCCCCCTCCCCCCAACCCCAACACACACACACAAGGATTCCAGAATCCTGCACTCAACCCTGCCTAGACTCTACCACATTCCCCACTCAGTAGTTAGAGGCCAGAATAAAACCTATGTAAACAGATTAAATGCCATGGCAACCAAATTCCAACCAAACACCAAGGATTGTGGTGGAATGTCTCACTTAGAGATTAGCAGGGGTAGGGGAAAGGAAGGTGGTTGTGAGGCTCTCAAGAATCAAAGACAGCAAAGTTATTTTCTGAGTCTGGTGGCAATAGTGTGGTCTCAAGACTTTGGTTCTTCCAGTGAATCACTGGCCACCATTTTGGAAGGTGGCCCAACTAAGCAGAGTCCCAAGGAAGACCCAGTGGAATTTTTTCTCCCATATAATGAACACCTCACCAGCAGTATATCAACAACTACAATGCAGTACAATGTAGTTCAAGATGCTTTCCTGATGACTATACTTTGTAGGGGGAAGTGGGAAGGGAGCAGGTTATATCTGGTCAGCTCCAACACCAATACTCACTGTGTTCCTTCCTGTCTATTCAGTGACTGACAAGGAATTAGCAGGGGCCAAGTGTGGCTGGAGGGAATATGAATAGCAACACTCCCTCCTGCCCCTTACCGTTCAAGCTTAAAAATACTATGAGGCAAAGTACATCCCACAAAGCAATCCAATCTTTAGAAAAGTCCAGATCTGAACCCCTAAAGAAGGTGCAAACCTGTTTCTTGGCACAGAGATGTTCACAGGTCCATGAAAGCTGAAAGAAAAGTGTATTCTAGGGCTGCTCAATCTGTTTCTCCCCTGTTCCACTCATACCAGATGTTCTCAAAATACCCCTCTGAATTCAGCTTAAATGTGGCTTCCTCCAAGAAGACCTCCCTGATTATACAACTTTTATTAACCTCTGTCTACCTGCTCAACTGCAAGCCCCATGAGGTCAAGACTCTGCCTAATTGCTCACCACTATACCTCCGTGCCTAGCCTAGAGCCTAACACATAGTTGTTGTTAGGTGCTATCGTGTCAATTCTGACTTATAGCGACCCCACATACAACAAAACGGAACACTGCACGGTCCTGTGCCATTCTCACAAATGTTGCTACGCTTGAGCCCATTGTTGCAGCCACTGTGTCAATCCATCTCTTTGAGATTCTTCCTCTTTTTCGCTGATCCTCTACTTTATCAAGCATGGTGTCCTTCTTCAGGGACTGGTCCCCCCGATAACTGACACATAGCAAAGCAAACCCAAACAAACTCGTTGCCATCAAGTTGATTCCGACTCAGAGCCACGCAACAGGACAGAGTAGAACTGCCCCATAAAGATTCCAAGGAGTGGCTGGTGGATTTGAACTGCTGACCTTTTGGTTAGCAGCCAAGCTCTTAACCACTGCACCACCACACAGGAGACACTCAGTAAACTCGGCCCAGAGGGAAGCCTGGCGACAGCAGCCTCTCTGCAATCTGACACTCTCCTCAGAAAAGAGGTAGTACTTCCCCTGAGATACCTGCAGCGTCAACCCACCCACCTCTGCACTGAGCTGTGGGGGTCCCAGGCCAGCTCCACCGCCGCCCAGAACTCCTTGGCAGTTACACCCAGTGCACACTGTGAGCAAGGAAGGGGACAGACGTGTGGGTGGGTCTCCTTATAAGCGCCCTGCCTTCCCCACCCCCACACACTCCACTCGATTAATCGGCTTATATCCAATGCACTCACGGCAAGTCTCAAGACTTGTAACAAGAAAGGAGAAAGAGAAAATTTCTGCAAAGTGAGGTGAAAGCCAAATCTCAGAGGTAGTTTAGTGTCCCCGTTAAGACTTCGGAACCAGATGGCCTGAGTTTGAATCCCAGCTCTGCCCCTTCCTCACTGTGAGCCCTTGTCCAAGCCGGGTCACCTCTCTGAACAGCCACCCCTCCCCTGCAGAATGGGATCATGACAACAGCTCACACGTCACATAAGGTTGAGCGAGGATGAAGAAGGTCAGTATGTTAATGTGCCCAGCACATACTAAGTGCTATGTGGGTGTTAACCCTTGCCATTCCTCACTCCGCCTTCTCCTGTACAAATCAAGCTCACAAGGGAATCAGTACTGGACCCCTGAGGAGGAGAATTATCCTGATGCCAAACCAAAAACCAAACCTCGAGTCCACCCCAACTCACAGCGACCCTACAGGACAGAGCAGAACTGCCCCAGAGGGTTTCCAAGGCTGTAAATCTTTACGAAAGCCGACTCCTCGTCTTTCTCCCGCGGAGTGGCTGGTTGAGTTTGAACCGCTGACCTTTTGGTTAGGAGCCAAGTGCTTAACCACTGCGCCACCAGAGCTCCTATCCAGCACTTGCTGTGTGCGTTACTGCACACACAACACTGTGTATACAATAAACATCAAAAGCTGTCCTCACACAGCAATCTTCATTTTACAGATGAGGAAACCGAGGCTCAGGTTGAGTACGTTTTCCCAAATCACGAAGCTAGGAATTGGTAGGTGGAGCCAGGATTTCTAATTCCAAAAACACTCCTCTCCTCTCCCTCCACCACCTGCCCCCATTTCCCATCCCTCTCCCCTTGAACAAATATATATTGAGCACCTACTACGTTCCAGGCACGGGACTAAGGGTTGGGGATAGAGCAGTAAGCAACACTGTTGTGGTCCGAGAGCTAAGGTATGAGTCTATGAACCCTACAGGCGAGTGGGAGAGACAGTCGTCAAGGACAATCTCAGGAATAAACGGAGAGCTGCAGCCTGGGATAAGAACTGTGACAGAGAGACGTACAGGTGCTGCGTGAGGGAATACAGAGGGGGTCCTGATTTAAACCCAGGGAGCAAGGAAGACCCCTTCAAGGAAGTAAGTAACATTTAGGCCTAGACGTGAAGGATGATTATGGTTCAGCAACATGAAACCGGGAAGAGCATTCCAGGCAGGGGGAACGGCAGGAGTGAAGGCAGGGGCACATGATCCAACAGGCAAGGTAAGCACAGTGCTTACCCTGCTTACCAGATCATCTGTGGTGAACAATTTCACGTTTTTTTTTTAACCATATCAAAGATTCTCCTTCTAGGTGTGGCTGGCATCTGTCTCCCTCCCAACCCCACAGCACTTTCCTACAGAATCAAAGCCTCTTTTCACATTTACAATCCCTGACAGACGGATGACCCAGTAACCAAGGTAAGCCCAGGCTTACGGGTGTTTACTTACTAATCTGTCGTGAACAATTTCACATGACAGGGGAACCCATGTGAAATTGTTCATGACAGATTAGTAAGTAAGTACCCGTAAGCCTGGGCTTACCTTAGTTACTGGGTCATCCATCCCTGGGTGAAGGCCTTGAAACAGGACAAGGTTTGGCATGTGTGAATGGCAGGGACTCTGTGACAAAAGGAAAATGGTACAGAATGAGAGCAGAGCGGGGCTTCTCAACCTGGGCACCACTGGCAGGCACTGCGGGCCGGGTCGTTCTGTGTTGTGGGGGGGCTGTCCTGTCCATTGTGAGATGTTCAGCAGCAACCCTGGCCTCCACCCACTAGATGTCAGTAGCATCCCCTCCCCCAGCTGTGACAACCGCAGTGTTGCCAGGCAGTTCGTGTCAATGTCTCCCCATTGAGAGCTGCTGGGGTGGAGAATGGAGTTCTTCATCACCGTGCTATTTCTGGGCAAACAGAAGCCAGGGTTTCCACCCCTGCTTGTGATACAGAACTGGCCTGTTCACAGCCTGCTTAGTGGAGAGGATTCAGTGGTTCGTTTGGGAAAAAGCAAATTCCACGCTTGGCAGATGTTGAGCTCCCCGAGAACGAGTGACAGTCCCTGCAGCATTTCCCCAGCACTTCCTGGTGCCTGGTACAGGGCCGGAGACACAGAAGCACAGAAGGCTCCTGGGAGTGCTTGGAGAAGGACTGTCACCAGTAGCTTCTGTAGCTGAAGGCCTGGTACAGATCAGCCGATGATGGCCTTGAGAATATGCTGCAGTTCCTGCTGACAAGTCAAAAGCCCTCACCTCCAGAGACTGAGCTTGTGCCAGACAGCCGGACAGATGCACACAGCTCTCAGCTGCGGTCCCCGCCAGGGGGGCGCCACGCAGCACAGATCTGCACAGTCCTGAAACGCCTCTTATACAACAGAGTGAGAGCAGAGATGTGTGTTAAGCATGGCCAAGCAAGCTATTGGGGGCAGCGGGGAGGTGCTTGGAGAGAGCCATGCAAATTAGCACTGATGGCAAGCAAGGAAATCTCAACCTTGGGCAGGACCACTATTCGCTACTGAGGTGCTCCACAGAGTTTTCAATGGCTGTGATCTTTCAAAGTAGACAAATCGACTCGATAGCAACTGGTTTAGTTTAACAATTAACAACAGCCAAGCCTTCCAGGCTAATTTAAAAATTAAGTGTACAGAGTCTATAATTACTACAAAATAAAATAAAAAATTAACTGTTTAACCCTGACATTGACTAGATTTGAGGTACAAGCTGTATTTATGCACTTATGTCTTATATGCACATGAGTTCAGTTATTTGGCTGGGCGTGACTTATCCAGTTAGCACTTTGGAAAATTAAGGACTTGATCCTACAGAGACAAGAGAGCGAGCTATTAGACAATATTTTGCAGCTCTGAATAAACTTCAAATAGTAATTGAGCTCTCTCGTCAAATGGGCTAATAGTCGCGAGCGGCTTGCTCTCATTCCAATTGACAATAGAGTCAGTTATTTATCAACAAATACTTTAGTGAGGGCCTGTGAGGGAAAATTCTCTTTGCTGTGAGCCACCTCAGTGGTTTCCAAACTCTGCCCCTAGGGAAAATTGCTCTCACAAGTTGGCCAATGGCATTCCATACTCACATCAGAGGGAACAGGCTCTCCCTCCCCCCAGTTCACAGAAAACAAAAGGTAAATGGATCAGATTTCTTTTTTGTAACTTTTCCTTACATCTTTGGCACCTGAACACACGTGACCATGCTGAAACAGTGAAAGATGACATCTACACCACAACATGAAGTACTGAGTCATTTCAGTCTAAGGCATTTCCTGTTTCATTGGGGCCATAAATGGCACGATCAGTCCTAAATTTAAGGAAACCCTGGTGGCGTAGGGGTTAAGTGCTACATCTGCTAACTAAAAGGTCGGTAGATCAAATCCACCAGGTGTTCCTTGGAAACCATGGGGCAGTTCTACTCTGTCCTATAGGGTCACTAGGAGTCAAATTGACTCAAGGGCAACAGGTTTTTTTTTTTTTTTCCTACTATGCTCTGGAGTCCCTGGGTTATGCAAATAGTTCAGCACTTGACTTCTAACCGAAAGGTTGGCGGTTTGAATCTACCTAGAGGTGCCTCCAAAGAAAGGTCTGATGATCTACTTAGAAACAAATTTCAACCAAAAAACATCAATTCACAAGTCTAAATTTACCTCCATTTCCACAACCAAATCTTTCTTGATTGATTCAGTAAAACACACTTCAGATTTGAACATGGGAGTGGGAGGTGAGTGGGTCCAAGCTAGATAGCTTTGTCTTTGTGTCCACACCAAACACCAGTCAGCTGCTCTTGCTTAAAAAGTGCTGCTGGACCACAGCAGACATGCACACATCTTCCCTCCCCACGCAGCTGTGACTCACACTGGGATTACGTTCATTTTACACGTTGGTATACCTTATTCGAGTGGCCTATCAGATCAAACATTAAGGGCTCTCATGAAGACTCCATGGACAATTAAGAAGTAGATGTCTACTTTGATCCTAAGAGAATATGCCTGTGTCTTGTCTCTCATCATTCTTGCTAAAAAAGGCTAAGAGAAGTCCAAGATGGAAGAACCACTGTGAAGCTCCTGAAAAATCCCTGCCAATTAAGAAGTGGCAGACTGTATTTTCCAAAGATGACCCCAGTGATATCTCCCATCTCAAATGTTTTTCTGCAATTTGATGTTGCCACTGCCCTTCTATCTAGAGGTGGGATCTATTTCTCCACCCCCTAGAACTGGGGTGGACCTGTGACTGCTTTGAGCAACAGAAGATGGCAGAGTGATGCTCTGCCAGTTCTGGGCATTGCCCATAACTTTCTGGAAGCTTTCTCTTCCCGCCTCTTGGAAGCCAGCCACCATATCGTGTAAGAAGTGTCACCACTCTGAGACCACCATGCTGGGAGAACGTCAAGTGATGGCAATAGGAAAAGGCCCTGTGAAGATAAGATGTCACACAGGGAGGGGAGGACAGGTCAAGGAGGAACAAGGCACCAGGCATATGAATGAAGAAGCCATCTTAGAAGTGGATTCTCCAGCCCAAGTCACCCTAGCTGACACCACATGGAACAGACACAAATCGCCCGGCAGAACTCTTCCCAATTTCCTGATCCACAAAATCATGAACTAAGCAAAATGATTGTTTTAAGATATTAAATGTATCTAGGTTTTTAGACCCCATGAATCTGTCAGTTTGTCATACTATGGTGGCTTGTGTGTTGCTGTGATGCTGGAAGCTATGCCACCAGTATTTCAAATACCAGTGGGGTCACCCATGGCGGACAGGTTTCAGCTGAGCTTCCAGACTAATCTCTTAGAAGGACTTAGGGGTCTACTTCTGAAAAAATTAGCCAGTGAAAACTTTATGAATAGCAGCGGAACATTGTCTGATATAGTGCCAGAAAACGAGCCCCTCAAGTTGGAAGGCACTCAAAATACGGCTGGGGAAGAGCTGCCTCCTCAAAGTAGAGTCAACTTTAATGACATGGATGGAGTCAAGCTTTCGGGACCTTCATTTGCGGATGTGGTGGGACTCAAAATGAGAAGAAACAGCTGCAAACATCCATTCCACAAAAAAGAGGAAGACCCTCAATGAGATGGATTGACAGCGGCTGCAATAATGGGCTCAAGCACAACCACGACTGTGAGGATGGTGCAGGACCAGGCAGAGTTTCGTTCTGTTGTACATGGGGTTGCGATGAGTCTGAACTGATTCAACGACTCAATGGCATCTAACAACAACAACAGGATTTCAGATAATTTGTTATGCAATAATAGAGAAGTGATACGCATATTTGTTGACTGCAACGTAAGGTAGATCTCATTCCAGGCCACAGTTAAGCAGCAACATGTGTACTGCAACATGATGAGAGAGAGCTGAAAGCCAGCCAGGGCTCTGCCTACCACGTCGCGTGTCAGTGGGACTGCACTCACCCAGCAGGGCCCTTTTTCTAGTGCTCTGCTAAAGGGGAGCCTTCATCTCTGTAAAGACACCATATAGAGCAGTAGTGGCCCCAAGCTCAGTAGTCTGGATTTGGGACCTTTACTCTGGCAACCTACGAATTCTGGGGAAAACATGATTACCATAGCCAACTGCAGTTATTCTTCCCTGTTGCTCTCCTGGTGACCTAGCTGGGCTTGCAAACTTGCTCTGTCCCTTCTCCCTATCCCCAAGTTGCAACCCCAAATGGGGCTGGTGCTCTTCCTGACCAGCAGTGCTGCACGCCTCCTGGAGCAGCAGTGCCTGCTGATTGATGCCACGTGAAATGGCCCGACCCAGGATCTGGCTCAGCGCTGGCCGTCACTGCCATATCTCAAGGGCAGCTGGATCTGCTTCCTGTCACCTCCCAACAATGGCTGGCAGTTGGGCTCATTCAGAACCCATTACGATGATGTTTTTCCTCCAAGGAGCGTCTGAGAGGGTTGAATACTAATGAGCCTCCAGTACAAAGGAGGGGGCCTCCCACCGTCCCTCGGCACTGGGCAGCGGCACTGTGGGGACAATCCTGTGTGTGTCCTGCCCGCACCTTGCTCTCCTGGGCTTTTGTGCAGGAGCTAATATTGATTACTGTTATTTTATGGGATGACTAACGGTTCACTGTGCCATGACTGAGGTGACCCAGGAACAATTCTCACAATGTAAGCCACTCTTGTAGGCAAAATACATGGGAACCTAGACCACGGGTGGCTGAAGGGGTTACTGTCCCCCAAGAAGGTGCAGGAACTCTGCTGGGCCTCAGGCTTACCATCTGTGCCTGTTCTACTGAGCTTCAAACCTGTCCATCCAACCCGGGGGGCTCTGGGATGCTCTTCCTCCTTTTTTTTCCTTGTGAAGCTGGTGTACATAACTTGGACTTTAGAGCAAGAAAGACTTGGGTTCAAATCCAGACTCTGCCGCTTTCTAGCTGTGTGACTTTGGGCAAGTTGCTCAACTTCTCTGGGTCTCTGTTTCCTCACCTAGACAATGGAGGTAATAATACCTCCTAACAAACCTGTGGGAACTGAACAAAATAAGATCGAAAGCACTATAATTGGCTGCATGCAAGCTAGTCTATACGGCTCATGAATAAACTTTTTTTAAAATTTCAATAGTTACGTATTTATGCTGATGTGTATTAAGGGGAAGAAAACAGGCTGCATTAAATAGGATTTTATAGATATTATAGTTTAGGTTGAGGCTATGTAAAAAGCAAGTCAATTTAAAGAAAAACATTAAGTAGCTATTGCTGAAGCATTTGACTATTAGCCAAAAGGTGGGTGGTTCAAACCCACCCAAAAGCACCTCAGAATACAGGCCTGGTGATCTGCTTCCAAAAGGTCACAGCCATGAAAACCCTATGGAGCAGTTCCACTCTACACACATGGGGTCGCGCTGAGTCGGAATCAACTCGACAGCACCAATTGCTGTGGAAAAGTGTTACACCGATGCTTCCGAAACACAGGGAGAAAATAAGATGTGACACCTCTCCCCACCCCTGTGTAGCAGGTGCTCGATAAATGTCCGTTTCCCTCTCCAGGGGTCTCTGCGTGGCAGCAGCCCCCAGGCATGTGACAGCAGCAGCTCCCTACCCTTGAACTTGGCTCCTTCCTCACTGGGGTCTGGCCAAGTTGGAGGCCGACGACCCACAGTCTCAGGGATTCTTTCCCTCACCCAAGTGATGAGGAAGAACAGTTTCTAGTTTTGCAGGTCGTGATTTCCCTTTAAGGGTCTCGTAAACAGCGGGGCTGGCCCACCTCAAGAAAATTTTATTCAGGTCTTGCAGTTCCCCACAGTTCCACAGCCATATGTTGTCTTTTCTCTGTGTGTTAAACGCCCCCGCTGACAGTTGATGGGATTTAGATGCATGGGTGAGGGCAGGGTGGTAGCCATAGAAGGCTCTCATTAGCAGAGTCGATATATTTTAAGAGCCAGGAAACTGTTTTCCTTGGACCTACCAATTAGACAGGATGCCGGCTAGCTTCCCTCCAAATGCCGGCCAACTCTAGATAGCTGAGGCTAAATCAACTGAGAAGGAGTATTATTAGCTTTAGTCAGTCCGTGGACAAACAATTCTTCAACTCTTAGGTGGGCATGTAACATTTCAGTTTCCAGAAACCAAAGCCCACGTATAAATGTGCGGCACCTAAGTCCATAATTTAGAAAAGGCCCTTTGTTAACTGTTCATGGGAAACTAGTCCATGGAGCCCCCAACTTTCACCTGCTGCTGGTCATTCGCCCTGTCCCTACACCTAGACTGTATTTACTTCTTCCACCCTGAACAACTTTTCCGTCCCCTAACACACACCAAACTGGTCCACGCCCCTAGGCCCCTGCTCAGGCTGTTCCCTGTGTCTCAAATGCCCTTCCCAACCTGGCCACTGTCTACCAAGAGAACTGAAATACGTCCTTCAAACCCAGCTTAAATGTTGCTGCCTCCCTCTAAGCAGCCATCTGACTTCTTAAGAATTAACCCCCTGCTATACTGTGCTAATAATTACATTAGGGAAACCCTGGGCGGTGCAAATGGTTAAGCGCTGGGCTACTAACTGAAAAGGTTGGCAGTTGGAATTCACTCAGAGGCATCTTGGAAGAAAAGCCTGAGGTTCTGCTTCCAAAAAGCCACAGCCATAAACCTCCCTGGAAGGCAGCTCTATTCTGCAACACATGGGAGTCGCCATGAGTTAGAACTGACTCCGTGGCAACTGGGTTTTTCTTTTCTTTTTTTGTATGCTGTGCTACTTCTGGATTTTATTGGCCATAACCTGTTTCCTTGGCTCTGTGTGTATTTGGCCATGAGCTCTGCTTCCGATGTTCCAGGAAAGGCCAGGAACAACATAGGTGAGCAATACATGTCTAGAGAATGAATGAATGTCAGTACTCATTGACTTAACAAATATTCATTAAGCACATACTATGTGCCAGGCACTGAGGATACCACACTGAACAAGAAGGAAGGACAAATCACTGCCCTCACAGGGTATACATTCTAGACAGGAGATAAACAATGAAGTTATACACCAATAAATAAACAAGATGATTTCAGATAGTGATAAATGTTATGACGGCAATGGAACAAGGTAATAGCACAGAGCAGGGGTTGGCCAAACGATGGTCCATGGGTCGAATCTGGCCCACCACCTGTTTTTACAAATAAACTTTTATTAGAACACGGTCACATCCAATCGTTTACATATTGTTTAAGGCAGCTTTTGCAAAACAATGGCACAGCTGACTAGTAATGACAGAGACTTTCAGCCCTACAAGCCTAAACACTTACTATCCGGCCCTTCACAGAAAAAGTTTACAGACTACTGACAAAGAGAGTGCCTGGAGGGTGGGAGGGGGACGTTAAGTTGGGTGGATAGGGAGGGCCACCTGCCCTGAGGTGACATTTGAGTGAAGATCAGAATAAGACAGTGTCAATCATGCAGATATCTGAATAAAAATGTCCCAGGCAGAAGGAACAGCAAGTGCAAACTCTCTGGGTGAGATTAGGCTCCATACACTCTAGAAACAGAGAGGTCAGTGTGGCTGGGGCAAAATAGTGGAGAATGGAGACTAAGACCATGGCAGGCAGAACGCAGGTGATGTGGAGCCCTGGAGACCACAGTAAGGGCTTCTTGCTAATAAACCCAAAAATCAAACCTGTTGCCGTCGAGTCGATTCCTACTCATAGTGACCCTACAGGACAGAGAAGAACTGCACCATAAGGTGTCCAAGGAGCAGCTGGTGGATTCAAACTGCCCACCTTTTGGTTAGCAGCCAAGCTCTTAAAACTGCGCCACCAGGGCTCCATTGGTTGGACCAAAAAAAAACAAAACCCCTTTGCCGTCAAGTCAATTCCAACTCATAGCGACCCTACTGGACAGAGCAGAACTTCCCCATAGGGTTTCCAAGGAGCAGCTGGTGGAGTCAAACTGCCAACCTTTTGGTTAGCTGCTGACCCTTTGGTGAGCAGTCGAGCTCTTAACCACTGTGCCACCAGGGCTCTTGCTAGTACTTGTGAGTAATTCTGAAAGTCAGTGATGGCATCCGGGCTTTACAGCAATGAGTAGTAAGATCATCTTCATGGAAGGGGAGGGGGTGATGGCACCACCAACACGGATGACTAAGGCTAAAATGTGACACTTTGCTCAAGACTTCTTTACCACCAACAACAAATTCTCCTTGTCATAGTACTAAGTTCTGCTTTTCATACGTACACCTCACCCCAAACACGGCACTCAAGACTGTTCCAACAGCTCAGGCAAGATGCTTCCAGAACAGCTCAACCAGCGGTCCATGTGTGTATCACACCCAGACTATTATTTTTATTTAATAGACTGTTTCTTTTTCTTATATTCGTGACTTGAAAAGAAACTTTAGTTCACTCTAAAATCACAGGTTTAATGCACTAGTTTAATACAAAGGAAACATATTTCCTTTAAATACAATAAATACTTTTTTTTAAAAAAAATGTTGCTTGTCATGAGAAAGAACAACAATGAATCTGTGAACCATCTCATAACATGGATG
>NW_004443960.1:15827420-15860941 GCF_000243295.1 Trichechus manatus latirostris | reverse complement strand
GTTAGAGGGTTGACATGTCATGGGGTTGTTAACCAATGTCATAAAACAATATGTGTACTACTGTTTCATGAGAAACTGTTTGTTCTGTAAGCCTTCACCTGAAGTACTATATATATATATATATAAAGTCTCAATAAAAAAACCAAAAAAAAAATAAAATAAAATGTTGCTTGTCTACCACCTAAAATCATCTCAGCTACACTTTGGGAAACAATTTCTTAGGGTACACATCTGTTGGAACCTCATTAATATCAATCCACAGCCAACCCCTGGCATTATAATACTGGGGAGGAGGGTGCTATAGTTTCAGCATGGGGGCGTGAGGTCATAGGGCAGCTTAGAGGACATGGCACAAGCTGTGGAGTCAGGGCTGGTTCAGACCTGATCCTGTCACTTACAGGTGTGCGATCTGGGCCAAGTTAAACACTCAGAGTCTCAGTCTCCTCATCTGAAAAATGAAGCTAGGTTGCAGAGTTGTGGTGAGAATTAAGAGACTGTACATAACCTGGCCCAGGATATGACACATAGTAGATGCTCAAGAAAAGGCCACAACCATGACTACGAATCCACCAGCCGTCAGTTGATCGTACTGTGGTGGCTCGTGTGTTGCTAAGATGTTGGAAGCTAGGCCACCAGTATTTCAAATACCAGCAGGGTCATCCATGGTGGACAGGTTTCAATGGTACTTCCAGACTAAGACAGACTACAAAGAAAGGCCTGGTGATCTACTTCTGAAAATTAGCCAGTGAAAACCCTATGGATCACAACAGAATACTCTGATATAGTGCTGGAAGATGAGCCCCCTAGGTTAGCAGGCACTCAAAAATACACAGTGGCTGCAACAATGGACTTGTTATTCCAATGATCATGAAGATGGTACAGAACTGGGCAATGTTTCGTTCTGTTGTCCATGGGGTTGTCATGAGTCAGAGCCGACTCGATACCAACTAAAAACAAGATTACAAATGTGTTATTATTTATGGTTATAACTATGATCCCAAAATGTCCTTTGGTATCTTCAAAAGGTGCCAAAAGCACTTCTTGTCACTGATGTCCCTGAGACATCAGAGGCCCCGGCCGACTCACCCTCTCCCCACCCAGGGGCTTTAGGGGCCTCTTGGCAGCACAGTACTTTTCCATTGGGTTTGTCAAACTAGGTCTCCTTTTTCTCTCTTTCCTTTCATTTTTTTGTTTCCAAAAGGCTCCTGATTAACCATCTTTCATGGGGGAGGAGAAAAGAAATTACAGCAAATGTTCCTTACTCTGGTCCCTGCTGGGTTTGGAGGCTGCTATTTCAGACACAATCAGCTACCTGCAGGGTCACTGGATGGAATTACTCCCCATAGGTATCAGGAGGAAGCGGCACCATTGGGAAGCTTCCATGAGTGACCTGTGGCCTAAAAACCCCAACCTCTTGGAAGTCCTGGGGACCTCAAACTTAACCAGGCTAAGAACACAGTGTCTTTAAGCATCTCCCCTTTTCTAGAAGGCACATCCCTCACTCTGACTTGGGGAGTGGGTGGGAAATGTAATGTATATGCTCTGAAAGCAATTACATTCAAGTTGGGAACATCAAACACCATCCTTAACTGGAGATCATTCAAATTGACTTTGAAACCCTCTTTGCATGAGCAGACGTATGTCTCTAACTGCTAAACTCAAGAAATCATTAATAGTGGTCTGTCCTCCCTCTGCACCAACAAAGTGAGGTGAGAGAAAGGCAGCGAGGAAACACGTTAGGCTGGTGATGAGAAGTCCGGCAGTGATACATCACTGGCTGAGGATAATTGGACCATTGGCTAACACGACGGCTTGCACATTTCTCTCCTCTTCAAGGACGCAGAGCATTGGTTGGGTCTTCCGTCGCTATCACTAGCTTCTAGGGCAGGCTGCGTAAGTTGCAGGGCTCGATGCAAAACGAAAATGTGGGGAGTCTTGTTAAAAAATGAAGAATTCCAAGATGGCGGCTGCAGAGCATTAAATTGGGCATGAGGCCCTTCTGAGCATGATGTGGAAGAATTAGAACCCTCACTCATTGCTAGAAGGGTTGTAAAATGGTGCAGCCACTGTGGAGAGCAGTTGGGTGGTTTCTCAGAAAGTTCAACATAGAATTACTCTATGATCTAGCAATTCCACTACTAAGTGTACACCCAAAACAATTGAAAGCTAGAACGAACAGGTTACCAAAAGAATGGAAAACCAGAACGCACAGATCACACACCCATGAAGCCAGCCATACCTGATTCCCTTTTGGGGGCACCATCAATAATTCTTTCACTAGATTTTCCCAATCTAACCGGAGACCGTGGCTTTGACAAAGGAATTCCTTTTCTCCCCCCTAATTTGTTTATGCGTATATTTAAAATCTTACAAAGCGTTAAGAAATACAGTATCACCTTTTAGCTTCACAATTAATGAATCTCCTTTCTTACAAAAAATAAAACCAAACCCGCTGCCGTGGAGTCAATTCTGACTCACAGCGACCCTACAGAACAGAGCAGAACTGCCCCATAGGGTTCCAAGGCTATAATCTTTACGAAAGCAGACTGCCACATCTTTCTTTCTCCCATGGAGCCGCTGGTGGATTTGAACTGTCGACCTTTCAGTTAGTAGCTGAGCACTTTACCACTGCACCACCAGAGCTCCCATTCACCATTCAGGAAATGCAAATCAAAACCCACTAAGATGGCTATGATTAAAAAACAAGAAACAGCAGGTGCTGGTTAGGATGGGAAGACTTTGGAACCCTCATCCATTGCTGGTAGGATCGTAAAACGAACGGTAGACAGCGGCTGTGGAAAACAGTTTGGTGGTTCCTCAAAAAGTTAAACATAGAATTACCACATGTCCCAGTAATTCCACTCCTAGGCATATACCCAAAGGAATTGGAAACTGGAACACAAACAGATACTTGTACACCAATGTTCGCTGTAGTACTATCACGATAGCCAAAACCCGGAAACAACCCAAACAGCCATCAACAGATAAATGGATAAACAAAATGAAGTACATACACACAATGGAATACTACTCAGCCATAGAGAGAAATGAAGTCCTGATACATAATACAACATGGATGAACCCTGAAAACATCGTGCTGAGTGAAATCAGTCAGTCCCAAAAGAATACACATGGTATAATCCTACATATATGAAATTGCTAGAATAGACAAATGTACAGAGACCAAAGGAGGTTACCAGCAGCGGGGGGTAGGAAGACGAAAGGGAAGTTATTGTTTAGGGAGCGCTGAGCTTCTGTTAAGGGTGATGGAAAATTTGGAAATAAATAGTGGTGATGGTAGATCAACAAGATGAATGTGACTGATGTCTCAACTGCATATGTAAAAAATGTTGAAATAGTAAATGTTTTGTTACTCGCGTACATCTGCACATGCACACACACACACGCACACACACATCACAATAGAAGAGGAGGAGGAGGAGGAGGAGGAGGAGGAGGAGAAACAGAACTCACCCAGAACATACCTACGCAGAGCAGTATAGAATCTTAGCAATCTGGGGATCTCAAAGCTTTTCATTTTGTGGATGAAGAATCCAACACCTGAGATTTACACAATTTCTGTCCCTTAAGTCTAAGATCTAGATCCAAAGAAAACCTGGGGGCTGATAGTAAGTTAGTTTAAAAGAAGAAAAGAAAAAAGTGGGATGACCCGAAGTTTATAATGGATGTAAAATGGAAAAAAGAAAATAAGAAAAGAAAAAGCTAGCAGGTTAAACAAAATAATCATTTCCAGAACAGAGGCAAACTTTTTGTAAAGGTCCAGGAAATAAAGTTTCGGCCTCTAAGGTCATAAGGTCTGTTTCTGTCCCAGCTACTCAACTCTGCAGATGGTGGGCCAAGTAGCCACCAAACCAAACCCACTTGCTGTAGGGTCGACTCCGACTCATAGCAACCCTAGAGGACAGAGTAGAACTGCCCCATAGGGTTTCCAAGGCGTACCTGGCGGATTTGAACTGCTGACCTTTTGGTTAGCAGCCGTAGCTTTTAACCACTACGCCACCAGCGTTTCCCAAGTAGCCACAGATAATACAAAAAAACGAATGGACGTGGCTGAGTTCCAATAAAACGTTATTTATAAAAATAGGCAGCTGGCAAGATTTAGACAGGGGATCTCATTTTGCTGACCTCTGACTTAGAGCCACCAGTAAAATCCAGTTGCCATCAAGTCAATTCCAACTCATGGTGATCCCATGTGTGTCAAAGTAGAACTGTGCTCCATTGGGGTTTCTGTGGCTGATTTTTTGGAAGTACACCACCAGGCCTTTCTTCTGAGGTGCCTGTGGGTGGACTCAAACCTCTAGCCTTCCAGTTAGCAGCAGAGCACATTAGCTTTTTGCATCTCCCGAGAACTCCTCATTTAGAGCTGTGCTTCTCAAACGTTACTGTGCATATGCATCACCAGGGGATCTGGGTAAACGTGCAGATTCTGATTCTTTAGATCCCGGGCCAGGCCTGAGAGTCTTTATTTCTAACAAGCTCCCAGGTGATGCCCATGCTGCTGGTCTCAGGACCACACTTTGAGTCACAAGGAGAGTACACCCAAAAAAGAAAAGAAGAAGGAAAACCTACTAAAGAACCCAAATTTAAGAAGTGCTTAGCAGAACATGGGATAGAAAAGTAATTTATTTTCTCATCACCAAGGATCAGAGTTATGTGATTTAAGTCCATCTTCTACAGAGAATACCCTATCATCAGCGATCAAGGGTGGAGCTAACTATCATTATCAGAAAGTAAAATGCTACCCAGTTTTTACGCACCACTGTGCATTTTCTGACAGCAGTTAACAGTGATATATACCAGTCAATGCAGGTAAATGAATCCATTCGAAGGCAGGCCACGGATGGTAAATCACATTGTCCAATAAAGCTGCTAAATTAGCAACAGTGTGACGCAGAACATTCTTTATAAAAGCAAATCCTTTTTGGAATGAGATGGGCTGCAAGGAAGCGTGGCTAGCGGGGCTGAGAGGGAGGGGAGTGGCCGTGAGGAGCAGCGGACCCCTCTGGGGTCTGGAAGCACCCACAGACACTGAAGATGCTTAAATGGAAACTGGGGATGAGGGTCTTTCAGTGTGTTGTCACAGCCCCGGTGATGGCCTGTCTCCCACTGGCAGGTGGCAATTTCCAGATTTCACATGCAAGGTCTCTAATAAACATCATCACCATCCAGTTCATAGTAAGATCAAAAACTAATGGTACCACTCACATACTGCTGGTGGGACTATAAAATGGTGCAGCCACTTTGGGAAAACAGTTTGGCAATATCTTAAAATGTTAAATGTAAGTGTACCATATGACCCAGCAATCCCACTCCTAGGAATCTACCCAAGAGGAACGAAAACATTCGTTCACACAAAGACTGGTACACGAATGTTCACGGCAGCATTAACCAGGGGAAACAACCCAAAAGTTCACTGACCAATCAATGGGTGAAGATGTGATATATCCAGACAATGGAATACTATTCAGCAATAAAAGGGAATGAAGAACTGACACATGATACAACATGGATGAGCCTCAAAAACATTATGCTCAGTGAGAGAAGCCAGATGCAAAAGGCCACAAAATATATGCATCCATTTACATGAAATGTCCAGAAGAGGCAAGTCTATAGAAACAGAAAGTAGATTAGTGGCTGCCTAGGGAGTGACTACAAATGGACATGAGGGATCTTGGGTGACGAAATGTTCTAAATCTAGGTTATGGGGATGGTTGGTTGCACAACTCAATCAACTTGCTTAAAATATATGAATTTTATGGTACGTAAATTGTACTTCAATAAAGTTGTTTAAAAATATTAAAGATTCCCATATGTCTTTTCCTGTTTCACCTCCACAGTTCTTACATAGCCTAGGAATCCTAAAAATTGCAACAGACCCAGAGACAAGTTGGTTATTCCAGGTGAGGCTGAAGCAATGCCTCCACCCAGGCAAAAGCCCTGGAGACAGCACATCAATGTCTTGCGGAAGGAAGAAAACAAACATGCAGGGACTTGGTCCTCAATTTTTACATAAAACCCAGCTTCACCTGTGGGCAGAGCTGGACAATGCCCACAAAGATGCCTTCAAGACTGAACGGGCGCAAGCCCTCCAACCCAACCCTATCTGGTCAGCTTGCAAAGGACTCAGCCTTAAGAGGAATTACGGCAAAGGTACATTCCATCAGCTGCATTGGAGAAAAGAGAAAGCTTGCCATGTTGTTGTTAGGTGCCATCTAGTCGGTTTCGACTCATAGTGACCCCATGCGCACCGGAACGAAACGCTGCCTGATCCTGCGCCATTCTCACAACTGTTGCTATGTTTGAGTCTACTGTTGAAGCCACTATGTCAATCCATCTCATTGCGGGTCTTCCTCTTTTTCGCTGACCCTCTACTTTACCATGCATGATGTCCTTCTCCAACGACTGATCCCTCCTGATAACCTGTCCTAAGGATGTGAGACGAAGTCTCACCATCCTTGCTTCTAAGAAGCATTCTGGCTGTACTTCGTCCAAGACAGATCTGTTGGTTTTCCTGGCAGTCGATGGTATATTCAATATTCTTCGCCAACACCATAATTCAAAGGCATCAATTCTTCTTCGGTCTTCCTTATTCATTGTCCAGCTCTCACATGTGTATCAGGTGAGTGAAAATACCATGGCTCGGGTCAGGCACACCTTAGTCCTCCAAGTGACTTATTTGCTTTTTAACTTAAAAGAGGTCTTTTACAGCACATTTGCCCAATGCAATGTGTGGTATGTTTTCCTGACTGCTGTTTCCATGGGTGTTGATTGTGGATCCAAGTAAAATGAAATCCTTGACTACTTCAATAATTCCTCTGTTTATCATGATGTTACTTATTGGTCCAGTTGTGAGTTTTATTTTCTTTACAATGAGGTGCGAACCATACTAAAGGCTGTGGTCTTTAATCTTCATCAGTAAGTGCCTCAAGTCCTCTTCACTTTCAGGAAGCAGAGTTGTGTCATCTGCATATCGCAGGTTGCTAATGCGTCTTCCTCGAACCCTGATGCCGCATTCTTCTTCATATAGTCTAGCTTCTCAGATTACTTGCTCAGCATAGAGACTGAATAAGTATGGTGGAAGTATACAACCCTTATGCACACTTGTCCTGACTTTAAACCATGCAGTATCCATACTGAGAGCCGAATTCCCCTTTCCCCCATACACACACACACACACACACACACACACACACACATGCTCACAGATCTACCCAAGACAATATGTTCATTGAAGCATGCTGTCTCCCTGAAAAGTGACTCTTTGTGGTCTCACTCCAATGCCAGAAACAACTCCCATGTGCTTGGAAAAAAATGAAAGCTCTAACTGGAGCTACAGCTTCGGCTCACATCCAGATGGTACAAGAAAATCTGAAGAATTTCTGAGCTATTACAACATCCCTCCTTTGGAAAAAGCAAGAAAATTTAAGTCACTCGCAGGAGATGATATACTTCCAGTTGATGGAAAATCATAAAAAATAAGGAGGCAGGGTGAGGGAGCAGTCGCCTAGAATGAGCCACACTGTATGGTGGTTCTTGTCCCCCTAACCCACTTCATCATCCACAACGACCTTGATGGAGGCAGCCAGCACAGAGTCCAAGGCAGAACTTGGGGCCGGGAATTGGGAACTGAACGGGTCCCATGTAAGACGAGCCTATGATCTTGGTCACCTGGGGGCCAGGCCCAGGTAGCTGAGTCAACCAGATACAGACAGAACCCTGCGAGGAGGCTTCAGGGCCCAGAGAGTGGACCTGGGGCTCTAGCTAGTAGTGACTTAACAGCATCCCCTTCGTAGCCCAGAAGGGATTTGGATCAGGAATACTAGCTTCACAGCCAGAAGTCTGATAATCTCTTTTTTCCTTTAAATTAAAAAAGAAAATATCTCAGATACTGGAGAATATTGTAAAATCTTTATCTCCATTTTTCTTTTTTTTTCCCTGGTGGCAAGTCTGGATAAGCTTATCAAGTGCAGGCAAACTACATCTTAGCTCTGATCCTTTCGAGAAATCCATTCGGTGCCTTTAACATTTCATTGGGCAGATTGAATTTCTGACATGTATTTATGGGGCTGGGTCTGCCCTTAACAGAGTATTGCATAAATCCCATTACAGTATCCACTTTAGCGTGTTTGGGGTTTTCTAAGCCAGAGCTTTATCGGTAGACAGCCCCAGAATGACGCTCTCTGGCTCAAAAATGACCTCTTCTCCCCACGGAACCAACCTTTGTAGATTGTCTCCATTATTGTCAGTGTCAAACGATGTTTGAGAGAAGGTTCTTCTGGGTAAAGCTATGAACCAGGCTTGTCTCAGAGCCAGAGACGCTGAGAGCACGTCATCACACTTGTGGGAGCGACGTGATTTCCTTCCAGAAGCCGCCTCACCCCACCCTCCTTTTCTTTCTGGAATTGAGAAGTTTTGTTAACATAATGCTTTTCTGTATTTAAGTATTCAATAATAAAGGTATATGATTTGTAATTTCTGAAAACAAAAATTATTTTTTAAAAAAGTTAGCTATAGGAAAAAAAAGATGAAACCAAAGATCTGGATTAGCGACCCTAGGTCACCCCTTCTCTTTAACCCTCAGGCTGAGCGCTGGAAACACAGTGGAATGAACAACCCTGATCACAGAAGTGTGGTAATGACAATGAAATGAGGGGACATGTGGGACACACCTAGCACACAGTAGGCGCTCAGTGCTGCTTGGCCCTTTCCTTCACTGCGCACATCTGTTATTCTCGCTCTCATGGCGGAGCAGCCCAGTGCATTCCAGCCAGGCCGTTCACTTTAGAGGTACAAGGCACAGAAGTCGCTGAGATACCTTCTAAGCAAGCAGCTCCAAGGCCTGGATGCCCCCATGCCAGCCAGGCGTACCTCACACCTCGAGGCTGCGGTCACACCAAGCTGAAGCGTTAGCAGATTATGCATGGGGTCCGTCCTCCTGGGATCTGTCCTAGAAATACACTCGGAGCTCTTCAATCACCGCCTTGTCACAGAAATGCAAACAAAGTGGTTGGCAGGGGTCAACCTGGGAGACCCAGGTAAGGCTAAAGAAGAGCTGCTGTGCCTTCTGGAACCCTCTCTTTCCAACGCCGAGTCCCCAGAACCTGGCTATCCATGTCTACTCATTTTCTTCTACCACAGAAGCAGGCTTAAAAATGGGCAACAGCAGCTACTGCAAAAGAAGAAGTGTTCATGACGAGGGGCCCTGTGGGCTATTTTGGGCTCCGTCACGGTCTGAAGGTGACTGTGGGTTTTGTTACATTTAAGACTTGCCTCAAAGCTTGTGGAGGTAAACGCTTATTGAGAAAAATATCTTAGCGTCCTCACTGATTCATCCAACCAATATTCACAAGTTCCGAATAAGCCAGGAAGAAGCCCTTCCGGCACAGTGGTTAAAGTGCTCCGTTACTAACCGAAAGGTCGGCGATTCAAACCCACCAGCCGTTCCATGGGAAAAAGATGTGGCAGTCAGCTTCCATAAGATTTACTGCCTTGGAAACCCTATGGCGAAGTTCTGCTCTGTCCTTACAGAGTCGCTTTGAGTTGGCATTGACCTGATGCCAATGGGTTTTTAATAAACCAGGTGGGAGCCCCTGGGTGGTGCAAATGGTTAACGCACTCGGCTAACTAACCAAAAGTTTGGAAGGTTCAAGTCTACCCAGAGGCTCCTAAGAAGAAAGGCCTGGCAATCTACCTTTGAAAAACCAGTCACTGAAAACCCTATGGAGCACAGTTCTACTCTGACACACATGGGGGTCACCATGAGTCAGAGGAAACTCAGTGGAAACTGGTTTGTTTTTGTTTTTGTTTTTTTTATGTGCTTTAGGTGAAAGTTTGCAGCTCAAGTTAATTTCTCATACAAAAAAATCTATACATATATTGTTTTGTGACGTTACTTGCAATCCCTACCATGTGACAGCACACTCCCCCTTTCCACCCGAGGTTCCCTCTATCCATTCAGCCAGCTCCTGTCCCTTCCTGCCTTCTCATCCTGCCACCAGACCCATTTGGTCTTGTGCATCTGATTCAAGTAAGAAGCACACTCCTCACGTGTATTATTTTTTGTTTTATAGTCTTGTGTAATCTTTTAAGAGTGGGCTTCGGGAATGGTTTTAGTTTTGGGTTAACACAGAGTCCAGGGGCCGTAAGTTTTGGGCGTTCCTCCAGTCTCTGTCAGACCATTAAGTCTGGTCTTTTTACGTAAACTTGAGTTCTGCCGGGCACTTTTCTCATGCTCTGTCCAGGACTCTCTGCTGTGTTCCGTGTCAGGGAGGGAAACTGGTTTGTTTTTGGGTCTGAACGTGCCAGGTACTGTGCTAGTTGCTGAGGACCCAGTGGTGAGCGACGCAGGTCAGGCCCTGCCCTCAGGGAGGTTACAGTCTTGGGACGGATATACAGAAAGCAAAGAGGGGCCAGGTCTGGGGGGAGGGAGGGCCCCAGTGCCATGGTGATGCTCTGACATCCATCAGGACAGGCATGGCCCCTCCACAAGACCAGAGAGTGGTTTTGTTTCAGTCTGAGCTAAGCCGATCATTCCAGAGAAATCCAGTAGGGGCCAAAGAGAATCCAGTGTACTGAAAATTCAACAACCTCTTTCTAGGGCTTATTCTTCTAAAGAATCTCCCATCTACCTAATTTTCTTCCCAGCGCACTTGCTGTGAGCCGTTGGGGATACAGGCTGTACACGGTTACTGAATGACTTTTACGTACCACATGAGGCACGAAACATGCATGACTTCACTTAGCCTTCCAACTAAACGTGGCTAGAATTAATGTCCTCATCTTACAGACGAAGAAACTGAGGTTCAGAGAAGCAAAGTGACTTGTCCAAGGTCACACAGACAGGAAGAAGTGAAGCTGGGATTTGAACCAAGGCTGTCTGGCTCCAGAGACCCGGCTTGTAACCACTACGTCGCCTTGCCCTTCAGGGAAGTTTCTGTGGCTCTGGTCCCACCAGCCTCTAAGCATGTTGGCAGGCACATAAGAGGGACTCAGCCAATGTCTGCTAAATTGAATTTGACTATCTTATTTAAAGCAAGTGCAAGAACACCCAGCTTTTAAGTTTCAGGTTGGGAATGAGGTCATTCTATAAAAATGGAAAACAGAAATGTACCCCGAGGAATTTCCTGGAGTTAGGAGTAGGTGCCCAGAAAGGAATCTACTTCATACGACTGTGGAGCTACGATGTGGCCTTAATAAATTATGATTAAATGAGATGCACTGCAGAATTATATAAACAGCTCTCAGACACACAACTATAATCTCCATTGGCCATTTTCCTTTTTGTTAAATTAGTGTTTCTGTTAAGCTCACAGTGCAGAAGAGCAGGGTTTTAGACAAATGCTTGGGTCACACAGGGGAGAGAGAAATGAAGATTGATGCCATTAGTTTGTAACATATGTGCTTCCCAGAGAGACCAGACAGAAGACCACATATGAAACAGCTGATGATGAAAACCACAGGAATAACAGCTGACCGCCTAGTGTGCTTTCTGGGTGGCAGGGCCCTGCTAAACGGTACACCTGCATTACCTCAATTAATCCTCAAAATAACCTTCTCTAGTAGGCAAATATCATGGGTCCCATTTTACAGACAGAAACATGGAGGCTCCTAGAGGGGAAGCTGGCTTCCTGGATTGGTGAGGCCCGGCTCCTAGCTCAGGCCGTCTGACTGCGAACTTCCAGTCCTTAGGCTGCATCTGCAATGCTTCGCTGCAAAGAACACTGAAGATGATCTCAAGAAAAAAAATATGGTTGTTAAAATCGTGACATCTCAGACGTGAAGGCAAGAAGTCCAGGGCCATCTGGGCCCTTGTGAGGTACAAGCTACTAGCTTCCCACTTTAATGGCATTCCTCGGGGCTCAACTCCCACACGTGGCCACAGAACAAACTTTCCAAATCCAGTGTCTTCTGCCTCCAATCCTATTTGGCTCCACTGAAACCAAGGAGGCATCTGGGGACAAGCAGTCTTTATCTGTACCAAATGTCCGTTGGAGCTGCTCCAGGAAATGGTCCATGTTAAGCCCATGTGTACGATGTCACCTACACATCTGGTTGGCATACACCGATTGTCCACGTTGCAACACTTGGAATTATATCTGTCTTGGAGTGTCTCCCTGGACAAACATCACAAGGTCCAACAAGACTAACAACCTACTTCTCATGGAGCAGTTGGCTAAAGAAATCAGATCACCCTTTCAAAGTCTCTCTCCATGCTCCAGTATAGAAAATTGTTCTTGGGGCAGGGATGGGGGAACTTCCCAGAAGCATGTGGGAATAGAAATCTGGACAGTTTTAAAAATACCGTGAAATTCTCTTTCATGGACTCCAACCATCATTTGCTCAAGGCCACATATTCACAGCAAAGGGCTGAATACTGGGTGCCTCTCAGTGCAGCCAGCCATTCGGACTGGGACATACTTAACAGAATCCTTGATGTTTGCAGAAGAACCAAACTTACAAATTGGCAGAGGAGGAAAACCTCTCACACCACATGCCAATGGAACAGTTAGGAAGAGAGAAGGTATTAAACAAATTGAAAAGATGGAGAACCTTTCCACCAAGTAGGAGGAAAGGGAACTAAGTGGCTTTTTAAAATGATTAGGGGCCCCTAATGGTCCAAGAAGGAGCCCTGGCTGGGCAACGGTTAAGTGCACAGCTGCTAACCAAAAGGCTGGCAGTTCGAACCTACCCAGCAGCTCCTCAGGAGAAGGACCTGGCAATCTGCTTCCATAAAGATTACAACCAAGAAAATCCTATGAGGTAGTTCTACTCTGTCACATGGGGTCACAACTGACTCAGAATCAACTTGACAGCACCTAACAACAATGGTCAAAGAGGGGCCGGTGGTGGTTCACTGGCAGAATTCTCACCTTCCATGCAGGAGACTCAGGTTCATTTCCTAGCCAATGCAATGCATGAGCAGCCACCACCTATCTGTCAGTAGAGGCTTAAGTGTTGGTATGATGCCTAACAGGTTTCAGAGGAGCTTCCAGACTAAGAGAGACTGGAAAGAAAGGCCTGATGATCTATTTCTGAAAATCAGCCAATAAAACCCGAGGGATGCCGAACAGTCAACAATTACTTAAAAATAAAGATAAGAATGTAAGAGGGCAGGGAGACTAGATTAATGGAAACAGGACAACCAGAACAGAAATACTGAGAATGTTCATGTCTTGTGAAGAATGTAACCAATATCACTGAACAACTTGGGTAGAAATTGTTGAATGGGAACTTAAACTGCTGTGTAAACCTTCACCAAAAACACAATAAAATATTATTTAAAAATAAAAAAGAACACAGGTTAAACTTAAGCAAACAAAAAAACCTACGGATGGCACAGGACCAGGCAGCATTCCGTTCCATTGTGCGTGTGGTCATCAGGAATCAGGGGTCGACTTGACAGTGTTAACAACAACAACGGTCAATGAAGTCAAGTAATTTAAACAGATCTGCTTTTCTAGGCTTTCCCCAGAGATGAGACTGGGTGGCTCTAAGAGGAATCTGAAAATAGAAGGACAACAGGGCTGAGACAATGACGTTAATAGTGTTACTATCTAACACTGGTTTGGTGGTTGACATGTAACAAAGTATTTTCATATCAATTATCACACTCAGTATGGTAAGAATGATAACAGACAGCAAGAATGACCACTTAATCCTTCACTTCACCAATTCGTGCTGTCCAGGAACCTGATGTCCTCGTTGCACAGGTTATTGAGAGTAGCTATGACCATGGTAACTGCAAAATGGAAAGCAGATTAACTGCACACTAAGTAGATGTGTCCCAGAGGTCCCAAGGGGGTGCAAAGGGTATGCACTTGGCTACTAACCAAAAGGCTGGCAGTTCAAACCCACCCAGCAGCGCTGCGGAAGAAAGGCCTAGCTATCTGTTTCCATAAAAATTACAGTCAAGAAAACCTCATACAGCAGTTCTAGTCTGCAACATAGGGGGTCGCCATGAGTCGGAACAGACCCAACGTCAATGGTTTTGGTTTTGCGTTTTTTTTGTTGTTGCTGTTTTTTAAGTAGACATGAGAGACTGTTGCACGTAACGAGTATCTCTGTAACACAGACACTGATAGTGTGGGCTCTGGAATCAGACTTCTTGGGTTCATATCCGGTTCAGTCGCTCATTTGCAAAGTGACCTTAAGTGAGTAGTTAAACCTCTAAATTCCTGTTTCCTTATCTATAAAACGGAGATTATAATTGGGCCTAACTCAAAGAGTTATGGTAAGGTTAAATGAGGTACAGCATGCATCTCATTTAGCAAGCATCTGGTACATACAGAGCACTGAATAAATATATGCTATTATTACTACGATTATTCTCATCTTTTTTATGAAAGGTGAGTGAAGCAATGGTCTAGATCAGGTTTGGCAAGTACAAGGCATACACAGCACCCTTTCTTCCTCCTGCATCCATGGCAGACCTCATTAATAGATTACAGAACTTGCCTTTGAACCCAGATACAACCTCAGAATCCCCAACACAGAGTTCCAAAAAGTCAACCCCAATCATTCAGAGTTGGCAGATCAATGGAAGAAATCTTTTTTGCCACCCTCTATAGAGTCACTATGAGTCAGAATCAACCTGACAGCAAGGGGTTTGGTTTGGGTGTAGAACCTCATCAGATGCCAGACAAAACCGGTTGTTCCAGAGAAACAGGGTTTTCTGAATTACAGTCATTCCTCTGACACCTTCCTATTTTTGGTAATACCCATATCTCTTATGCTACTGTTTACTCAAGGAGCCCTCACGGCGCAGAGGTTAATGCACTCAGCTGCTAACAAAAAACATTTACTTGCACAGACTAATTTAAAATAGAAATATTATAACTTTGTCCTAAATGCAAAATCAGTTAGCACATGTCATACACAGAAGACAGTTCTCTCGCAGCCACAGGCAGCTGAAGTAGACAAGCCACTGTCCATTCCAGGCAGAGTATTTGCTCTTTGGTTCACCGCAGGCCTCACTACTCCCTATTGCCCTCCAACTGTCCCAGAGCCCATACTTACCTACTTGCTGGCCTGAAGGAAGTTTGGGTTTCTGACCCTTGCTTTAATTCTTTAAAGACCTGCCTCCATTTGAAATTCTTGGACCCAGCTGTGGTTTGTTTTTTTTTTTTCCATACCAAGAACTCTAAACAGCAATAGCAAGAATAGATAACGAATAAGATTAAGTGTCCCCTCAGGAAATCCCCAGCAACAGTACGTGCCAGATAATGGCTAATGATAAAAATAGATAAAGAGGAAGATAAAGATCCAACTCTCTGCAACAGCTTTCCACACATGACCCAAAAACGAGCTGGCAGAAGCTTTAAGTATCAAAGTTTTAACGTCATTTTGCCCCTTGCCCAAAACACAAAAGCTCTCATCCCATTGATGCGGCACATCCTACAACTGATGGCAGATTGGAATCAAAGAACCACGTATTGCCTCATCTCTTCCTGTGAATCACTCTTGAAACCTGGAGGTTCATCAGCTGCTACAGGCTGGCTGGAGGGTCAGTTTTAGTCCTGGGACACCCACAGCTCTGACCTCTCGGTAAGCACGATGGACTCTCCAGCCCTGAGGGAAGAGTCAGAGGCCGCCCCCAGGGAATGCTGGGAAGGACTGCAGAGCATCCTCCCATAACCCTTTGCAGCTCTCTTCTCACTTTTCCTCATCTCCAGTGGAGCCCAGCTCCCTGCATCCTCCATCTCTCACAGAAAGAAGAAAGCAATGATACTATCTCATTCCTACTAAAATTAGAGATTTCATGGGTTAAGTCTTTTCCAGAAGTAACTGAGAGTGGCATATGAGGGATGTGAATTTTCTTCTTCACCCGTTTGTCTTTGTTTTATAAATTTTTCTCAGTGAACATGCGTTACTTTAATTAGAAAAGAAAATACAAGTTATCAAAGCATGTGCATTCATTCTACCAGGAGGCAGTATAGCTCAGTGTTTAAGCACGGGAGGGTAGACTATAAAATGGGTGTGAAAATAGCATTGCAAGAATTAAAATAGCTAATTCAAGCAAAGGGCTTAAAATGAGGCCCGACAAATAGCAAACGCTCAGTGTTTGCTGCTGCTATCTGTGTTGCTGTTGTTATTGCTGTTTTATACTATTTATTCACTTCCCGCTATAGGCCAGGCACTAGAAATGTTCTTGTTGTTAGTGGCCGTCAAGTCAGCTCTGACTCACAGCGACCTTACGTCTAACAGAACAAAACACTGCCTGCTCTGCCACCATCTTCATGATCATTGCTATGTCTGAGTCCATTGTTATGGCTATTGTGTTGATCCATCTCACTGAGGGTATTTAAAAGACATTTACTTGCATTTTATCAACTACGTGAAGGCATTCAACTGTATGGATCATAAATAACAAATTATGGATAACATCACAAAGAATGGGAATTCCAGAAAACTTAAATTGTGCTCATGCAGGACCTGTACAGGGATCAAGACGCAGTCTTTTGAACAGAACAAGGGATACTGCGTGGTTTAAAATCATGTAACAATTTCACAATAATAAACAAAATTAATTCCATCTTCTCATGGGTCTTACCCTGCCTAGCAGAGAGACAGGCATTATGTAAACACACACACACACCCCAAGTCATTACAAAAGGTGATGGTGATAAGCGCCACAAAGGGAAAGAAGCAGAGGAAAATAAGAGGGACACTGGCCATTGGAGGGTGGAGGGCTAATTTTGATAGTGTGGTCAGGAAAAGCCTCCTAGGGAGAGACACATTAGGCTCCAAGCCCTTCTCAGCATCCCTGCCAGGTAGGGGGGTCCTGGGTCTTTTGCATACCCTGCTGTTTGCTTTCTTCAAAATGAAGAAGCACAAGTCACAGGGCTGAGCCCAAATCACTCGTGGAAAGGAAAGTCAGCAACTACTCGTCTTCAAACATTATCCAAAAAAGCAAGCTTCTCAATACAACTGCCCTTCTTTTCCTCCAATAGTGAACACAGAGCTTCTCCCATCTCATCACTTGAGGGGCAATCTCCCACTCCCACAGCTGGGTCTGTCTAGTGACATATGCCAAAGGCGTATAGTTTGCAGTCTTGAGACTCAACCTTTCAGAAAACCAGCTGGTAAAGGTGCGTGTCAGGCAAGGCAGTTGTCACGGACTGAACTGTGTCCCCCAAAAATATCTGTCAACTTGGCTGGGTGATGATTCACAGTATTGTATGACTGTGTAATCGGATGTGATTTCCTTATGTGTTGTAAACTCTATCACTATGATGAGGTTATATGTGATCTCCCGATGTGCTGTAAATTCTATCATTGTAATGAGGTTACACTGATGAGGTTTACAAGATTAGATAGTGTCTTAATCCAATCTCTTTTTAGATATAAAAGAAAGAAGTGAACAGAGACACATGGGAACCTCATACCACCAAGAAGGTAGTGCCAGGAGCAGAGCGCGCCCTTTGGACCTGAGGTTCTTGCGCAGAGAAGCTCCCAGACCAAGGGAAGACTGATGTATCACAACAACCTTTCTCCAGAGCCGAAAGAGAGAGAAGAGCTTCTCCTGGAGCTGATGCCCTGAATTTGGACTTGTAGCCTACTGGACTGTGAGAGAATAAACTTCTCTTTGTGAAGCCATCCGCTTGTGGTATTTCTGTTAGAGCAACATTAGATGACTAAGACAGCAGTACTGCGTGGTTGTGAAGAGAGCAGGTACCCAGCTAGGCTGCCTTGTTTGAATCCCAGCTCTGCCACTTCCTAGCTGGGTGACCTTGAGTAAGTTCCTCAGCCCCTCTGTGCCTCAGTTTCCTCCTGTGTAAAATGGATATAGTAATAGTACTTTCTGGATAAGATGGCTATGATGATTACACTAGTTAATGAATGTCAGTCACAGCAATGCCTAGCACCCAGCAAATGTTCAATAGACATCCGCCCTTATTATTTTGCCTGGGAATCTCTGGGGTGGGAGGGCTTTTTACTCGTGACCCTGAGATCAGGATTACAGCAGAGCCCTGTGGTCAGGAAACCTGGATTAAGATTAAGTCTCCCCTCAGGAAATGTTCACTGATGCATCCCAAGAACCTAGCACAGTGCCTGGCACACAGCGGGTGCTCAATAAGGACTGGCTGGATGAACAGCACCTGCGTGAATGTCATTCATTTTCAGTGAAAGAGGTAACCACGTAAAGTGGGTTGCCTGGAGGCCACTGTTCTGACCACGACTCTCGCTCAGGAAGCTGCCAGTGGAGGAAGCTGCGAGCCCCTTCCCAACAGCTGCCTGGACATCTGTGTGGAAAGAGCACCACGCTCACGCAGGCTGTGCTGAGGCAGCCACCACCAGGGCTGCACCCGGCTCTGTGAGCGGCTCTCGCTGCTTCTTCCGGAAGTCCTAGCAACCGCCACCCCAGCATGGAAGCTCCTCGGTGGCCGGCGAGGCAAAGTTGCCCCAGAAAAGGCAGCTGATTAATACCCTCAGAGGGTCTATTGCCTGTGTCCTGTCACCAGTGGAGAAACAGCTGTTTACAGTTTGTTTATCCATCTCTCTTTGGGGCCTTTTCGAGGAAACACAAATGCTTATTCTCAAGGGCACAATTCAGCAGCTGAAGGGAGTGGGGAAAACTGTGTTTATTTTTAGCAGGATAAAGGGGGGGGACTCTTACAAAGTTTGGACACTCGCGGGAAGATAGTGCTCTGGGAGGTGCGAGGCCTGGTGGCGATGTCTTGCACAGTGCCAGCCTCTCAAGGGATGAGTAAGAGTCTATTCCAATGCCCAGCTGGAAAAGTGGGCTCGGGCCACAGTGTCAGCCAAACAGAGAGCTCAGGCGAGCACCCATGGAACTGAGAGAGCAACGTACCCAGGAGAAAGAGAGCACCTGCCATTAATGAGAGGTGACTTCCTACACAGGGTCACCAGGTACAGTTGCGCAGGTTGGGCACTGCACAAAAGTGTCCAGCTGAGGAAAAACTCCTGCCAGCAATCTGCTTGCCAAGCCATGCTCCACAGTCCAGGGCTGCCCTGTTCAGAGGAAAGGGTGCCTTTTTCTCTGCACAAGCACTGTTTGCTGACCAAAGCATGCCCTCACCTAGAGTGGACACCTTTCTCTAACTCACATAAAGGTACCAAGTAGGCTAGACGCCAACAAGCAGACAAGCTCCACCAGCCCAGGGTGAAAAGCCCCAAGAAGGGAGGCGTCACTTCTGTCCCCACACAGGGCTTCTCCCCGTCTTCCCACCATCTTTCCTCTGTCTTCTGTCCTCGTCAGGTTCATCCACCACCTTCCCAATAGGAATAGTAAAGAGCACACAACCTTGCCATCTACTCGAGTTTCCCACAAAACTTAGCTTCACTGTAGAGCTAAGCCAGGCCCTACCACAAGTCTGAGAAGGAAGAGAATGTTCCAGAAAACTTCTGCTGGGTCTTTGGGTATCTGACTGTGGGGTATTGGCCGTTGATTTCCTCAGGGATGCAACATGGGGAAGGAGTCTAAACGAGGGTCAGGGGCACTGAGGGCCATGGGGCAGGCTGGGATCAAAAAAGAGGAGAAATAAGAAAAGAGGCTTAAGGAGACAGAGGAGAGAGAGAATTTCTGGCCCATCATCAGCACTCAGTCCCTAATTCAAACACACCCTAGAAAGTAGTCTTCCCCTCCGGCCTCCGAAAGTCCAAGAAAAACATTTCTCTGCTCCAGAGAGAGGCCACAGTGCCCTGAAGGTTCCGGTGAGAGGACCTCCCATCCCATCACGCGTCCTGCAGGGCAAGCAGGCACCATTCCAGAAGCATCTGTGTCTGGATGCTGACAACAAGGTCACGGACCTCACTTCCCATCAGTCTCCCTCTGTGTCCGGCAAGGGCTCAAAGGTAAAGGCAGGAACTGGACTAGATGGGCCCCCAGACACTGCACCGTCCAGACTTCATCAGCAAGTTCTACCTAGTTCTCCGCTCTCGAAGAGCACTTTGCATCACAGGATGGATGCAGGCTGCCTGTGTCAGTGCTACGATGTGTCACTCAGCTACAGCCTACTCCAGCGCCTGCTGCCTGCATGGCCCTCTTTGTACATTATCCTGTAGAACTGCACAACTAAGGCACCCTCTAACTGGCCATATTTTTTTTCCTTTTTAGAGTACTTACCACCTTCTAAGACTTTCATCTAGATCAGGGGTTGGCAAACTACGACCCAGGGGCCAAATCTGCACCACTGCCTGCTTTTGTAAATAAAGTTTTATTGGAACACAGACACACTCATTCCTTTAAGAATTGCCTATGGGTGCTTTCTCAGTACAGCAGTAGGGCTGAATAGTTGTGAAAGAGACTATACAGCCTGGAAAGCCTCAAATATTTACTATTTGGCACTTTACAGAGAAAGTTTGCTGACCTCTGGTCTAGTATTTATTTACATATCTATTTTAAATGTTTATTATTTATCGTCTGCCTTGCCAACCTCCCCCCCCAACCCACCCCATTCCCCCGAATGCCAGCTCCACAACGACAGAGGCCCCTGTTTTGTTCAGGGATATATTTCAAGCTCTTAGAACACGACCTGGCAGGCACCAGGAGCTCTGTAAATATTTACTGAATGCACAAATACATGACTGTCAGCGCTCACGGTGCCCGACGGGGGTGGTGTTAACATTATTCCCATTTTGTGGACACGGGAATCGAGGCTCCATGGGGCCCGGCAGTGTGGCTCAGGGTTTCCCAGTTGGTCTGCAGTGGTATCAGGATTTGAACTCACTTTCCACTAAACTCTTCCACCTCTTCACACTAGCTGTGTGGCTTTCAAAACAACACTGAATCTCTTCTGCCTCGGCGGTCACCTCCGCCCATCTGTCTCACCCTGCTTTCCTCACAGGGGTGTTAAGAGGACCAAATGAGACAACGATTCACTTTATTTTATTTATGTATGTATATATTTATTTTTTACTTTTAAACATGAATTTATTTAATCCTGACAATAACTTCTTTTTTTTTGGCACAGAGTAGAACTGCATTGTGGGGTTTTCCAGGCTATGTGCTTTTGGAAGCAAACAGCCAGGCCTTTCTTCCCAGGCACCTCTGAGTGGGGCTGAACCGCCAACCTTTCAGCTAGTCATTGAGCGTTTAACTATTTGTATCACCCAAGGACTCATGACAATCACCTTTTGAAGCAGAACTATTATCATCCCATTTAACAGATAGAATACTGAGGCAGAGAGAGGTTACACAACTGGCTCAAGCCCATACAGTTGGTAAGGGGTGGACCCAGGACTTAAGCCCAGGCCCTCTGTTTCTAATGCTGGGCCACTCTGCCTCTCCCAGAAACCAAGTGGCTAAACAAGTCCCACAGTGTCCTGCTCAGAAAACTCAGCCCTCCTCCAATTTTGGCGGTCAGGCCTGTTTTCAGAAATGTCCATGCCTCCCCTCAGTTCTGCATCTGGTCAGGCAGGAGGGAGGTTGGGGAAGGCCCAAAGTCTACACTGCACGGTGACCTGGCCAAACACTCAGGGACCCGCACTCAGCACATAGGCTCAAACGGCCTTAGTGGGGGAAGAGCCCGACCCAGCCACAGCTACCCACCCCTCCCCCGTCTACCCCTGAAGCCTCCAGTGGGCTGAGGGGAGCCAGAGCCATCTCCAGTCCAAGGGTCAGGGACAAGCTCGCCAGACTAGACAAGAATAAGCCCAAGGGTCCCTGAGCTCGAGGAAGATGGGGCACCCTCATCCCTGTCTACTCGTCCAACCTCCAGCTCTCCTCCCTCCCTCAGAGAGCTGCAGATTGGAATCTCCAAAAATGGTCTTCACAACTCAGTTAGCGGAAATCTATTATTCACGACCTCGCTTCCCCACAAACTCACAGACTGTCACTGTTCGCTAGACCATTTCTGGATTCTGCCCAACAGCCCTGCTCTGAGCTGTCAGGCAGCCCACCATTCATGCCTAGCCTTCCCCAAAGACCCCCGAAAGCCCGACCATGACCATCCACATAGACATGAGGCAGGGAGGCAGGCAGGGATGCCCTGGGCGCCCGGAGAGGCCTGACAGCCAGGCGCGGCCTCCAGCCTGAGTGACTCACCCAGGCTCCTGGGGCAGAACGTCTGACCTCAGTGTGATCCAACTGGAAAATAGGGCTCGAGCATTCCAGACCCTCTGCCAGGCCCTGGGACACATCTCGTGTTCTTTTATCAAATGTTTCAGGCTGAGAAAACTGTGTGTTCTCGAAAGCACAACTTGTGAGGGTCTCCCAGACGTTCTGTCATCGCTGGTTTAATAACAGCTTTAGGGTGAGAGGGTGTGTTAGGAAACATTAAGGAAACGTACATGTCAATTGGGAATTTCATCCCAAATTTCAGATGTAGTAGAACATTGAAAAAGTGCATCTTTAAAGGAAGTCAGCTATTATTATTAATACTAATATTGTCATTATTACGATTACTATATTATTTTTTGGAGCCCTGGTGGCCCAGTGGTTAAGTGCTATGGCTGCTACCCAAAAGGTCAGCAGTTCGAATCCACCAGCAGCTCCTTGGAAACCCTATGGGCATGTTATTTTTAGATGAGAAAACGGTTACAAAGAGGTCACGTGACTGGCTGAAGGCCACAGAGCCAGTCAACAGCTGAGCTGGGAACAGGATCCAGTTCCTACATCAGTCCAGAGGAAGTAGGAAGAGGGAAAAGGCGGCCTCAGCCAGGTAACTCCTCTCTCCCCTCCTCTTTCTCCTCCAACGATCAATAGTGATAGAAATAACAGGCACTTCATGGTGTTAATATGTGCCCAAGAACTGTGCTACGTGTCCTATATATCTTACCTCATTTCTTTCTCCCAACAACCCCGCTATTATCCTCCCCGGCTTACAGATGAAGAAACCTAGGCACAGAGACTTTATGTAACTTGCCTAAGGCCACACAGCTGTAACTGGCAGAGTCAGGATTTGAACTCAGGCACTCCAGCACCACAGTTCATGAGTTTAACCATTACATTGCACTATATCCCCCAAATGAGACAAGCAGAGGCATCTGGGAGGGGCATAAAAATGTCACACCATGCCCTGCCCTCACACACACACACCATGCTCTCCTCCCTGGGGTGAGGCCGGCGGCATCAAGCTCTGACTGAGCTCGCCAAGTAGAGGACGAGCCCAAGTCTGCAGCTCCATCCTGCAGGACCCAGCCTCTCAGTGCCCCGTGCACGGGAGCTTAGTGATGGTGACTCTGCGGGCGCGGAGCGTGAGAGAACCTGAAGAGGCGAGAAGCAGGCGGGACACTGCCAGGCCCACACCAGAGAGGCCTCCTCACATGCAGAAGGGAAGGAGCAGGCCCAGAGCTGGGTGAGGGGACTTTCCCTGGTCCATGTTGGTCCAGCCAGTCCTCAATCACATCAAGTGGTCTTAGCATCAGGTAACATGGTGGTTAAGAGAATGGCCTATGCCAGCCTGCCTGGGTTAGAAGGCAGAGGTGTTCTTTACCAGCTGTGCAACTTTGGGGAAGTGACTTGCCCTCTCTGCATATCAGTACCTCTATCTATAAAATGGTGACTTCAACAATGCTCACACCACACGGTGTTGGGAGGATTCAATGTCAAATGCTTGGCTTGTCACCAAAAATCAAAGCCAAACCCACTGCTACAGAGTCAATTTCGACTCATAGCAACCCTATAGGACAAAGTAGAACTGCCCCATAGGGCGTCCGAGGCTGTGATCTTTATGGAAGCTGACTGCCACATCTTTCTCCCGCAGAGCGGCTGATGGGTTCGAACTGCCAATCTTTCCACTAGCAGCCTAGTGCTTTACCACCGTGCCACCAAATGACAGCTGCCCTGATGACTGCTCCCTCCTCCCTCACTTACTGTTCCCTACCCAGAACATAAACTACAGGAGGTCAGGGCCCCCATTTTGTTCACTACTCCATCCCCACCTGCTAGATCAATATGTGGCACGTAACAGGTCCTTGGCAATATCTGCTGAATGAATGAATGAATTCCTGTGAATGTCCTTGGGAAATCTGTAAAGCGATATATTCATGTAAAAGTACCTCGTATAAACATAGCATGTAGGCTAGAAGCCTACAAGCAGACATGGTAGATGATTCATGGATGCTGCTGGGGGTACATCAAAGTGAATCCCAAAGCAACATGGTCATTGTCTGGATTTTGCCAAAGCATAGCCCTGTGCTTAGCGACATCATCCCGGGGAACTTCTGCAGCCCCACTAATGCCAACAGTCATCCAATGACAAGGAGAATCTTGGCTTTACGAGACCCAGGACAGCATCAAACATGGGGAGAAAGCTCACTGGGAACCTGTAGGGTATCCACTGTATTCTACAAAACAACAAGATGCCCAGCAGTCCACATTATTCTTAGAGGCAAGAGGAAGTGGGTCAGTAGAAAAAAAAAGTGCATCCGGTTTGCTCTGCCTTGATGTGGACAAGCTAAGTGATAACTTCCCTTAACCCATCCTGCCCAAACGATATGAAACTTTAGTGACTCCTGCAACTCACTGGTTCCTATCCCCAACAGTTGTCAGAGAAGCATTGAGCAACCATTGGGAGTTAGGGAACTTGCAGACTATTCACAGGTTCTAGCCCTCAGACGCACTATACTAACACTTCGTACTGTTGGGTCATTAGGATCTCAGGGATCAATGCAAGTGTGTTTATGTGCTCTGTTGCATGCTTTCTAATCTATTTTCATGAATGTCCCTTTCCTATTTTCTTTTGGTTTCTTCTCCATGATCTTTTCCTGAACATAAAAGCTGGCTCATTTTAATCTTTTTAATCTTTCATGTTTAATGTTAAAAGCTAAAGAGCTTTTTAAGCAGGCTATTAATTTTCCTCTGGGCATGACTTTAGCTTCATCCCATAGGTTTTGATATGAGGTGTTCTCATTTTTCATTATCAGTATATTATATAAAATTTCAAATTTGATTTCTTCCTCAATCCAAGTCATCTATGAGGGTTTTACTTGTTTAAATTTCTAAGTGATTGCCTTTTCTAGGCTAACTTTTAATATACATTTTTTTTTTAATAAAGCCTGGAAATTTTCTTCTTTTGAAATCTATTAGGTTTCTTCTGAGACAGAGTTAATTATCAAGTTTAATTAAGGCATCTTAGAACATTTAGAAAGTAGTTTTTAAAAAAAAGAGGGGCTGTCCCCTAGAATAAACACACACACACACACACACACACAAACATCTTTGTAAAACGTTCCAATGGCTACTTAGAATTCTAAAACTGTCAGCTTCTCAAAAGCAAACATCCAAACAAAGTAAACCAACCATTAAGCTGGGAGGAAAAGGGGCAACAAAACTAGAATTTAAGAGTTAAATTTCTCCGATCCAGGAATTCCACACCCAGGAATTATAACCATAATGACATTGTAGCTCTGCAGCCCCATTTTAAAGATTAAACCTGAGTCTGCCAGAGATTAAGTCAGAAATACATTAGGTTTTAGCCAAGATAAGGTTTCATCTCCACTAACCCCTTCACGACTAAGTCCAACTTTCTTCCTCCATCCGAAAAACAACTCTAAAAACAGCAGCCAGAAGTCTACTCTGATAGCATTCTTTAAGTCTGTAATGTCACAAGGCAGCACCAAAAGACAAATTCGGAAAACAATCAGGACTTTACTGCGGATACCGTGGGCTGGACAGAAGAAGCAGCTGACACGACTCTTCGACAAATCCCAGAAAGAATATGAAGTCATTTTTCTGCCAGTACCAAGCAAACCTGAAAGATGGGCGGATCCTAGGGAATCCTGACGTTCTTCTCCCAACCCTGTCTGTGCCTTTGCCTGCAAAAGTGGGACAGTAAATGGAAACAGACCAGCGTGCAGGAACTGACGCAGGAGCCGGAGCTGCTAAACAATATTGACAACGCACAAGAAGGCAGCTCCAGAAGCAGCAGTCTCTGCGTTCCGACGCCGTGGCCATGTGTGGGCAGTCCCCGAAGGGATATTACAGCACAGTGTTTCAATGGGAAATGACATAGGCTTCCGTAGGCTAGCAATCTTACTGGGGACGGACAGCTGTATTCATCTGCTTCCCAGCAGGAAAAACAGAAGTCAATCAAAGCAGAAAGAGACATCGCAAACATGCTAATTCTGCCAGATCTGCTTTGCTGCATAAAGATAAGAGTTCTTTGGACAATATGGCTTTGGTATAAGAAATTAAATATTCCCAAAAGCAACTACAGCAGTTAACATCGGCAAGCTCCCAACATCCTTGAAGGCACCACGAGGGATAACAGTAGTCCATTAATAAACTGTGGTTTCACTGACCCTCCTCTGTGCAAGATGAATTACTTTTTTGAAAGTAAGCCTTCTCTTAGAGTTTCAACATATGAAGGAACCACTAAGTTCTAACTCCCTAGTCTGAAAAGTAAGCCTTCAAAAGTTCAAATATATTTGTCAAATCAAACCCGTTTAAAAAAAAAAAAAGTAATTAAATCAATACCCTCCCCCCAAGGTACAGAGCCAACAGAAATGTGTATATATGTTCTATTAAAAGATATACCCATGAAAGTTAACAGCAGCACTATTTCTAACGGTTAAAAACTGGGAACTCCCCAAATGCGCATCAACAGAATGGATATATAAAGTATTGTACATTCCAGAATGAAATACAGTAGAGCAATGAGAATGAACAACTAAACGATATAAATACAAGGCCAGTAAACTTTTTCTGCAAAGGACCAGATAATGAACATTTTAGCCTTTGCAGGCCATACCGTCTTTGTCTCAACTATTCAACTCTACTGTTACAGCACAAAAGCAGTCATCAACAATCTGTAAATGAGTGGCATGGCTGTGTTCCAATAACATTTTATTTATGGACACCTAAATTTGAATTTCATATAATTTTCACATCACAAAATAGTATTCTTTTGTTTTCAAAATTTTAAAATGTAAAAAGCATTCTTACCTCATAAGATAGTTGCCAACGAGTCGATTCCAATTCACAGTGACTTCACATGGGTCAGAGTAGAACTGTACTCCATAATGTTTTCAATGGCTGATTTTTTGGAAGTAGATTGCCAGGCCTTTCTTCCAAGGTGCTCCTGGATGGTCTTGAATCTCCAATCTTTCAGTTAGCAGTCAAGCACATTAACCACTTTCACCACCCAGGGACTCCTCGTATGAAAAAACAAGGACATGGATGGAATTTGGCCTATGGGCCACAGTTTGCCAACTCCTGGTATAGGTGAATTCCACAGACATAATGTTGAGCAAAACAAACCGGGCACAAAATACTACATACCACATGATTCCATTTCTAAAACCAAGCAAAAGTAACATATGGCATCAGAAATCACGATAGCAGTTATCCTGGGAAGGAGAGGCCTGGAAGTGGCATGAGAGGCGCTCCCAGGACAGTAATCTCTGTGTTCTGGATCTGGGTGCTTGTTACACGGGTGTGGTCACTTTGGGAAAATTCTTTGTGCACTTCTGATTTTGATTTGTACACGTTCTATATGTATGTTGTTTTGGATTGAACTGTGTTCCCTAAAAATATGTGAAGTCCTAACCACTGTACCTGTAAATATGGCCCTGTTTGGGAAGAGGGAGTTTCTTTTGCTATGTTAATGAGACCATGCCAGAGCAGGGTGGGTCCTAAACCTAATCACTTCTAAGTTGCCTCTTATAAAAACAGCAGCATAGACACAAAGAGACACGCAGGGAAGACAGATGCCATGTGACGACCTGTCTACAAGCAAAGGGACTCCAAAGATTGCCGGCAGACACTAGAAACTACGAGACAGAGGTCCACAAAGGAATCAACGTGGCCGAAACCCTGATTTGGACTTTTAACCTCCAGAAAATGTATTTTTGTTCCTTAAAGACACTCACTGCAGTATTTTGGTGTTGTTGTTGTTGTAGCAGCGCTAGTAACACTAAGACAATGTTCTACTTCAAGTTCCCTTAGCAACTTGTTACAATCAAGGCAGGGCCACTCAATCAGCTTCAAAAACAGCAGTGTAAAGATAATCACAGCAATCAAATTAAATTAGCTAGGACTCCTTCACTAGTGCCAGGTATTAGCTAATGTTAGAGTGCTTAAGCATACCTAATAATAAAAGGCAGACTGAAATTGCTTTCACTCCTGCTATTATTGAGTTTGTTTTTAGGGTGAGGTGCATTTCATGGTTTAAGGGATGGTGCTACCATTAGATTCTGGTCAGGCTACTTTCCTTGGTGTTTATGGGAATAGATGATGTTCACCCAATCACCAGCTCCTCCTCAGGTGGAAACCTGCCATCAATACTGTTCACATAAACAGCATCTGGCAAAACATGTGGCCTTCAACCTGCAGAAAAACCTGTGTACACCCACACAAAGGAAGACGGGCAGGCTGGCCTTCCATTTGATTTCGAGAGAATATGCAGTTAATTATTTTATCTCACAGTCAGCAGCTGAGTCTCACTGAAATCCGTGCTTGTAATTATCGCTGTAATTATTATTTTAATACAAATCAGCAACTTATCAAAATATTACCCTCTAGACGCTACCTGGGCTACAAGACCTTCTCTGCTCTGTGTCGCTGATGGTGGAATCCTCGGTGAGGGTATTTCCACCATGGCCAGATTGCCAGCTTCACCATGTGCCAAAACCTAAAAACCCATTGCCGCTGAGTCCTTTCCGACTCGCAGCAACCCTACAGGACAGAGCAGAACTGCCCTATAGGGTTTCCAAGGCTGTAATTTTTATGGAAGTAGACAGCCACATCTTGCTACCGTGGAGCAAGTTGGTGGGTTTGAACCACTGACCTTTTGGTTAGCAGCCGAGCACTTAACCACTGCACCACCAGGGCTCCTTACCATGTGCCACAGTTAATAGTAATTGTCACGTTCATTCTCTCTTCAGAGACAGTGAGGCCTGTTCTGCATTTTAAATCATTGCCTGACCTTGGGCAAGTCACTCATTTCAGTGTCTTAGTGATTCCATCCATGCAATGGGCACACGGTGCCAACCTTCTTGCTGAGCCATTGTGAAGAACACCTAACCAGAATCACCCTGTAAAAACATACTGCGCAGTACAGCATGGTATTTCGCACGCAGGCTCCAGAGTCCCACCACCAGAGTTCAAGTTATGAGTCTAACTTTGGGCAATCCCTTACTCTCTCTTTGCCTCAATGTCCTCATTTGTAAAAAGGGAATACTATCGGAGAAGGGGCCAAGATGACAGAGTAGTCAGATGCTTCCATGGTCCCTCTAACAACAAAGACCCCAAAAAACAAGTGAATCAATTATATATGACAATCTAGGAGCCCTGAACATCAAAGGCAAAGTTGAGGAATCGGACTGAGTGGCAGGAGGAGGGAGAGACAGTTTGGAAGCGATGAGGAGTTGCCAGACCCTACCTGGCAGGAACCAGCACCCTTGAGGCCGGATCACCTGGTGTGCACAGTGAGGCAAGCAGTGGCATTTGGGATGCGTTTTCCACATCGGGAGAGGCCGAGCAGCGGAGACTCTACTCAAGCCTCCAGAACCAGTGAAAAGTGGCGCTCAATCGGCAAAAGATAAGTATGTGCATCTAACCTGCCACAAGGATCAAAAAACACTGTTTGGGTAGAACCTCTCTCCCATTTACCTGCTCCCTCCCCACTCTGTACCAGGTCCAAGGCCAGCTTCAGCAACTGCAGCTTCCCCTGGGCCAGAAGTAGAATCCATCATGCACCCTGAGCCATTCTCGCAGTCTTGGAGAGGGAAGAAATTAACAAACAGGAAAAAATAATCTGCCAGCTCCCCTAAGCGGGAACTCAGGGCAGGTATGGCTCCTTTGCCTAGGCACAGGCATAAGGGGTCCATGGACTTTGAACGTCATTCACCTCTGCAGACACCTGTGTGGGACCATTTCAATAGCATAGGCCCTCATTAGCATAGTACAACAGGGTATATATCTGAAGCCTAACTTCACTGTATCAGCTATATGGTGAAGCGGCAGGTTCATGACATTTGACGTCGCTCTGCCCATTAAGCAGGATCCTCACCTACTCACATCAGGGGCCTGAGGACTGGTGGCTCCACCCACACCACCTAGCCGCCTGTGATAGGGGTCCAAGAATAAGTGGTGCCTCCCAGTCCTTATAGCCAACAGCACTGGGTGCCCATAGCCCAGCAGCAAAACCCACCCACCTGTGCACTCTAGGGAACAGGGACACACTTTCCTCCCAGACACTCAGGGGCAGCTGTCAGCCCACTGCCTTTCTCGGAGAATGACCCCCTACTACAGCCAGATACCTGTTCCTACTCCAATCACCCCTGCCCATCTAGGACTGTAGGTGAGAGCCTGCACCACACACGGTGACTGACTATCTGGACACCTGAGCTGAATCCATACAAGAAAAGTAAATGGACTCCTGGGCGAACTTACCTAGTAACAGATCTAACTACCTGATGACAGGACGTTAGAGCTTCAAAGGCACCAATAATCAAACTAGCTCACACAAGCTGCCTATTTGGGCATAACAAAACAAATAAAACAAGAAGCTAGGACACAGTAAGCAAACATAAAATAAGTAAATATAATAACTTATTGATGGCTCAGAGACAACAGTCAATATTGAATCACATAAAGAGGCAGACCATGATGGTTTCAGCAAGCTCCCAAAATAAAGAATCAAAAATTCTTCCAGAGGAAGAGAACTTCTTAGCATTACCGGAAGTAGAATACAAAAGATTAATATACAAAACTCTTCAAGATATCAGGAAGGAGATCAGGGAAAACAGAACAAGCCAAGGAACACACAGACAAAGTAACAGAGGAACTTAAGAAGATTAGAGAAGGGCACCAAGACAAATTTAACAGGCTGCAAGAATCCATAGAGACACAGTAATCAGAAATCCAGAAGATTAACAATAAAATTTCAGAATTAGACAACTCAATACAAAGACACAGGAGCAGAACTGAAGCAATGGAAGTCAGAATTAGTGAAATTGAAGAAACAGCACTCGACACCAACTTATTTGAGGAAAATTCAAATAAAAGAATTAAAAAAAATAAAGAAACCCTATGAATTATGTGAGACTCTATCAAGAGGAATAACCTACAAGTGATTGGAGTACCAGAACAGGGGGATAACAGAAAATACAGAGAGAATTGCTGAAGATTTGTTGGCAGAAAACTTCCTTGATATCGTGAAAGATGACGAGATATCTATCCAAGATGCTCATCGAACCCCATATAAGGTAGATCCCAAAAGAAAGTCACCAAGACATATTATAATCAAACTTGCCAAAACCAAAGATAAAAAGAAAATTTTAAGAGCAGCTAGGGATAAATGAAAAGTCATCTACAAAGGAGAGTCAATAAGACTAAGCTAAGACTACTCAGCAAAAATCACGCAGGCAAGAAGGCAATGGGATGACCTATATAAAGCCTTGAAGGAAAAAAAATTGTCAGCCAAGAATTATCTATCCAGCAAAACTGTCTCTCAAATATGATGGCAAAATTAAGGCATTTCCAGATAACAGAAGTTTAGGGAATTTGCAAAAACCAAACCAAAATTACAAGAAATACTAAAGGGAGTCCTCCCGTTAGAAAATCCATAACATCAGATAACAACCCAAGACGAGAAAACAGGACAGAGCAACCACGTATAAACCCAGATAGGGAAGTCACAAAAATAAATCAAAGCTAAAGCGCTGAAAATAGGGAGAGACATCCATATGTAAACAATGACAACATTAAAACAAAAAACAGAGACTAGATAATACAGTCATAGATTTTCCATATGGAGAGGAACTCAAAGTGCTATAAAGAAATAAAAGACTGGTTTAAACTTAGAAAAACAGAGGTAAATATTAAGCTAACCACAAAGGAAACTAACAATCTTACACATCAAAATAAAAAACAAGAAAAATATAAAGACGCAGCAAATACAAAACCAACAACAATGAAAAAGATGAAAAGGAAATACATAAAAATGATTCAGCAAGAATATTAAGTGGAACAAAGAAACTGAACAACACACAAAAAAAGACATCAAAATGACAACACTAAACTCATACCTATTGATAATTACACTGAATGTAACTGGGCTAAATGCACCAATAGAGACAGATAGTGGCAGAATGAATTAAAAACCACAATCCATCTATATGCTGCCTGCAAGACACACACCTTAGACTTAAAGACACAAACAAACTCAAAGGATAGAAAAATACGTACCAAGTGAACAACAATTAAAAAAGAGCAGGAGTGGCAATATTAATCTCTGACAAAACAGACTTTAAAGTAAAGTCCACCACAAAGGATAAGGAAGGACACTATATAATGATTAAAGGGTCAATAAACCAGGGGGACATAACCATAATAAATATTTACTCACCCAATGACAGGGCTCCAAAATACATAAAACAGAACTCTGATAGCATTGAAAAGAGAGGCAGATAGCTCCACAATAACAGTAGGAGACTTCAACACACCACTTTTGGTGAAGGACAGAACATCCAGAAAGAAGCTTAATAAAGACACAGAAGACCTAAATGCCACAATCAACTAATTTGATCTTATATACAGAACACTCCACCCAACAGCAGCCAAGTATACTTTCTTTTCCAATGCACACGGAACATTCTCTAGAATAGACCTCATATTAGGCCACAAAGCAAGCCTGAACAGAATCCAAAGCATCAAAATATTACAAAGCATCTTTTCTGACCATAAAGCCATAAAAGCAGAAATCAATAACAGAAAAAGCAAAGAAAAAAAAACAAACACATGGAAACTAAACAGCATCTTGCTCAAAAACTACTAGGTTATAGAAGAAATTAAAGATGGATAAAGAAATTCACAGAAACAAATGGGAATGAAAACACATCCTACCAGAATCTCTGGGACACAGCAAAAGCAATGCTCAGAGGTCAATTTATATCAATAAATGCACACATCCAAAAAGAAGAAAGGGCCAAAATCAAAACATTAACCCTACAACTCAAATGAACAGAAAGAGAGCAGCAAAAGAAGCCCAAGGGCACCAGAAGAAAGCAAATAATAAAAATTAGAGCAGAATTAAATGAAATAGAAAACAGAAAAACAATTGAAAGAGTTAATAAGACCAAAACCTGGTTCTTTGAAAAGATCAACGAAATTGATAAACCACTGGCCAAACTGACAAAAGAAAAACAGGGAGGAAGCAAATAACCTGTATAAGAAATGAGATGGGTGATATCACAACAGACCCAACTGAAATTAAAAGAATCTTAACAGAATATTATGAAAAATTATACTCTAACAAATTTGAAAACCTAGAGGAAATGGACAAATTTCTAGAAACATTCTACCTACCTAAACTAACACAAACAGAGAAAGAATAACTAAATAAACCTGTAACAAAAGAAGAGATTAAAAAGGTAATCAAAAAACTTTCAACACAAAAAGCCATGACCCTGACAGTTTCACTGGAAAATTCTACCAAACTTTCATACAAGAGTTAACACCAGTACTACTAAAGGTATTTCAGAGCATAGAAAAGGATGGAATACTCCCAAACTCATTCTGTGAAGCCAACATAACCCTGATACCAAAACCAGGTAAAGACACCACAAAAAAAGAAAATTACAGACCAATATCC